>NC_134207.1:180566868-180880390 GCF_965140235.1 Caretta caretta
TGGGTTATTGGACTTTTGGGACTTTGGGTGATTTTTGGGTTGCTGGACTCAAGAACCAAAGAGAAAGGACATGGCCCAATTTGCTGGGGTGAGTCTTTGCTCATGGTTTGGTTTATGAACCCTAGTTGTGGTGTTTTCCGAATGTAATGCTGATGTTGTTTACCTCATGTTATTAAAGATTTTCTGCTACACCAAGACTCTGTGCTTGTGAGAGGGGAAGTATTGCCTCTTTTAGGCACCCAGGGGTGTGTGTAAGATTTTCCCAGGTCACTGGGTGGGGGCTCAAGCTGGTTTTGCATTGCGTTGTTGAGAGGGAACCCCTATGTACTGAATCCGGCCCTTGCTGCTATCAACTCGGCCTGGCAGAAGGGTTACAGGAGTATTCATGTACACAAGAACTGACATGCCTGTATTTCAACATGCAAATAGGAAACATGAGCTGTATTTCAAACACTGAACAACTCTTTTCTGCTTAACAGTCCATTCACACACACACACAAATCTGCTTTACTCTGAAAGCGATTTAGAAAGCACAGTGATTACAATGTGTTTAATCATGATCTGTCTCAATCTACTCAAAAGTAGACTAGCCCCCCCCCGCCCCAGCTGACATTCTAATAACTCAACAGAGGTTGTCAAAGTAAGTGCAGATAATGTCAGCACAAAATACTGTATTGAATCAAGAACACTGAAAATAGTTTTTTGTTAAACATCTCTGCCTATCAAGACACTTTGCAGACCACAGAAACAGCAGCGACAGCACTTCACAACTCAGCATTTTAAAAATGTTAGAAGTGCCTGAAATCCCCTCCAAACTGCAATAATAATTGTACAGCTAGAAAGGGGAATGCAACAGAGTTGCCTCTTTTCTCCCATCCTTTGGATCTCTTCCCTGGAACACCCAGCAATGCTAATAATGCAGCACTCAATACTTAAAGGCATCTCTATCAAGTAAACAGAATTTAATATCAGTTGCTATGCAGTTGACATTTGTCTTATAGTAAATAAACCAGCCTGTTCAACACCACACCCACTGTATTTCACTGATGCCTCTGTGGTTCTATATCAGGTTTCTGCATCAACAGGAATGGTCACACCTACCGGGCAGGTCCAAAATATCGATCCCAACATCTACTGTTTCACGTTACAATACAAACAGAGGTCCACAAAGGTGACCCAAAATACTCTTCCTACTGCTGAGTAGGGTGAAAATAGGTAAAAATGAACATATATCCTATGAATTACTTGCATTTTGGGATTGTCATCAATGCAGATAAATGCTACATGTTTTAAAACAAGATAATTATGTTCTTTTTATGGGAATGGAAATGGCCCTATCACATTCATATGATTTGGAGGGGCGAGCGGGGAGGGAAGAGACCTACCAGATTAATATCTCTATCATTTCGCCTTCCATGCACATGCCGGCACAAAATGTCAGAGTAAAAAGGATGCTGACATTTAGAAAACAACAGACACATACCTACTTAACCCAGCTATCAAGTCCTTTGGATATTAAGTCTAGTAAGAACTTCACTGTACATTAACCCAGTTCTCACCCCAGCCTGGGTCAGCCCCTCAAGAACATCACTCATTCCAGGCCAGACAATTCATTTCTAACTCATCCATACATTCCAGTTGACCCTAACACTTTCAAAAGACTACTGAACGAAAAATACTATCTTAAGAAGTAAAACTCTTAATAGTTGACAAGAAACTGGCAACCCTGACATATCTGCAGTGTAAATATCAGAGTCCTTTATCACACAATCCAGTGTATCAGCAGATAGGCAAGCATAGTAATACATAAATAGGGAAGGAATGGCCTACAATAAGTATAGTATTCTGCAGTACAGGATCTCAATAAAAATGGGATCAAGGCCTACAACATCATTAACATCTCAGACCCAACTGGGAAAATATTTGGCAAAATATCAGGAATAAGGAACTGGTAATAATCTTATGATTTTACCAAAATAAAAGGATCAAAATTGATATACTGGACTCCAGAGAGGCTGTTTAAGATTTTTTTTAAAAAACAGAACACATCGCAATTACCAGCGATGACGACAACCACATGCCAATGTCATCTAATTTATATCCTGATCCGAAGTCCACTGAAATTAATGGGAGTTCTATTGACTTCAGTTGGCTTTAGATCAGTCCCATAACATACACACGCCCTAAATTATGTTCTTATTGGGGGAAAATAAATTAAAAAACTATGCAAGGGCTTCTGTATGGCCTTGGAACTACCATACAATCCACATAACTGTGTCTGCTGCAGGATTTGAATATTCCAGTCAACCGCATAAAGTGGATGTGCATTGCAGTGGGTGTGGCAAAACATGTCTTACTGGGAAAATGGAGTTCTGAACCATCTTTAACACACAGAGTACACCAGCATTTCATTGTTAACACACAGAGGGCCAGAGTGTCAGCTGGTGTGCAGAGCTGAGCTAATTTATACCAACTGAGGATCTGGCCCAGATGTTTTTTTATTTTTTTTTTACCAGTGGCATCTTTGTTTTTGGAGGGGTAGGTTAGTCTTTTCACCATCATGAGAACGTGTGTGTTAAGTTTGTTTGCTTTATATATAGAAAAGTTCCTAGAAAGAGATTTCTTCCTGCATGTTCTGTTGGCTTCAAAGCACCAATGAGCAGAGCACAATAATTTTGGCATATTTGCTGTGCATAGCAAAACACTCGTGGGTTTGAACATAAAAACAGGAGCTGAGCTGGAATGTCACCTGGCTGGCTGTGCAGTTCTATTTTCTGACTACCTAAACAGACTTCTTCTTAAACTACAAGGAATAGATTTCCCTTGAGGGGATATTTTTTCTCCCTATATTTATTTAATGTGAACTGGCCAAGAGTTTCTCATCTTTAATTAGGGACTCTATACAATTACTTTTGTAATGTTTAAAATTTAGATAAGGTAAATAGTACACACCCCCACACCACGCCTATGTGCTGGTGATATCCATGGGATACATTGCAGAGCTATGTGATACATTGGATTTATAACATACCTTTAAACAACTCTGCCAGCTAACGAATCTCCTCCAGGGTTGCATCCGAAGTTCAAATCCTCTGAGAATCTTTGCATATCATGAGCAATGCAGCCATCACAAATTCATGCTGTTAAATCCTTTCTACCACACCCAATCATCGCATGCTTTCCCTATATGTCACTGCTTAGGACAAAAGATAGCCGTGCTTTTCAAACGAAGGACTGTGAGTTCTACACTTTAAACTGCCAAATAAGCCGCACTGTTGTAACAGATGAGGTAAGCTGAGGCTGAGTAAGGGAAAAACGGACAGATTTGGAGGTTTATGATATGACAAAATGCTTCTTATAGCTACAACTTACTAAGGATCCAGTAAAGCACTTAAGCACATGCTAAACTTTAAGCATGTGAATTCTACTTAAGTCAATGAGACTACTTAAATGCTTAAAGTTAGAATGAGCTGAAGTGTTCTGATGGACTGGAGCCAAAAGGAAAACAAATGGGCTTGCCTTGAGAGTCTTTCTCTGTCTGGATTTGAGTTGTAATACGGGCTCACTGGGGGAAATTCTTGGTTAAGGACTCACTCTTTTTACATGACCCAATCCTGTTCCATTGAAAAGGACAAGAATTCTTCTATTGACTTCAGTGGGAGCAGGCAACGGCCCATATTCCTCCTAGAGTCCTGTTTTACAACTCTCACCCACATTCAGTAGCACTTACTTGTGTCAACACTCTGTTCCTCGAGGGAACCCTTTGCACCCCAATGTTCATCCTTATAATATGATTGTGTGGTATCCAATGTAAAGTTTGTCACATTGGGTGTCTTCAGAAGGCTAATGATGTACTGAGCATTGTTGTTGTAGTAATGTTATAGGTTGTAATTTCACGTATATAGTTATGAGGCTGAAAATGTGTCCTCATGGCTGTAAGCAAGCCCAGGCAAAACTCTCCAGAAGCAGAGGGACAGTTCACACCTCATCAGGGCATGTATGGGACAAACCCAGCCGAGCCTCACAGGAATAAAGGACACTGGCCTAGGCAACAACAAAGGATCTGTTGGACTCTCGAGTGAGTCATCCCCCCCTTCCTTTGGTCAGTTTGGGACTGCGATGAGGTAATGCTCACCTGATTCTGATGGGGGAGGGCAAAGCCAAGAGGGAAGAAAGGACATGATAAAAGGGAGATATGTTTGCCATGCTCTTCCTCTCTCTTCCACCTACATCTACAGACATCCCCACCAAGCGACTGAAGTGCTGATCAAAGGGGAAAGCCTGGCTGAAGGGCAACCAGCCAGCCTGTGGTGAGAAGCATCTAAGTTTGTACGGCCGTTGAAAGCGTTAAGGTCAACTTTGAATGCGTTTTGTTTTATTTCATTTGATGAAATCCAACTTTTATGCTCTGCGTTATAATCACTTAAAATCTATCTTTGTAGTTAATAAATCTGTTTATTCTACCTGAAGCAGTGCGTTTGGTTTGAAGTGTGTCAGAGACTCCCCTTGGGATAACGTGCCTGGTACATATCAATTTCCTTGTTAAACTGATGAACTAATATAAGCTTGCAGCGTCCAGCGGGCATAACTGGACACTGCAAGACAGAGCAATTTGCTCTAGCTAAATCCAGACAATTTCACCTTCTGGCCGGGTTCCCAAGTAATCCTTAAAATTCGGGCAGACCCTTGTGGCAGATTTTTTTGGCTTCAGGGCAAATTTGGCCAGAAGGTTAGATTTTTCTAAAATTAAACTTCTACAAAACCTCAGAACAATGTAATGTTTCCATTATTATTATTTGATTCTAATGATAACAGATTTGTTTGTTTTTTAACAAAAAACAAATATTTCTTTACACTGTATGAAGCCCCATATGTTGCAGCATTGTTCTAGTCTGTGAGTACTTGAAAGTAAAACTGACCAATCTATTTATTGTCCAAGCTGGGAAAAATGCAAAAAGTAAACAAACATAAGTCGTTAAAGATGAGATTTAAAAAAACAAAACAACCAACTTTTGCTTTAGAAAAATCAAAGTATAAAGGTAAATCATTTAAATATACAGTTAGATCTTTATCTTGCTCTTTTTCTTGTGTTTAAGGTGTGTGTGTCAAAAACTGACATACTGAATCAGGCTATCACAGGCTGTTTTCATTCTACCACCATCAAGGAGGTGCTATGTTCATAGCCTGAGAAACTGCTAACTCTTACCCCAGCTCTGTGAGTCAAGGCAGTGCTGCCAGTCCCTCACTTTCATGAGCATCTCCCCAAAATCCAGATAAACTTTTAAAAAAGACACAAAAACCTGTTAATAGTTATTGCCTAATCACTTATTTTCCCATATCTAGGCCCTGATTCTGCAAAGATCTATGCACATGTTTAACATTACACACTTCCATGGGACTTTGCCTTCAGTGGGACTACTCCACAGTGTGCAAACTTAAGCATGTACACAGATCTCTGTAGGATTGAGGGGGAGCTCTTTCTTCTCCTCCTCCACAGATGTTCACATAAAACCTTCGTAAGTATATTATATCTCACCCTTCTAAGGAAACTTTTAAACGTCAACACAGGATTCTGTATCAAGAAATGAAAAATTAGGCTACTGAAGTTAAAGAAAATATAATATTAATGAATACACAGTAAGATGATGTGACAAAGGCCAGAAAACTTATTAAAGGAAAAAACACCTTTGTTCTTAAAAACTCAGCTAGTTTAAAAAAACCCATCCAAGAAATCTAGATTAAAGAAATCTAAGGTATATGGATTCGTAAAAGATATTTAGTATTTTGTTTTCTTTCTACAACACTATAAGATTAAATAGCAATTTAAAAGACATGAGTTGCATATGCCACAGATGAACTCTAAGTAGATAGCACAGAGATCACTGTTCTAGTCCCATGTGCTTAAAAAAAAAAATTAAAAAGAGAAGGATGGGGAGTGCAAAATGTTCCTGTATGTATATAATACAACACTGTTATTTTCCAGGGGGGATAAATTGGTCTTTTTAATTCTTTAAGCCTGGCATAGTATCAAAGCAGATATAAAATAGTCACAGAGCTCAATTTAGAAACATCATTTTTCTTATGTTGAGCTTTTATGAAGAGCTTCCTGCAAAGCTGCAAACAATGGTCTGTCCGGCAGCCAGACCACACTGAGGTCACCCTTTCTTGCAAGGCCTTGTTTAAGGAGGCATTTTGCCAAAAGGTAAACAGAGGTCTGCCAAATACATGTGGAATTAAAAGTCCACTGACCCTCAAAGAGGAACCCTATTAGATCCACCACCAGAAACAAAACAACAACAACAAATGCTTGTTTGTTTTATAAATATATAATGGGTGGGTGAGTGTATAAAAAGAAAGAAGGATCAGATATTTGATGCCCTTAACCAAAAATCTTGCTCTTAGTCTACTGAAGCCAATGAAACAACTCCCACTGACTTAAAGAGGTGTGGATAAGTCCCTTTGTGAAACTCACCCAAAAACAAAGCACAAGACACAGACACAACTTGTGCTGGCCCTCTGCACACAATACCAAGGGTTGTTCTTGTTGTTCAGGACTGAGGTAGTTCTCTACACATGTTCATTCTATATCTCCTAGTATTTCTAGAATATTGATCATACAAAATGAATGCAGGGCAGGCTATAGCAGCTGCAAATGGAGTGGACAACAGATAGGATGTCTGGTTCTCCATGGAATAGATAAGTATCTTTGAAAGATCTGAAGCTAGAGTGATTATAAATACATTATTTTTATGATTTACATGAAAAGCCTGGCTCTGGTGCATATGGCTTCTTAAATCTGCTGACTCAGATCTCAATGGCCTGTTTGCGATACATTCTTGGCCTTGTCTCAATAGGAAATGTATGCTAAACATTTTCCTTCATTGCAACCAGTACAGCTTCATTGTTGGGATCACTAGTGTAGACTGGATGCCAGCAACTGCCATTGTCTTAAACACCATGTTGTGTTGACTTGTTCTGAGTATTCAAATTGCTGGATCTCTCTCTACATCAGTACTCCTTCCACTGCATAAAGCCACTTTTCCCCTGGCCATGCCCCTCAGATTCCAAAGGGAGACAGCACAGAATTAGGGCCTTCCTGACCTCTTTGGACATTCCTCACTCTTTTTGCAAACCATGTACTTCACCTAGCTACTAGGAAAGTTGCTTTGGAAATGCTCCTACAAACAGATTAGAGAGAGATTTCTTTTCAAATCCTGCTATAAAGTACAAAAGCCTCCAGGGAATACAATCAGTCCAGAACAAATATTGTCCCTCTGTCACGATGTATTGTGAAGCTGAAAAGAAGTCCTACTTGTTTATGTTTTATGCTATTTGATTTCACATGAAATTTGGAAAGCCTGCTGACATTAAAAGATTTGAGCTTGAATACATTTTATTGTTGTTGTATAAAAGGTTAAAAAAATACCTTTCCCAAAGCATCTCTATCGACCAGCTCCTGCACTGCCAAGAGCTTGATGCTGTAAGAGAGAAACACAAAAAATGAATAATTTAATGGCAAACATTTCCAAAGCACCAGTTATACTAGGACTGAAATCTTGCCCTTATTTTTTTTCTTTCAGAAGGTTTAAAATGCCTGTTGCGTGATGCAGCATGCAGGAGTCTACAATAAATTAAGGACAGGCACTGTTACGTGCTTTGCTTGATCTGATCTAGCTGTCCTACATAGACTTTTTGGTTCCTAAATTAGTAACCATATTCAAATTCGCCCTATAAGAGGAGTCCACTGATCATCTCATTTGCACAGTTTAAAACACTGAAAGATCTTTTGAAAACAAATACTGAAGAAGTATTTAACAGAACGGTCATTTTTCTGTCCAAATGCTTACATCTCTGCAGTTGCAGAGATATATATACACACACATAGTTAATAAAATATGGGGGACGACAAGTTACACACGCCTAAAGAAAACTGCCTGGAAAGGAGTATATGATTTACCCCTTTTCTATTCAAAGCCTTATTCCCTCACCATTACAAAAATCTCTTCTTGGTCCACAAAGGGCTAAATCTTGCTCACCCTATGCCAATGACTTCAATGGGGTCCCTCCTGCACCCCAAACCCCTCATTCTCGGCCCCACCCAAGCCTGCACCCCCAGCCAGAGCCAACACCCCCTCCACAACTCCAACTCCCTGCCCCAGCCTGGAGCCCCCTGCTGCACCCTGAAACCCTCATTTCTGGCCCCACCCCAGAACCTGCTACTCCAGGGCCTGTCTACACTAGAGATTTTTCGGAAAAAAAATCGTACGCATAGTACTCTCAGTTCAGCTGCATTTCTAATCAAACTGGTAGGAACTCGGGTGCAGCTAAGGCTCTGTGGTTTCCCGTGTCTTAAAGAACATCTTGTAGAACTGCGTCTTTCCAAGTGAAAAAATGAGCATAACAGTGAGAAATCAGGTATCATTTCCCCCTCCTTTTTTTGCAAGCTTCAAGTCCAAAAACCCATTTTATACCAAACTCACTTCCGAAGGAACCCTAAGTACTGTTTTATACACATTACTTATAAAGCGTGCTGGCCATTTCACATTTTGGACTCGATTCAAACCTGTTTGGGTAGCAGGTGCAAACTTTGCACCCACTATACCAGCAGGATCATTGGAGAAGTCAAAAGCACTGTTTGCCCTTTTTCCTGCTCATGGGGCTTCACCAGTAGACATCGGGTATAACGTACAGTCAAGGCTCCATGGACTGAAGGCTAGCCAGAGTACGGAATAAATCAGTAGCTTCAGCCATGCCACCTAGCAGAAATGTGTGTCTCCTGGCAGAACAAAAACATCCTCCACCACCAGCGTTCTGCATTATGCTGATATTGCCACTCCGATTACCATGCTTCCTTTCCAGTCTTACAGCCAGCCACTGACCAGATTGTCCATGTGACCCTGAGGAAGCTCCACTTTTCCCCAGTATACCCATGTATTTGCATCGCAGCAGGGAATGTTGCTCACAGTCACTGCTGAAATGACTCAGTGATTCTGGACAGCCACAACAGTGTATTTAAGGCGTAAAAACTGATTTACTTCTGAGACCATGCTAGGAACTGATGCACAAGGCTGCCAGAGGAAGCCATTTGCAGTGTACAACAAGAAGTTTTATTGTCCTACAAACCCCTGGAACTATGCTGCATGTTCTTGACTGGCATCTTATTTATTAACTATGTGTGTGTATATATATATATATATATATATATATATATCTCCAGATATAAAGCATTCCTATAACAGAAGCTCAAATGACAAGCTTAAATCAAGCTCTTTTTACGAGATTTCCATTCCTTCCACTAAGAACTGTCATGTTCTAAACCAGGGGTGGGCAAACTTTTTGGCCCAAGTGCCACATCGGAGTGTGAAACTGTATGGAGGGCCAGGTAGGGAAGGCTGTGCCTCCCCAAGCAGCCTGGCCCTCACCCCTACCCGCCCCCTCCCACTTCCCGCCCCCTGACTGCCCCCCCCTCAGAACCTCTGACCCATCCAACCCTCCCCCCAGCTCCTTTTCCCCTGACTGTCCCCTCCCAGGACCCTCCACCCCTAACCGCCACCTCAGGACCCCACTCCCTATCTAACCCCCATCCCGCTCCCTGACTGCTCCCCCCCAACCTCTGCCCTATCCAACCGCCCCCTGTTCCCCGTCCCCTGACTGCCCCCCAGAACCCCCTTCCCCTTCTCCAACCCCCTGGTCCCGGCCCCTTTACCATGCCGCTCAGAGCAGCATGTTTGGGAGCTGCGCTGCCAGGCTGGAGCCAGAGATGCTGCCACGTTGCCCTGCATGAGCGTTGCCCGTGTGGTGGCGTGGTTGCGGGGGAGGGGGGACAGCAGGGGAGGGGCCGGGGACAAGCCTCTCCAGTCAGGAGCTCGGGGGCCAGATGCGGCTCGTGGGCTGTTGTTTGCCCACCTCTGTTCTAAATCCTAAATATAACTGTGCCCTCACTTTCATGTATTTCAAGCTTTCATACCTCTCCAAATTTCATAATGACCAGGTACATTGAAGTATAAAACAGTTCCAGGCAATGCTTTTTAGGTCTGCCAGGTCTATTGCTATCAGTACAGACAGGGCTAGCATCCTGATAAAGACAGTTCACACATTAACATGCTTCTATCAAAGGAGTACATCAGAGAAAATGTATAGCTCTAATGCACTGCTGCTGTAAGAGTAGGAGAAATCTGGATATCTGCTATGATTTACTGAGTATTCTGTACAATAATATTCTAGTAGAACAGACAGAGGTACTTAAGGAAAATACAATGCTGAAATTAGAGAACCTTTCCATCTACTTATCAGAAAGCTCGTAGTTGAGCAAATAAGCATTGAGCAAAGAAAAAATTCAAGAAAAAATACTTTTAAACCAGTGCAGTCCCACTGCCTCTTGTTTTTCTTATTTTTTGTTCCTAATTCTATTTATTTATTTATTTATTTAATTTTTAAATTGTGCTTGTGAATTGCAAGGTTGTGAAAGAAGTTAGTACTGACATCCTGGCTCTTTATTTATTCACAGAACAAGTACAACACGGGCAATGGCAGGACAACCCTCCCCACCCAGCACCATGAATACATCTTAATATTGGAGAAGCCACCTCTCTGGACAGGCAGTGTGAACTCCGTATCCACTGAACTCTTGGCCTCTCAGAGATGACTGTCATCCAGGGCAATAATTAGACAGTGATTTTTCTCCAGTGATGTGTACATTCATCACTGGGTGATGGATTGAGACCCATCAACTTGCATCTAGGCCTCTAGGCAGTTGTCATAGTACAGTAATAACTGTGTCACAATATATCTGTTCTGGATTTGAACTCCATGCTTAGTGGCTAGTTAAAGGTTCCCTATCCAGTTACACACCCTGCACCATTGAGCGACCAAACACTAACATTCTAAGCTTGCACAGGAAGAACATGAGACAGTTCATATGGAGAAATGCCTGTACATAAGTTCATTAGAAGTTCAGTGTGATCAGGAAGACAAACAAAGTGGTTCAGTAAAAAGATCAGACTCAGATCCATGCTGCAGATAATGCAAACTGGGATTTTGCCTTTCCCTGGTTTATACTGCAGCACAAGATACTTAATATGTAAATTACTTTCATTATTTCTCTAGCGGCTTGTAACCTTCATAAAGCATTTAATTTCTGATCAGTGGCAACACGAATACTTAAGATGGCTGCTGATTCTACCTATTGACAGGTTCGTTTGTAAAAACGCTATTTGTAGAGTTCAGTAGATAATTTGACCTTCCATGGCTAGAAGTGAGAGATGATGAGCCTAACTATCATTACAACTGCCACTCTCATTACTGGTCCCTCTGTTATTGCAAACTCTCCTACAGCGCTATTCTCGTTCCTTGCTATACTAAAGCCCATTAGAATTCCTCCCACCTGCCATGTGTTCTTATTTAAAACGGAATGTACTCAGTTAGACCAAAAAAGTGTTTACATGACGAGAGGGATCAGTTTCCTTCATCCAACTGATTTACAGGGCTGCAATCGTCCTATTCAGCAGCCCAGGACCAACATGAAGCATCTTTATTATAGAATTAAAATAGACCACAGTTTTCTAGTCTTTTCCACAGCACCTCACTGTTTTCCACTAAGGCTACGTCTACACTGCAATAAAAGACCCGCACTATGGCTGCGGCTCACCCAGGTCAGCTGACTCGAGCTCGGACTGTGGGGCTAAAAATTGAAGTGTAGATGTAAGCTCTGAGACCCCAAGGTGGGGTGGGTCTCAGAACCCAGACTCCAACCCACGCTTGAACATCTACACTGCAATTTTTGGCCCCACAGCCCAAGCTAGAGTCAAACGACCTAGGCTCTGAGACTCAGTGCTGAGGGTTTTTTATTGTAGTGTAATTGTATCCTAATATTGTCTCACTGTGTGGGCTACAATCCATTAGCTGGGAAGTTCTTTAATAAGCCATTTCCTTCTATTCCTTCCAAGTTAAAAAAAGGAATCCAGAACAACATTTACCTGTGGCTCTTTGTCCACCTTCAGCTTGAAATGTGGTGTCTCACTGGGAGCTCAGTGCTTTTGAAAATCAGGTCACTTATTCAGGCACCTACATGTGGACTTAGGAGCCCAATTTTAGGCACTTAATTTAAAAATTCTTGGCCTAAAGCACCAATCCTGCAAACACTTAAGTGCCTTCACAACTCTACTCATCTAAAGTTATTCACATGGTTATGTACTTGCAGGACTGGGGCCTAGTTCAGGAAAGGGAACATAGCTCCTTGGTAAGCAGGAGTAGAGCTGGGAGGTATGACTGTAGATACATGGTTCTGGGAAATGAGGTTTGAGGCACACTGTCAAGGCAGCATGAAGAAGATTGTGTTTCTGCTACCTGCGACATAGCTATTTGCACCACCCTAGTTTTGTGAATACCCAGAGCATGATCAATCCCCAGGGATGTCAATCCAGCCATCACTGAACATATCACACTTTTTATTCCTCTAAAGCAGCGAACCTCAGTGTAACCTTGGAACAGTGTAACTTATTGGACAGCCAATAATGACTACTTCTTACTTCTGCACTGATTGCAGAGCAAGTCTGGTAAAGAGCAATGATTATGTCCAATCATTTCTGCTTTCTACACCAGGCTATTTATTGGTCCCAGTTTGCTATCCAGCAGCTAGATAAACTGATCTCAATTCACTCTGCAGTGCTATAAATCCTGGTTCAGTGATTAAGCTTCTCTACAAGTGTTATACTTTCTACTAGTCAGCACACAAGCCTGACTAAAGTTAACAGACAGAAATGCCACTTGATTTCTCTTCTCTCTGGCGCATTTTGCACTATACAGCTATACTCAGTCACCCTCACCTAAACAGCATGGGCATAATACAAAGCCATTCATCCACAAATAAGCTACATTAAGTAGTAGTAAAGCATCCACCTTGAACCCACAAACTTCTCCCCCTCACACACAAAACCCCGACAAACTACTCTTGAGGTAAGGCCCTGTAACTGTGTTTCAGCCCAGGGTCTGTTATGGGATATATGGGAGTGGAGAGCAGCAACTGTACACACTGACGGGACACACCAAGGACTGAACCAGAAATAAAAAGTCCTACAACTTGAGTTAAAGAGCAACAGTTTTGTAGCTGGGGGCTGTATCAACTCATACGGACCATAGCACAGAGGGGGATCTGGAACGCACATTCCCCTGTGGGTTCTACAAGCACAGAGGAAACGACAAACATTTTTTCTTTTCTCTTTTTCCATTTCACTTATTACATGGCTCTTTGGTATCCTGTGCTGCCCTCCCAGTTCCCTACCTTCCCAACCTTTACTTCTGGACTACAGCCAACAGAGTCACAGACAGTATCTCTCTTTCTCCTGCTCCCTCCACGACTCTTATACTACAACAAACAAGGAGATTTAATTTTGTGGGGGTCAGGGACATTATATTGTGGGCCTAATTCACATTGGATTAACTTCACCGATTTCAATGGAGCTGCAGCGCCATTAACTGGAATAGCACAGGGATGAATCGTGTAGAAAATACACATGTGCATGCATGAACACAAAGAGGGAGAGATCAAGACTAAGAAGAGCAAACTTCTTCCAGACATTCCAAAAGTGAGTGAGAAATGCTCACAAAAATGTCTCAAAACATTACTGGGAATCTAAAGCTAGCCACTAATGGGCTGGAACACTTCAAGAGACTTTGGGAATAGGGATCTCCCATTAAGCCCATTTGGAACTGCGCATTCCTGAGTACTTTCCAAGGCAGGCAATATTCAAGCTCCTCAGCAAACTGGTTTATTGACATGCGTGCACATAACTCACTTCCTAAAGCAAATAATGGAGGACTCCAGGTCCAGCGACTGGTAAGAGAATGCTCATCAGCCAAGCTACTATGGAGTCGGAGGAAGAACAGAGAGGTGAGGGGCCAGTGAAGAATCAGAGGACCAGGGGTTAAAATAAGAAAGGGCACAGCTCCCCTTTCTCTGCTTAAAGCAGGTGAACTCCTGCTCCTCTCCATGACTTGGGAGAGCATTGCCCCTTATAGGTACCTCTCCTCTCTGCCCAAAGGAAGACTCATCAGGCAGGGGAGAGTGAAGTGGGAGAAGCAGATGCCTGGCTGGGGAGTTTCTACAGATTCTGGCCTTTTCTGCCAGGGACCGGAGCAGCAGCAGCACTTGAGAGGGAAGCACCTTATATTATTTTCCTCTAAGGCAGGGCTGTCTGTCGGTCAGCTCTCCCATCCCTCCAGAGGAAGAAGATCAGACATAACTCAACTTCCCTTTATATAATATCTTCCTTTCCAAAAGGTCTTTTATATCTTCCAAAACATAGGAAGTTGCACTGGGAATTTCTAGTATTTCTCTGGAAAACTGTGATGTTAAAATGAATGAAAACAATACAGATTCTCCATCCTGGTCAAAATTGGGGCAGGGAGCTCTAGGGATGTGCAGTCAGAGCCAACTGCACATGCTGCAGACATTTTTGTTTCCTAAGCCCTGGGCCTTCTTGGGGACATTTCTTCTCATGTGCTCATTCTCTTTCTCTTTCCTATGTCTGTTCACTACACACTGATGCAAAGCCATGGTACTGACACCTGTGATGATACTTACCAAAACTGATTAGCCTCCTCTCTCATCTAACTCTACTTTAATCATTATAGAAGGCCTCCCAAGACCATCAGCAAATTTGCAGGTATAAGGGATTTTTGCTGTGTAGGAGCAAACTTTTGTTCCTCTTTGATGCAGGTGGCATAAAAGTATAATATTGCAGATCAGCAAATGAAAATGCTGATACCTATTCCCTTCTCTAACCAGCATACATAAAACGTCACCTTTAATGTCTTTGTTTTCAGTTCACAGTTGACAAATACCAATCCAAAAAATGCCACTAAGTCTATTCATATTAAATTCTTGGTGGAATTATGCGCCACTGAGCAATGCAGAATTTTTGCAGAATTCCCTGTTTCCCCCGCAGAATTTCTGGCAGCCACTAGGGGCCGCTGGACTCTGCAGAGCCCATTTCGCAGTGAGTGGAGCGCCCAGCCTGGTGGGGCTGGAGGCTGCAAGCTCTTTGATCCTCATTCTCCCAGGGACGAGAGAGGGCCTGGGAGATGCAGCTCTGGCAAAGGGCAAGGACAGTAAAGAAGTTGGGGGAAGTAAAGGCTCCTGGGGGGCTGATGTCTGCCTCGGGGGCTGCCCTGTGGCTCAGCTCTGTGGGAAGGGAGGGCTGGTGTCTGGGGGCTGCCCCACAGTGGGGCTCTCGTGGGATGGGAGTGCAGGAGTCTGGGCTCTGGGGGCCCTACATAGCCCACTCCAGCACCCCACAACTGGAACTGGGTTGTAGTAGGGGGTTCTTTAACTCTCTACTCCAGGGGGAATATTTTTTGCTATTGTTTGTATTGTTGACATACTTGTTGACAGGTATTTGAAATAAATGACTAAAATAATTGAAACTGGAGTGATTATATTGTGTTATTTTGATAAATAAAATATGCACAATTTTAAAATATTGTGCCAATTTTTTTGATTTTTGGTGCAGAATTTTTGGGTTTTTTTGGCGCAGAATTCCCCCAGGAGTAATATTACACCCTTATAAAAACAAAAAGGTGTCTTATTTGTCCCTACTATAGTACATATTGGCTTCCTATTACATTTAACTAGCGACATTAACCCCTACTTAAAACTAGCTTACAGTATTTAGAATAGTT
This sequence comes from Caretta caretta, assembly GCF_965140235.1. Lineage (NCBI taxonomy): Eukaryota > Metazoa > Chordata > Testudines > Cheloniidae > Caretta > Caretta caretta. Next base: position 180,582,547 of record NC_134207.1, read on the forward strand.
CTGTAATTAGGGAAAACATGCTGTGTATTATTTGTGGTATTAATATTTTTAACTTTCAGGGCACATCAGTTTTCTCAGGGTTTTGTCAGATAGGATGGGCTAGGAAGGGTGTTGTGTGTGTATGTATGTGTGCGTTTGATTTTTATTTAGTCATTTACATTGGGTTTGGGCAAATCATTTAACTGACACTGCGTGATCAAAATCTGATCATGGGAAGAGAAAAGGCCAAGATTTAAACAAAAGATTAGAAGCTCATAAAATGAAAGGTGACTGAGTGTTTCCAAATATAGAACTATATTATACTGCAGGATGGCCTTTCACATTTGGCTCCCTTTCTTGGATCTTCTGAATCACTTCCCACCTGAATTGTATTTAGTAGCTCCAGAAACTGCACCTTTTCCAGTCCACAATCCTGCCTCACTGCACCAACGGAAAGACTAACTAAACCCTTAGTTAAACGATACTAAGGATGTTTTGGAAAGGGCACATAAATGTGACCAATGTTTTACCACCATTCCTTCATTTGTAATGATTATTATCAATACAATTAATATTAAGGCAGTTGGGAATTAACTGGAGAATTATTTCTGTGCTCTTGCAAAATGGCTTTAAACTTTGGAAATAATCAAATGTAATTTCAGGTTATTTGCCTCCCTGACTCCCAAGAATGCCTGAGCCATATGCAGATACCTCTTTCAATGTTAAAATGCGCATCCTTCTCTCACCTACTCTCAAATTTTTAAGGCAATATTACTTGGACTCCATTGTCCTATTTGCACATTTCAATTCCTCAAAGAGAGATAGGCACATGAATTTAAAATCCTACAGAGGATACTTTGTCCTCACCCACAACTGTTTCACATTTGGGGACAATATATACCCCTTCAAGTCAGCGGCACTGCTATGGGTACCCGCATGGCACCACAGTATGCCAACATTTTTATGGCTGACTTTGAACAATGCTTCCTTAACTCTCGTCCCCTAATGCCCCTACTCTACTTGCGTTACATTGATGACACCTTCATCATCTGGACCCATAGAAAAGAAGCCCTTGAGGAATTCCAAAATGATTTCAACAATTTTCATCCCACCATCAACCTTAGCCTAGACCAGTCCACACAAGCAGTCCATTTCCTGCACACTACAATGCTAATAAGCAATGGTCACATAAACACCACCCTATACCGGAAACTACTGACCTCTATATTACCTACATGCCTCCAGCTTCCATCCAGGACACATCACGCGATCCATTGTCTACAGCCACACTCTACGATACAACCGCATTTGCTCCAATCCCTCAGACAGAGACAAACACGTACAAGATCTCTATCAAGCATTCTTACAACTACAATATCCACCTGCTGAAGTGAAAAAACAGATTGACAAAGCTAGAAGAGTACCCAGAAGTCACCTACCACAGGACAGGGCCAAGAAAGAAAATAACAGAACACCACTAGCTGTCACTTTCAGCCCCCAACTAAAACCTCTCCAGTGCATCAAAGAACTACAACCAATCCTGAAAAATGATCCCTCACTCTCACAGATCTTGGGAGACAGACCAGTCCTCGCTTACAGACAGCCCCCCAACCTGAAGCAAATGCTCTCCAGCAAACACACACCACACAACAAAAACATGAACCCAGGAACCTATCCTTGCAACAAAGCCCGATGCCAACTCTGTCCAAATATTTATTCAAGTGACACCATCATAGGACCTAATCACATTAGCCACGCCATCAGGGGCTCGTTCACCTGCACATCTACCAATGTGATATATGCCATCATGTGCCAGCAATGCCCCTCTGCCATGTACATTTGCCAAACCAGACAGTCTCTACGCAAAAGAATAAATGGACACAAATCTGACATCAGGAATCATAACATTCAAAAACCGGGAGGAGAACACTTCAACCTCTCTGGCCACTCAATAACAGACTTAAAGGTGGCAATTTTGCAACAGAAAAGCTTCAAAAACAAACTCCAACGAGAAACTGCTGAGCTTGAATTAATATGCAAACTAGATACTATTAACTTGGGTTTGAATAGAGACTGGGAGTGGCTGGGTCATTACACATATTGAATCTATTTCCCCATGTTAAGTATCCTCACACTTTCTCGTCAACTGTCTAAAACGGCCATCTTGATTATCACTACAAAAGTTTTTTCTCCTGCTGATAATAGCTCATCTTAATTAATTAGCCTCTTACTCCACCTTTTCATGTTCTCTGTATGTATATATCTTCTTACTATATGTTCCAGTCTATGCATCCGATGAAGTGGGCTGTAGCCCATGAAAGCTTATGCTCAAATAAAATTGTTAGTCTCTAAAGTGCCACAAGTACTCCTGTTCTTTTTACTGGACTTCAGCACACTTGTTCAAATAGAGCTCCACAGAGCAATCATAGAATCATAGAATATAAGGGTTGGAAGGGACCCCAGAAGGTCATCTAGTCCAACCCCCTGCTCGATGTGTTCTGGTGGTGTGACACATTATTTGGCAATGTCTGAAACTAGTAAATATTGGTGCAGTGTTATAGAAATAGGATAGAGTCATTGGTTACTGGCTGAATCAGCATACAGAACTTCTAAGTCTTTTATAAAATTGAACACTCTTCTTTTTGGTTGTGACAAAAAGACTGACCCTCAGACGGTGGGTCCTAGTTTTAAGAGACTAATAGTTTGACATGACAGTTGTGTTTCACAGAAGAATCTTATTCATAAGACTTAGGACTGGTCTACACTTAAAAATTAGATGGACCTAGCTATTTCGCTCTAGGCTGTGAAAAATTTCGTGCCCTGAGCACCATAGGTAGTCAACCTAACCCCAGTGTAGATGCAGCTAAGTAGATGGAAGAATCCTTCCACTGACCTAGCTACTTCTCGGAAAGTGGATTTACTACATTGAAAGAAAAACCCCTCCTGTCAACGTAAGAAGCATCCACACTATGGTGCTACAATGGCACAACTGCAGTGCCATAGGCCATGTCTACACTGCCAGCAGCACACCTAAGTGGCAAAACTTAGAAGCACTGAAATGGGGGAAAAGTGACTCTCTATTGTATATGAAGGAAAACACAAATGAGAGTTATTAGATAGCATGCAAATGAGAGGTGCTGCAAAATTACAACTGAGGCATTGTTGGGAGAGCAGGGCTGGGGGGAGGAATGGTGGAGAAATCCAGAACTGTGTTTTGGTAAAGAGAATGTTTCTAGAGTATATTTTTTTATTTTTACGTATAGTTTGTATTACTGTTTTTAAACTTCAATAAAGACATTTATATAAAAGGATAAAAAAAAGTGAATTGTAAGAGGAGTTGGGCCAAGATCCTCAAAGACAATTGGCTGGTTAAGTCCCACTGAAATCACCTATTGGACAGTAGGTGCCTAAATACCTTTGAGGATCCGGGCCTTACAGACTAAAAAATGAAATCTGTAAGTTTCCAGTATGTACATTTTTAGGACTTTTCTCCCCCTCCTCACAAAAATCAAAAGCAGTTTACTGGATTATTACATTTAAGGTTAATTCTGCAGAGTCGTTTTTGAACCACTTTAGTCACCTTTAATGAAACACCAATAACACATCAGAGTTAGCGTTCATTGCAGCATGTGGGAAATTGGCTGCATGACTCACTACCTCTAACGTGTGTAAGATAATTGTCGCAGTTCACTAATGATTTTGTCCAGCAGGTACTTAGAGCAAAAGAAGAATAGAAGCAGGGATCAAAATACTTCTCATTCCTCATTAGCTAGATTGCTCCTGTTTTCAGAATAATCACCAAACACAAACAGTCTGAGTCACACTAGCCAGGTCCCATCTTTTTTTTTTTTTTTTTTATGCCTCACAGATCACGTGAGTTTATCAAGGCACATAAATGTTGATCAGGTTTATGCAGCTTAAAACTGCCTCACACACAGAGCAGAGCAGCTTCAGTTAAATGAAGGAAGGTGTGCAGAATACAACACACACACACACTTTCCATGGACTGCATAAACCATCTTGACACTTATCCATCTTGATCAACTGTGAGGACCTGCCATGCACGTATAAAAACATAAAGATGAGACTTTGTCAGCCTGGCTGAAGCCTAGTCCTCGCCAGAAAAGGGTCTGCCAGAATAAATATACTAGCAAACCCACCTAGTACAAGTGCAGCTTGTATCAGCAAAAGAGTGCTTTTTGCTGGTATACTGAATTTCTCAGTGAAATAAGCTCTATCAGCAAAAGCACTTTTTTGCCAGTATAACTGCACCTACGCTCGAGCCACTACAGATACGTCATTTAAAAAAGAAAAAAAAAATCACACTTCTAACCAACATTACTATACTGACAAAGATTTCTCCTGTAGACTTGGCCCAAAAATACAGATGTTCCACATTTACAAAATAATCAGTTTTGTATATTAATCAGTACATATCACATAATGGACAAGAATGTTAACAGGGTTAACTGCCAACTATAAATCATCAGATGTCAGGCTGAACTTTTTTTTATGGCTATACCATATGAAAAAGTACACTGTAAATAACTAGACAAAAGGACCCACAACGAAAGTTGACGATAAAGTCAATGGGAGTTTTGCCTGGGTCTTTTGACTGCAGTATTAGGTCCATTAAAAATAGAACACAGCAATCAAAAAGTTAACACCAACATCAACCAATTCTTCCCTCAGGACATGCTGGCTACTGCTACTGAAAGTCCATTTACAGGAATTTCTGAGAAGCAACAGGAGTAAACTGCCATGTGGTTATGGGAAGTTTAGGGACTTCTTTCCAAAAGTTAATTTCAAAAGTCCCATATCAGCTTCACATGTGAAGTTGCATGAGTCACAGTTGAGTATTTAGCTTGTTGGGCATTCTCAATGCTATGTACAGCACCAGGACCATAAAGCAAATCAGAGAGGTTTTCAATCAGGATCCAGCTGCTTTTACTGTAATGATGACTTTGAAGTGTAACGTGGCTCCATGAAACTGGAACCTCAGGTTTGCCAGAAGCCACAACCTCATACAGACATTGCTCACTGTACAAGAATACTGTCAAAAGGGTTTGATTTAAACCTTCTGGGGATGCATCATGTATCTGTAATTCTAATCCAGGGGAGAATTTAATCCTTCCCCAATTCTGTGAGCAGAGCAAACTGGCTGAATCTGCACTATCTGAGCCAAGTGCTATCCCGGAGGCAGGCTCTGCTCAGTACGATGACAGAATTTTCTAGCAACGCTGTACTGAGTGGGAGATAGGAGCAACTAGAAAATAAAGAGTCCGCAAGCAATATAAATATATACTAAGGCAGGCTCTGGCTGATTTTAATGCATGGTGCAAGAACCAACAATTTGCTAATGCTTCCCACCCTAACGGAAATAAAAACAAAACACATGGTGAAGAGGTGAGCTTTGGCGAAGAACAGAATCCTCTATGAAATACACTCTGGACATCAACATGTAGGCCCATTAACCTTTTGCAGCACTCAGACACTACAATGATGGATTCTATGGAACATAGGAATAGCCATACCTGAGCAGACCATTACCCTGTCTGACAGTGGTGTGTGCTGGATCCTTCAGAGGATAGTGCAAGGTCTCAGTGGAAAATACCTGAAGTTTCTATGTGTAAGTGGGGGATTTGTCCCATTGTAGCCGGGGAATTTCTCTGTGTACACATTACCCTGGCTGAGCCTAGTGACGAAAGAATATGAATCCCTGCCCCGATTCACTTCACCCTGGTACTTGCCCACCTTGACTTTCCTTCCCAGCCCTGTGTGAACAGGGCTCGCATCACACAGGGAGGATTGAGCCCCGAGGTTCCTGGGTGTTTACCTCAATCTCTCCGTGCACAATGGTGGGGATGCCCCTACTCCAGAATACTCTAACTTGCTTGTTACCCTTTTAACCTGTGATCACTGCAATTCACATTTATTTACAACTAAAACCGTTTTGTGTGGGAACAAACAACACTTCACAGAGCTAGCACTGGGATGAAATGGTTTGGGTAAATTTCAATGCAACAGTCTCCACAGTGCAATAAACTTTACAGTTACATCAAATTTATGAGTCTGGTGTGTTTTTCCTGGACCTGGATGTGCTGCTATGAGGCTGCTGGTGTGGCACTGCCCCAGGATGGATCTTGGCACACCTTTCATGCCACATCCCCTTCTGAGGCTGGCACAATGCCCTCTTGACAGACCATGGGAAAGGGGCTTGTCTCTTCCTTTCTCCCTAGACCAGTGCACACAACTCTGGTGGGAGAGTTGGAAACACCTCCCCACAACTATTGCCTTGATACTTCTCTGGCTCTGGATGCTGCTCTGGCTCCGGGCAACTGCTTGGGCTGCTGCAGTCGCCCCTGGGCTGCAGCTCTGGTTTCACAGCTCTGCTCTGGGCTGCTGCACTCTCCCCAGCGCTGCCCTGGCAGCCCTAGCTCACACAGAGGATGCGGCCCTGGGCTCTGGATGCTCAGTGCCCTCACTGGCTTGCCCACCCTGTCAATGTGTCTCACTTGGAGAGCTGTCCTCTCCCTGGTGGCACTTGGGGCCTGTGAGTCCCAGGATCCTGACTCCTCTTCGGCCCTTCCCCTTTCTTCTGGTATTGGGAGAGGGCCAAGTGAACCCCTCCCCCGCCCACACCACTAGGTTTCAATAAGGGGCCAACAGCCCCCTTACATATGGTTTGCTCCTTATCTAATATAACTGGATTTTACCACTACCTACAGAAACGTCTAATCCTTCATTTGAATTCCACTGAGCTCTGAAGCCACCAGGGTACCTTGGAACACGTTAATTATGCATCACGTCAAAAAGTTTCTCTCTAGACAGGCATAACTGAGTTGTTATTTTGCTTTTTCTAAGTTTTATTTATAAAATATAATAGCCCAGTTATTTCACAATGGCTTATTACATTTGTCTCGTGTTCCTCTGTGGGAGGCAGTATGGCCTAGTGGACTGGCACTCCAGAAATCTGGGTTCTGTTCCCACCTTGGCCACTAGCCTGCTGGGTGACCTTATGCAAATCACTTTACCTCCCTGGCCTTATTGATCCATCTACAAATTGTGCTCACCACCTCCTTTGTAAAGTGCTTTGAGATCTACTGATGAAAAGCCTAATAATAATGATACTGAAGCTTTTGGTCAATTATTGCAGAAAAGCAGGGTGTGGTTTTTGTAAGGAAAAAGCCACCTGGCTGCCTGAAGCTGAGAACATTACAGATCAGTGACGTTTTGAATGATTCATATTGGCTGATCAAAACTGAAGTGACTCTACACAGATGTTTAAATAACCTATCATCATAGTGAAGCCTCCCAGGACTGGTTACTGAGGGGCAGATGAGAGTAGAATCTGGCACTCAACCTGGTTTGAGGACTAATCTAAGTGCCCTGCTGCCAGGGTGTCAGTCATGACTCACTCTTTTTATATATTAAAAAAAACCAAGTGCTGCATTTGTCACAGTAATAAAAAAAAAAAAAGCTTCATGGTGACAGTCTCCAAACTCTCTGATCTGAGATCAGAATCATACCATATATCGAACACAACACAACATTGTCCAGAGCAGGAAGCAACATATAAGGCAAGAAGCAGGATGATCTAGTGCACTAAGCACCACACTGGAAGTCAGGAACACCTCAGCTCTAATCCTAGCTCAGCCACTGACACGGTGAGTAGCCTGGAAATTAAGGGCCAGGTTTTCAGAAGAGGTGAGAACCTGTTTACTTCAAATGGATTTGTAGGTGCCCAGCCCCTCTGAAAAATCATGCCGGTAGTGCCTGATTATCAGAATTAAGTGCACCAATTACAAAAAATGTGTTCCTAACATGCATACACTACCATGACTGCATACAAATCAGGTAACTGTCCTGCAAATGACCAGTTATGCAGCTAACCAGCCATTTTAAATTCAATTTGCCTATTTAAATACACGTTTGTGATAATTAAGTGTGCAAATTAGTTGAATGATATTCCATGTCTAATTTTGAAAGTCCAGATCGTAACCTCACTGTCTCATGGTTCCCACACTTGTGGCATAACCACACTTACAGAACACTAACCTCACAAAAGGGTTATGAGAATTAATTAGGCAATGCATGAATCATATCAGAGAAGAGGATGTAACAGGTCTTTTCCTAAACCTTTTTCCTGCCACTGCAGGACAGTTCCTTTCAATACATTTCCTACTGTTTTGTGCAGTCTAATATCACCACCTAGGTCTTCATCTGTAGATCTCCAAGTGCTTTAAAAGGAGGCAAGTATTGTCCCCATTTTACACATAGGGAAACTAGGACAAAGAAATATGAAGTTTCTTGTCCAAGATCACATCACTGGAAGAGCTTGGAATAGAACCCTAGTCTCTTGATTATCAATCCAGAGCCCTATGCCCCACTGCCTTTTAATGTCTCTTTTACACAGTTTTGAAACACTATGAAAGTATAAACATTATATAAGTGCTAATTAGTTTACCATTATTGACCCTTGGTTCAGCCTTAAGAAAAATCTTAGCCTCTTATTTATTACTTTGTTTATCAGTTACTCTTCATTGTTTGGATTTTAAGACCCTGATTTTAAAAACTGCCTCTTTCTTAGCAGTTCCAATTTGTTCTCAAAAATAACTCAGATATACAAATGAGGGCATGCAGATGACTCACTACCTGAAAAATCAGATAGTCAGAAGTTGACTGTATCTTCATCTCTGCCCACAAATGGGCACAATTCTTTAAAAGTGCAAAACCGTAAACAAAAAACTATTTAAAAAGGAGGCCAGGTTAAGGCTCCTTTAAAAATCAAGCCACTGATGTGTACCACCTTGGAAAAGAATTCTAGTAAAGCCAGGGCAGTTATTCATTTCATTTTATGGGTTCATTTGCTAGAGATATGGCATAGGCATAAACAGAACTACTTTAGAAAAGCAGCAAGAATGCCAATCTTTTCCTTTTAGTCAAAACTGTTCCAGTAATGCATGCTTTAGGTATGTTCATATTTTTAAAGTTGCTCAAAACAAATAATCAGATTGAAATCCCCCAAAAGAGCCATGAGAATGTGAGACTTTTGTCAACTATGCAATCTTCTTCCCACTTTGCCCTGCTGTCTGTATTTTACAAGTCTCTAAGCTGCTTTGACTTTGGAGTGGATTCAGTCCGCCACGAACTCTGTGCACGGTGAACTTTCTGAACTCAAGTAACCCTCTAAAGGCAAAGATCCAAGCAGACATCTTAGGGGTTACTAGGATTCATGTTTAAGGAAGAGGAACATGGTTTCTATCTAACCAAAATAAAAATCGCTGAGGGCAGATGTCTCTCGACATTTTTGGAAGAAGTCTGCAGATATTATGTGGTTAGGATTGCATTGCTACAGGATTTATTAGGGGAGTTTCCTAATCTCCTTGGGTCAGGCAAAAAGAATTTTCAAAAATAATTCAGTGCTTACACTGGGTCAGCTGACCTGCTGTCAGTAGTAGGAGCCCTAAAGTAGCAAGGCTTTCACCTCCAGGCTTGTTTTTACAGGTGTGTCAATTAAAAACCTGCTTTTCCATCCAGATTAATTGACAGCAGTATTTATGTTATTTATTTACATTTAAAGGCTAAAGATGCCTATCCAAAGCCCTAGACATGCTAACCCTTGAATTATACAATACAACAAAATCCCAAAAGCACTAAAATAATCAATCCAACAGGAACTCAGCCAGCCATCGACCTACAGAAACATCTTTCAACCCTTTCGTCATTGTGGGAAGCACACATACACAGCCCTTTCCATTAACCCTGTGGAACAGAGGGTCTTTTGCAGTGTGTCCAACAGGTCACCAACTCTGGGCTATTTCAGACCAAGATGGAGAGCAAGTTCCAGAGTCTGCGGACCCACACAAAGAGAACCCTGCCTGCTGTCCTGCCTCTCTTTTATAAATGAGGGGGATCCAGCTCGGGCACCCCTGCTGCCCATAGCTGTATGGCACAAGGAGAGTAAAATGCTGGGGGCTAGCACAGTCTTGTCTACACTAGGGACAGTGTTTATGTTTAAAAACAAAAGTAGTTGATTTATGGGACAACGAGATTTTGCAGGTGAAAAAACACATCCTGAGGGAAAAGAGTTATGAGGTCTGGTTTTAGAAGGGTGCCTGCCCCCAGTCTGGGTCAGTAGCTGCCTGTACATGATCACAATATAGCCCATAGGCTCATTACTTGGAATGGTGCCCCGAATCTCAGACATTCTACATGGATCTGGCTCTGCGTGTGGGGGAAGGCTGGCTGGGATGCTTCATGAAGAATATGGTGGTAACATTAATGTACAACAGACCAGGGGCTGGCCTCTGTGGTGCTAACCCAGCCTGCTGTCAGCTTTGCCAGCTCAAGTGACCCTCACTTTATTTAAGGCAGATTTTCTGCTGGGGTTTATAAAAACCAGAACCAACTGTAAAACCAACAGCCCCAGGACCTGAAAACAGGGACATTCCCAGTGTCTCAGAACACAGAGTTACATTATCTACTTATGTAAAACGGAGGGCAAGACTGCGATTTTACATCACATTCTGAGTAAGGTCCATGTGTAGCTTCGCTATCCCAGGAGCAGCCCAAGGCAGGAACTGTGACTCTCTAAAGGGTAGAAGGATGTAATATGCTACTGGCTAACGCAGAAGGGACAGAGCCAAGTCTCTGCCTATTCCCCTCTCTTCTGCTCATAATGCAGAAGGCAGTGATGAAGCGAAGTTGCACAGGTAACTTAGGCTGCACCGTCGTGGAACATAAGCAAGTCATAGTATTGCCTTGATACTGTGTTGTTCATTCACAGGAATGATGCATAGGGAGACATGAAAATGGCAGAGATGAGACAGTTACATTTGGGGTTGGAGGCAAGGGCTGTGTAAGAAAGACTGGGATCAGAGTCAATTTTTATCTTTTGGAACAAGAGGGGCAGGATTAGTAGCAACATATTTTATAGGCCTTAACAACAAAAAATGCTAAGGACAGCCCTGCCTGAAAGAGAAAGATGAATATCTTTGGTAGGGGCCTTCCGAAATTTTCTGATCTATTATTTCAAGCAGTGGGGAAAACAGCAAGAAGTTAATGTGATACAACTGGAAAAAGACGACAAATTAGTCTTTATTTGTCAGTGGTGAGGATGAAATGTTACCAGCCATGAAGGACAGGTACAATGATGCACAGTGCTTTGGAGAAGTAAGATGTGCAGTCAGTCCAGATGCTGCCTCCAAGTGCTAGGTAGCAAGTGCCTCTCATGCTGCCCACTCTCAAACAGTGAATTGCTACGAAAACATCCGCCCTTCCATCAGTTAACGGCTTGCAGAGTTCATGGAAGAATAGAAGACACACAGAAAAATCATTTCTCCATTACACAAGTATCTCTGAACTCTGACTAGACAGAGAGAAGAGCCAGGATATTTGATGTAAGAGACATTGATTTTTCCTGTTTATAAAGAGAAAAGAAAAAATGTCATCCTTTTAAGATGTCATTAACCAGGGATACACACTGTGCTGAAGGAAGCTTCACTCATAAAACATTTACCCTGTTACATAAAGGAGAAGGAAAACTGGTGTTATAACAGGCTGTTTCTTACTATGAGTAAGTGGGGGATGATAAGTTTGTGCGCGCACGCACGCAATTTGGTTTGTAAGCCTGGCCATGGTAACAGTGGTGAGTAAACACACACTTCACTGGTGTCAAAACCTCAGCCTGAATCACCACAGGAAATGCTGATGCAAAGATTTAGGCAGCAGGGATGACATGTTACCAAAAGCAAATAACATCAGAAGACTGCCATCTCTGCCTTGATTAAATCTCTTACATGGCATTCAAATCATATGATCCCTAGCCAGAAAAGCTAGATTTTTTTTTTTTTTTTTTTCAGAAAAACCAACCTTCTGAGCTGCTCCTTCAGGAAGGGAAATGCCCAGACTGTCTATAAAACACATACAGGGAAAGAGAGGTGGGTCAACTTGATGCCAGAATTTACTGTACGCCCTTGAGGATATATCAGTTTTGTCCCAAAGCCCATTAGAGTCAATGGAAATGAAAGGGGGCTGTTGACCCCTTACTGAAACTTAATGTTTTTTTGGGTTGGCCCTCTCCCAATACCAGAAGAAAGAGGAAGGGCCATATAGGAATCAGGATCCTGGAACTGACAGGTCCCCAGGGCCACCGGGGAGAGGCCAGTGCTCTAAATCAGCCAGGGCGGGTAGGGCAACAAGGGAGTCCAGGGCCCAAACTCCATGTGAGCTGTGGCTACCAGAGCAGAACTGGGGAGAGAGCAGCAGCCCAGAGCAGCTCAGAGCCAGAGGTGCGTTGAAGCGATAGTGGTGGGGTGAACTCTCCCACTCTCGCAGTTGGGTCGTATGCGCTGGGCTAGGGAGAGAAGAAGAGATAGGCCCCTTTCCCAAAGTCTGTTGAGAGAGCATAAAGTAACAGCTGTGAACAAAAGCATTAGTCACACCCTACATACCACTGTAATAATCTTTATACCAAATATGCCTTATGAAGTATCATCTGGAAACTAATAACTTGCTGGTCAATAGTATCATGGTGAAATGCAAGTAGCAACCTTTTATGTAAAGTTATGAATTCTCCCTGTCTGATGTTGTTAGCACATGTTCAAAACCACACAGCCCTGCCTAAGGAAAAGTTGATAAGTAGGTCTATCCTAAACAAAGGAATGTGTGTTTACTTCAATTTGCATATAAGCAGTAAATAGGGTCCTTGAGACAGCAAGAGGGGAAAATGGCAGGCAACAAGGCAGATCTGCATTTCAGCATACACGGGGAGAAGAAAGAGCAAGGAGCCGCCTTCACCACCAGACTCCTCGCCATCTTCTTTAATGTTTGAATAAACTTTGCTTTGAGGGGTAATCCTCAGAAGGATCCACTTCAAAGGGTGACTGGACTATGAAAGTGATGGGCAAAACCACCCCAAGGCATCTCTCCCTAACACTCTCTCTTTTTCACCTAAGAAGACAAAGGAACAGCTCAGTTGTTTGAGAATTGGCCTGCTAAACCCAGGATCGTGAGCTCAATCCTTGAGGGGGCCATTTAGGGATCTGGGGCAAAAATTGGGGATTGGTCCTGCTTCGAGCAGGGGGTTGGACTAGATGATCTCCTGAGGTCCCTTCCAACCCTAATATTCTATGCAAAAATGCCACTCCCATTGAACCAGCCCTTTGACTTTGTGGGGGGAATCCTGACCTGAGAATTTGATAAGCAATGTTGCTGGGAACATATGGTAAGGATTTTACCTCAAACCAACTCTAGTTTTGATAAAATACTTTCCAGTAGCTAAAATGTTATCTTTATTTCTCTTGTACCCATTTCTGAGTTTAATACCTGATGCCTGTACTCACTTAAAATCTCTCCCTTTGTAGTTAAATAAACTTGTTTTATTTTTTTAATCAACACTAATCCAGCGCTGTGTTTAAACTGAACTTTTTACAGGTGCAAAGGATCTTAATATTGCAACTGCCCAGGAGAGAGCTGGACAGTGCAGAACATATTTTGGGAAAAATTCAGGATTGGGAGTATGTTGGGGACACCCTGCAAGTGGTAACCAAGGCTGGTGGAACCTACAGTGTGACTGGAGTGTTGCTGACAGGCTGCTGGGCCAGGGCTTCAACTATACTCAAAACACTCAGGGTGTGACCTAAGTGCTGGCAGGCTGTTTGTGAGCAGCCCAGATTGGAAGCTACAACAGCAAAACATTATGAAGCACCCATGGTTATGGAGCAGGTGGTAACACAACCTCTCACTGGTCTGGACTGCACCTCAGAATGTGATACCAGCCCCAGAGTGGGACACTGCTAGTCAAGAGGGTATTAAGTGCCAACCCCAGAGGGGGACGTGGCCTGAGAGGAGGGCCAGAAACAAAGAAATGTGTTCTGTGACTTCGAGTCCAAACCCATCCTGGGGCAGTGCTACACCAGCAGCCTCACAGCAGCACATCCAGCTCCAGGAAGATGACACTGGACCCATAAATTTGTCGTAACTGTAGAAGTTTATTGCACCATGGAGACTGCTGCACCAAACCTCATCCAAACCATTTCCTGCCGGTGCTTATGCTATGAAGTGTTGTTTGATCCTCACAGAAACGGGTTTTGGTGCAAACAACTATATATGTGTTTAAGTGAATTGCAGTGATCACAGGTTAAAAGAGTCCTCCCTGTGCGATGGGAGTTCTATTCACACAGGTCCAGAAGGAAAGTCAAGGTGGGCAGGTACCAGGGTGACGTGAATCAGGGCGGGGACTCAGATCCTTTCGTCACTCAGTTCAACTGTGATGCTGTGTATACAGAGAAATTCCCCTTCTACAGTGGGACAAATCCCCCCGCTTACAGAGAGGCTTTCACTGACTTCAGTGGAAGTTGGACTGGGCCCTCTGCCAGAATCCAGAAATGAGGTTGTAAGATCTAATATAATTCTGGGGCCCTAAATAAACATCTATTTAAGCATCTTCCCTTTTCGAAGGAAGAATAAGGTTTTCCTCTTTCCTAGAGCAGGTTGGTGGGTCTTATACTGCTGAAGGCTGACAGTGGGTGTAACTGATAGTTAATAGTCATAGTGGTTATAGAGTATATTAGCTGACAACTTCCAGCAGCTCAGCTCATGCTCTCCCAAAATTATTGGTTGTGGATATTTGGTGTGTTGGGAGGAGGTAATTTGGTAAAGGTGATGATGGAAAGTTGTGTTTGTTGGTTAGCTAATTCACTGTATTACACTAGTCCCATGAACTGTTGCTTTCGTTTCTACACAAAACAAAAATAAAATGAGTTCCTTTCCCTAAAAGTTATATTCAGGGCTGTGGGGAGAGAAAACAATGTCTCAGTGAACTGAAACCACTGTAGCTTAAACTTTAAAACAGCCAGCCATACAACAAATTTAAGAGCTCTCAAGTCTAAAATGACTCCTTGTACTTAGAGGCTTAGAGATGTCTGGGTATAAGAATGGACATTAAAGCATAAGGAGTTCAGTAGTGCATTGCCTGGCACACAGAAGATCACTGTGCAAATGCAAATAATCATAGCCCAAGTTTGACTTGTTCTGGAATCAGAAGCTAATTGCATTCTCTGGATTCTTAACCTTATTTTGGTCAGAGGCTCCAATACAACTGAATCTGAGAAACACAGTTCTCATCCCTCAGTTTCTTTGTGGGGATAAGAAGGTTTGTTTTTGCATTTCACACAAAAAATCAAAGTTCTCCAAAGGATTTCAAAACTATTAAAATCAAAGCAAGTTCACGTTGCAGGGAGGTGCAACAGGAGTATGAAGTATTATACTGTTATAGGAGCATTCTGTACACTGCAGGCTCTAACACAGGGATCTCAAACTCAAATGACCACGAGGGCCACATGAGGACTAGTACATTGACCCGAGGGCTGCACCACTGACCCCGCCCCCACTGCCCTGGCCCTGCCCCCACTCCACCCCTTCCGTGGGGCCCAGCCCCTGCTCTGCCTCTTCCCACCCCTTCCCTGCCCCCAATCCAACCCCTTCCCTAAAATCCCTACCCCAACTCATCCCCACCAGGGGGGTGCAGGAGGTGTGCGGGGTGCGGCAGGGGGCTCAGGGCAAGGGGTCAGGGTGCAGGAGGGGCTTGGGGGGCGGGTCCGGCCCAGTGCGCACCGGGGGCAGCTTTGGGGGAGGTACCTGGAGGAGCGGCCAGGACAACACACAGACCCCTGTGGCCCCCCTCCCCCAGGTCCCAGAGCAGCACGGGGACAGGGCAGGCAGGCAGGCAAGGAGCCTGCCCTACTCCCAGTGTGTACCGGGCCAGAGCTGCTCTAGGTAAATGCTGGGGGGGGAGGGCAGGGGTGCCGCAGGGAGCTGGCGGGCTGCAGAAAATAACCCCGCGGGCCACGTGTTTGAGACCCCTGCTCTAACAGCAGTGCAAAACTAAGTCTCATGCAGCTTTGTATATGCTCTATATCCACCATAACAAGTGGATGAATCAGCCCTTAAGCCAACTCCTTAACATCACATGTCAAAACAAAAACATGCGGAGAGTTAATCAAGCAGTGCCCTTTAGTTTCTCTATAGCGTCCATCCAGACACTGTGACAACAGGCCCTCAGTAGTGCCATATGGCATCTCCCCACTATGCTCCACAGAACAGGTGATAGCGCCATAGCTACAACTGGCAATGAAAGTGACAAAAGTAGCTAAGGACACCCCAAAGGGCAGAAGATGACAGCAGGAACAGAATTTCACTGTTTGTACTAAGAAAAGGAGTACTTGTGGCACCTTAGAGACTAACCAATATATTTGAGCATGAGCTTTCGTGAGCCACAGCTCACTTCATCAGATGTGTACCGTGGAAACTGCAGCAGACTTTATATACACACAGAGAATATGAAACAATACCTCCTCCCACCCCACTGTCCTCGCAAAAAGAAAAGGAGTACTTGTGGCACCTTAGAGACTTAGTCTCTAAGGTGCCACAAGTACTCCTTTTCTTTTTGCGAATACAGACTAACACGGCTGTTCCTCTGAAAACTGTTTGTACTGAAGCCCTGGTTTATACTGAAGTCTATTTTATCTAGTTCAGTACTGGATGTTTACACCCCTACCACCTATATTATATTGCTAGTGGAAAGCTACATGAGCAAAACTCTTGTAAATCTCATAAACAGCATCTATGCCCCTGCAGCTGTAGAAATTATAACCCTGGACATTATCCTATTACAACTGCATTCTGATCTTTCAGTTCTCTCTACTATTTCATGGCAACTCTGGGGATGAACTAATCACTGTTCTCGCAGAGCATTTCAGATAGTTTGAAGATGCACAATTCATACGAGTTTTATTAGTGTGACTGCTTCCTAAAATCTTGCCATTAAAAAAAAAAACAACAGGATAAGGTTGTGACGACTTAACACACAGAAGCATGCAATGGAGTACTAAAATACCATCAAATATTTATGCCATAACAAGAAATGACATTTAAAAAGTGGATACAGTAGATTCCCCTTTGAAATGTACATTTAAACTTAGGGTGAGAGGGACAAGAAGACAACCAGAAATATATGGGAAAGCAGGAAAAGGAGGAGGTGATTGGACATAGTGCAAAAAGAGGGTGGAGGTAAAGTAAAGAGGACAAGAGTACATTTTACCAAGATTGATGGAGTAGGTTCTTTTCTCAAAACCTGTTATATGAAGTAATGTATTACCTAATTAAGAATGTAATGCCATCTCAGGGTTTGGGTGACAATGAAAAGGGGTGATGGTGGGGGAGAGAGATTACTTGATCTTAGTTCTGGTGGTTTATGACGTTGCGAGAAACCTTTCATGGGACTGCAGCAGAATTACCTACACTTAGAAGTATGTTATTTATAAGTGAGCTCTCCTATCTGCCGTGGCCAAGTCTTTAGCATCCTTGCTGTCAGATTTGCATATGAACAGCAGTCTTGAAGGAACAGCAGTGATGCTATTTTGCACGAGAACTGCATAAAACTGCTTCATTAATTAGGAGCTAGTCATTTCTGTCAAGTCCTCCTTTGTTAACCTAGACACAGGGGCCAGATCCTCTGCTGATGTAAATCAGCCTAGCTCCACTGAAATCAACAGAGCTACCCCAATTTACATCAGCTGAGGATCTCGCCTAAGATCTAGCACTATTCTAGATATACACAAACTCTTTCTAAATCTTGCTACTTTTGGACGATGTTATCCCAAAGACAGCTATCATGTAACTCAGGGATGTCCTATGGAGAAACACAATAGCAACAGGAATGGGCCCAAAAAAGTCAATAGAAATTTTGCCATTAACTTCAACGGGTGCAAGATCGGGACTTCCATAAATCTAAATAAAAACTTTCAGGACTCAAAATTATACACCCTCTACAAGGTTTAAAGCACAATAATCTCTCACCTCAACTCGTGTAGGACTCTCCCTTCCTTGCACCTGCATAAAAACATCTGAAGAACTGAACTCAGGAAGGAAATGCTTTGGACATGCACCATCCTAACTCACCTGAAACAGACCCATGTCTTGCCTTAATATGGCTTTGAAGCTGGTCACTAAAGCTGAGCAGAGAATGGAAAATCCGTTTCATAAATTATTTCAAGATTTTGAAATTTGGCTTCGCTCCGAGTTGGAACAAAATTCCAAAATTCTAGAATTCTCCATAAAAGAAAATTTTGAAAAAACTGTTTCAGGTGGATTGAAATATTTCAACTTTTTCAAAACAAACTATTTAAAATGGATTGACAGGGATGTTTCAACATTTCTGGAACTTTTCCCACCAGTTTTTCTCCAAAATCAAGTTTTGGTGAAACTGACTAAATTTTACAACTCATTTCAATTTTTGACAGCACTGCATTCTCTGATAGAAAACAGTTCCCTCAAATATTTTCCCACCAGCTCTACTGGTCACCCATAATGCACAAAGTAAAAAGCATGGATGAAAGAGGTAACAAGAAGGGCATGCAAATAAGTAGATTAAAACATTTGAAAAATTGTACTAGCTTTAGTATGGGGATAAGGAAGAGAGGCAAGGCCAACTGCTGAAGTGAACAAAAAGGCTCAGCATAGATTTCCAGCTTCCTTCTAGCTCTTTAGGCTGTTTTTCCCCATGTAAATTAAGACAGATTACATCGCTGACTGAATCACTGGCAGGATGTGCTGAGGATGACAGAGGCAAAGTGATAGGGGATGATGCCCTAGAGGACAAAACCAAACTCCAGTGACTTCTGCAAGGCAGGGCTTTGGGAGTGAGCCATCCCAGTTAGGAATGCCATTTCCCCTCAGACCAACCTCAGCAGCCAACGCCAGAATCATCTAGCAGCACTGAGAAAACATACCAAGGCTTTGTGTGAAATATCTGATAAGAACTGAAGGAGTGTTGAGTGCGATGGATGCAAAACATGAGGAAAGCGGAAACCATGACTGATAAACTGGCCAAGAGGAGAGCTGGCACGACAGGAAAGCAGCTGCGGATGGTGGCAGGCATTTTTCAGACAGTGGACACAAACCTAGCATCTTAGATCAGAGTAATGAAAGTAAATATATTGTTAACACCCCATCCGCAGCTCCTCAAGAATGACAAGTTCAAAAAAATCTAGAGCCATGAATTCAGCCACTCCCTCGAGCCCTACAGCTGCAAGGCCCAAGCTTTAGTGCCTAACTTTCTTGTACCATCACAACTGTCCCCAGAACTGCTCTACCATGTCAGTCTGGGGGTCGGGGCAGTGAGGAAAAAGAATTCATCCAGAGCTGGTGTGGGTGGGTGTGTATTTACAGAAGGAATAGGGGAAAAGCAAATGAAAATTTTGTTTTAAACAGAAGGAGAAATGTATGACGTGATCCAGCTGGGCCCATGGTAAGGAGGAAAGACTGAGATACCCTAGAAAGCTCAAGCTATTCTCCTTCCAAAGGTCTCATTCGCCACAAAGAAGCCCATACTGCACATCATGTAACAATGGGACGTGAGCAGCAGACATCACATTACCATTTCAACCAGCACTTGGTGAAATTCCCCAGCA
Source organism: Caretta caretta (assembly GCF_965140235.1). NCBI lineage: Eukaryota > Metazoa > Chordata > Testudines > Cheloniidae > Caretta > Caretta caretta. The sequence continues at coordinate 180,602,001 of NC_134207.1, forward strand.
GATGGTGGCAGCTGGGGCTGCAGGTTAGGCAGGACGGTGTGAACCAAACTGTCCTGGAGAAGAGCTCTGCTGGAAATGACCTAGGAGTAATGCTGTGGATACTCAGAGGAGCAGATGGTAATGATCTCTGTACCTTCTGTGAAGAGTAATTCCAGCTGCTGTAAGATTACATATAAGATCAGACTCACTGAGCTAAAAACAGAGGCCAACATTTTCAAAATGATTTGGCGCTCTTGACTTGAGACACATTAAGGGGGCCTGATTTTCAAAATGTCACTTTTGAAAATGCTGGCTAGAGGCTCAGGAAAGGGAAACTGAAGCTGCAGCATATCTTGAAGTCAGGACATTTTTAGAAAGGTTTACATAAAAAAAAATATATAGGACCATATTGTGCCTGTGCTACACGTACACACGTTTGCACACACACCACCCTCTCTCTGGACTTCAGGGACACACAAGAACAAAACTTGACCCATACACTGGAATGTTTACATTCATACAGATAATAACCACGGTCTCTTATGTTGGAGAAGTTACCACCACTTGACAGTAATTTGAAATGTTTCACACCAGCAGGCAATAGTTTTCCTCAACTCTGGTTTCTAGGTCAGACTCTCTATACTTCTACCAGCAGAGAGGGGTCACAATTTACACACCTATTTAAAACCACATGCCCTTTCCTGGGAGAGAAAGGACCAGGGAAAAGCAGCCTTAATTTGCTGACAGGGAGCTGCAAAGGCTGCCCAAGAGACGCTCTGAATCTGGGTGCCCTCCATGTATTGTTCATGGGCTCCTGAGCAGCAAGGGTTACAGGCACTAGGGAAGATTGAGGCTGGACTGACATACCTTTGCTGAAACACTTCTCACTGTTCTGATCTCATCAAAGACTTATTCAGCCTTCTTCTGAGAACTCACTAGTGGCTTGAGTGATGGACTTGGTGCATGCTATGTAATACTCTAAGAGAACTGAGAAGTAATAATTTTAGGAAGTGACATAGCCAGTGAGATAAAATTATTGTATATCACAGAGGTGGGCAAATTATGGCCATGGGACCGTCCTGCCTGTCCCCTGAGCTCCTGGCCGGGGAGGCTAGTCCCCGGCCTCCCCCCCGCTGTTCCCCCCTCCCCTGCAGCCACGCCGCCACACAGGCAGCACGGCTTCTGCCCGCCCACCTCCCAGGCTTTCCAATAAACCCATCCTGCCACTCTGAGTGGCATGGTAAGGGGGCGGGGGGAGAGGGGGTTGGATAAGGGGCAGGAGCTCCTGGGGGGGGGCAGTCAGGGGCGGTTGGATGGGGCAGAGGTTCAGCAGGGGCAGTCAGGAGACAGAGAGCAGGAGGGGTTGGATGGGGGGGACAGGGAGCAGGGGGGGTTGCATAGGTGGTGGGGCCCTAAGGGGGCAGTTAGGAATGGGGATCCTGGGAGGGGGCAGTCAGGGGACAAGGAATGGGGTGGGGCTTGGATGGGTCAGGCAGGCCTGTCAGGGGGCGGGGGTATGGACAGGGGTCGGGGCAGTCAGGGGACAGGGAGCAGCAGGGGTTGGATAGAGCGTGGGGTCCCGGGAAGGGGCGGTCAGGGGACAAGGAGCAGGGGAGGGGGGTTTGGATGGGTAGGGGGGCAGTCAGAGGGCGGGAAGTGGGATAGGCCCTCCATACCATTTTGTAACCCCGATGTGGCCTTCGGGCCAAAAAGTTTGCCAACCCCTGGTATATCAGGTTATAAGCTTTTCCTGAATGAATGCACTGAGCTAGCATAATAGGGAGCTCTGAAAAAAACAAGCAGTAAAACAACACAATAGGAATAGATAAGCAACCTCTCAGCAAGTCCTGGAATTGCTCCCAGTACAACAGCATACTGCCAGGCCACAGGTCAAAGTGACACAGCTGTTCAGCCAGTGCTGGGAAGTAACACATCGAAGGGCTATAAACAGTTAAAAAGCCCCACTTCGGAGGGGATGGGAGGTGGGAAAGGTGTCTGGAGCTGTGCAGGGGGACAGGCTGACATAGAGAGATGCCCTAAGGAGGGAGTATAAAAGAGTTGGGCCTTCCCCAGAGCCAGGGAATAGTGAGCTTTAGGGAAAAGCAGGTATGCATATAGACTGGTTTATTGTTTTAAGATCTGTTTTTTCTTAAATGCTTTGGTTTTAAATACACAATTTTCTACTTTAAGAAGGTTACCTGGTCATTGGTTACCACGGTCATTATTCCCAGGCACTGAAAATTGATTACCTCAGCAGGTCTAATCTCAGTTGACCACAGGGGACTGAAGCCCAGGGCCCACTCTGAAACAGGGAGAATTGTGTGATTCCACCCCAAGAGAGAGGTGACAGCTTGAGGCCTGAGACCTGAGAGGGTACATTTGAAGAGACCAGGAGGGATCAGAGGTACAGTTAGCCCAGTAACTGTGACAACTCAATCCACCTCCCATTGCAGTCAAAGACTCCCACTGAATTCCATGGGGGGCTTAGAGATGGACTCACGCTGTGAAGTTTATACCTGGATTTTCCCAAAGTTCAGAGGAGTTCATATCAACCACTTCTGTGAGTCAATCTCCTTTTGATTTATGCAGTACAAGTGTGAGTGTGTATATTATGCAGCCACTCAACGTTAAACTTTGTTTTTTTAATTGTTGTGGCTATTCTTAGGCTATGCAGACGAATAAATTCAAGATCCATTGTTGTGTTTGTATCAGGTCAATCCAAAAACAACTTCAGTTTAAACAACAAAAAGAAAAGAAAATAGAATTTGAATCTCCCTTTGTCAAAAAGAAATGTAAGTGAGTCAGGCCACAATGGGGCCTAATATTTTGTTTCAAAAGAAAATTGTAATACTTTGTGTTTTAAAGGTGGCTATTGCTTGTGTATTGTAACTTCCATATACACATACATGATTTTCATAAAGATTTTTACTACCAGCTGCACACTGAGAAAACTATCTAAATACATATTTACACTGTGAACTGATGATTCTGTTTAGTCCTTGAACTCTTATTTGGTTAAGTAAACTTCCCCTTCTCTAAAGGTTCTTTGGACTGAAGCAGCCAAAAATAAAATAATTTTGTGTTGCTGATGGCAGAGGGATCCCTTTGAAACATATTGAAAATAGGATAGAGTTGTCTTTCAGTACAACAGACAAATCTTTCACCTTCCTGTTTATGGTTCTAATCCCACAACAGGATTCCAACCAACAGGTGTTCCACCTTAGGCCTGCCCACAGCGTCAAATCAGCCCACACAATTCAAAGTCTCAGTTCTTGCTCAACAAACCACAGCATGAACTAGCTTTTTTTTTTTTTTTTTTGGGGGGGGGGGGAGGAGAAGCACAGAGATTTTTAAAAACATTATTTGTACTATTTGATAGTACTAGTATATCAGTTTGGATTGATTATGATACGGATACCGTGTACAGAGGTATGGCATAAGTGCACTATCAACCACTAGAATAGCAATAAATAAATAAATAACTCATTTAGCCAAAATCATCCTACAGTCACTGTTAAAACCATGGGGTAAGCCTGATACACTTTTCTGTAGATGTCTTGGGCTGGCAAATATAAAGATTTTAAAGGTTACTTAGATGCTATTTCATCATCTTTCTGTGTTTCCAAAGTGCACATTTTCACACGTATGTTGTAGCCTTAAAGACAATGTTACGGAAAAAAATATGCAGAAGCTTTTGTGTTCAAAATACTAAGAGTTTTAAGCCAAACGGTGTGTGCCAAAAGGCTCTCTGTGAAGGCTCTCTGTCTTGCATGAATTCACACACTTTCATTTCACTCAAGGAGAAGATGAAAATAAAGTACAATTATTTTATAGGTTTCAGAGTAGCAGCCGTGTTAGTCTGTATTCGCAAAAAGAAAAGGAGTACTTGTGGCACCTTAGAGACTAACCAACTTATTTGAGCATAAAGCTTTCATGAGCTACAGCTCACTTCATCAGATGCTCTGTACTGTACTGATATCCATTCTGCAGAATTTATTAACAGCAAACCTCAGTATTGTACAGCTGATCTTTCAGTACTGGTACAAACACCCTTTAATTCAGTGATGTTACAATAGAGATGCATTTGGCCCTATTTGTTTTTAAATAAAGGAAACTAGACAAGTTGTTCTAAGTCAGCAGTTACTGCATATACCACAGCAAGCCACTTCAAGTTCAGCAGAAACTCATTAATCCCTACGTAAACCAACTCTTGCAGAGGTCATTGACCGGCAATTACTGTGGGTAATGCTGGAACAGACCCAACAAGTGGGGGAGAGAGATTGCCTCTGTGTATTCTGCAACCACAGGCATGTGATGTATAGACAAGCAAGAAGGAAAAGGAAAAGGAAACTGTAAACACCTCAGAGTCAGCAGCATCGCAATAAAAATATTAAAACAATAATCAACTAAATTTATGATTGAATACACTCAGGGCTTGGGGTTTTTCTGGTAACTATGGGAGGGATTAGTATTATTTTTGTGTAAGTCTGCAATTAGGTAGCAAAGAAGCAAGGGATTTATAAAAGCACAAACTTGCTACCACCTACCATGTCACACAGCAAAACCCCCATTTATCAACTAGCGATTCATTAACCCATTAAATTAATGTGTAGACTCTTTGGATTGTATTTCATTTTATATTTTACAATGGGAAATCCATTTTGTTAGATGATTTTTTTGTCTACTGTTCATTTCCACCTAGTTAAATTAAAACTAGGGCTGTCAATTAATTGCAGTTAACTCACGCAATTAGCTAAAAAAAATTAATGGAGATTAAAAAAATGAATCATGATTAATAGCATTTATAACAATAGAATACCAATTGAAATGTATTAAATATTTTTGGATGTTTTTCTAAATTTTAATAGTGATTTCAATTACAACACATAATACAAAGTGAACAGTGCTCACTTTATGTTATTATTTTTTATTACAAATATACGATAAACAAAAGAAATAGTATTTTTCAATTCACCTCATACAAACACTGAAGTGCAATCTCTTTATCGTGAAACTAACTTACAAATGCAGATTTTTTTTTGGTTACGTAACTGCACTCAAAACCAAAACAGTGTAAAACTTTAGAGTCTACAAGTCCACTCAGTCCTACTTCTTATTCTGCCAAGTGCTAAGACAAACAAGTTTGTTTACATTAACGGGAGATACTGCTGCCTGCTTATCACCTGAAAGTGAGAACAGGCATTCACATGGCACTTTTGTAGCTGGCACTGCAAGGTATTTACATGGCAGATATGCTAAACATTCATATGCCCCTTCATGCTTCAGCCACCATTCCAGAGGACATGCTTCCATGCTGATGATGCTCTTTAAAAAAATAATGTGTCAATTAAATTTGTGACTGTACTCCTTAGGGGAGAATTGTATGTCTCCTGCTCTGTTTTACCCGCATTCTGCATATATTTTACATTATAGCAGGCTCGGATGATGACCCAGAACATGTTCTCTTTAAAAACACTTTCACAGCAGATTTGACAAAACGCAAAGAAGGTACCGATGTGAGATTTCTAAAAATAGCTACAGCACTCGACCTAAGGTTTAAGAATCTGAAGTGCCATCCAAAATCTCAGAGGGATGAGGTGTGGAGCATGCCTTTAGAAGTCTTAAAAGAGCAACACTCAGATGCGGAAACTACAGAACCCAAACCTCCAAAAAATAATAATAATAAATAATAATAATAATCAACCCTCTGCTGGTGGCATCTGACTCAGATGATGAAAATGAACATGCGTCCGTCTGCACTGCTTTGGATCATTATCAAGCAGAACCCATCATCAGCATAGAAGCATGTCCTCTGGAATGATGGTTGAAGCATAAATATCTTGCAACGCTAGCTACAGCAGTGCCATGCAAACGCCTGTTCTCTTTCAGGTGATGTGATGAACAAGAAGTAGATAGCAGTATCTCCTGCAAATTGTAACCAACTTTGTTTGTCTGAGTGATTGGCTGACCAAGAAGTAGGACTGAGTGGACATGTAGGCTCTAAAGTTTTACATTATTTTATTTTTGAATGTATTTTTTGTATATAATTATACATTTGTAAGTTCAACTTTCATGATAAAGAGATTTCACTATAGTACTTGTATGAGGTGAATTGAAAAATAAAATTATTTTGTTTTCTTACAGTGCAAATATTTGTAATAAAAATAAATGTAAATTGAGCACTGTCCATTTTGTATGCTGTGCTGTAATTGAAATTAAAATATTTGAAAATGTAGTAAACATCCAAAAATATTTAAAATAAATGGTATTCTATTGTTGTTTAACAGCATGATTAATCGAGATTAATTTTTTAATCGTGCGATTAATCAAAATTAATGTTTTAATCATTTGACAGCCCTAATGAAAACAAATCAAACAAAACAAAGCCAATATTCAGCTGAGAGTTGGTAGTGCCTGAAGCATAGAGCATTTCCTTTACCTACTTCCCTTCACAAAAAACTCCAACCACAACCTGTTCATGGAAGGTTATGTTACACAAATATAGTGGCTGGATTTGAAAAGGATCTGAATAACTTTATCTGACTGACAACCAAGATGTGTGCACAAGGAAAAGAAGATCTCATGGCCTGTCATTCCCATCTCTATTCCTTCTCCCCATCTTTATACTCATGGGCGTAAACCACTGTCTGCTCCCACTGGCAGCTTTTTCTTAAAGAGCTTCCCTTAGAAACAGCAGGAAGAAAATGTCATTGAACTTCTTTTCAAGTGATGGAATCACCGCCCAAAATAGAGACGTGGCAGAATGCACAGCAATGGAATCACCGTCACACACAGAGTAAGGACAGGCAACCGATACAGTCTGACCATGAAAAAGTAGGGGTTTTAAACTGGAAAAAGTCCTACAAAAATCCTAAATTTCCAGAGCAAAAATCTCCAAATAGTAGATCAAATCAGATGGGAATACTGGGATTATTGCACTTGAGATTGATGTTTGATCTTAAATGAGAAATTGCTGCATTTCTAATGTTCGTTAACTATAATATGCCATTAATATTGTTTTCAGTACAAGGCAGTATGTTTACAAATGGTAATTGTTAGTTCTGGGTTGGGTTTTTTTTGAGAATATAATTAAGACTTTCTGGGCCGTTCAGATCTATGAATCACCACAGAGGCACACTGAAGATGCAAACATTTTCTAAGCAACACTCTTTTTTTACTACAGGGTCTCACTGCCTTCAATGGAACTACTCACATGTATAAAGTTAAGCACATGCAGAAGTGTCAGCAGGATTAGAGCCCAGATTTGGAACCCATGGACTGAGAACAACAATCCATCACTGGACCCTGGCTGGGGCTTTAAAACAAACAAAAACGCATAGCACGAAACCTCCTAGCTTTAAGAATATAAATGTGATCCTTGAAAGCTAACTTTTTGTTGTTGCTGATGGTACAAATATTTTAAACTGCTTAATTAGAAAATAAACAACTTTAAAGTTAAATGGACAGTGTATATGCTACAGAATGAAACAAAACATTAAAGCAGATTCTAAACAGAAATCATATTTTCCACCACAATTCAGTGTTCTATTTACAGTCATCATGCTGCTAACTCCGTGCCCAAAGTGTTCTCAGGATGTTACATGGTGTCCCATAACTCACTGTTCATCTCCAAAGCCTGAGACTGAAGCGAAGGCAGGGAAAGTCAAGAATTAACTTGAGTAACGTGATGGCTCTGATCCTGAAAACACCATCACACATGCTTAATTTTACTCATATGAGTAACTCAACAAGTTCTATGGGTCACCCTGCATGCCTAAAGTTGGCAATAGCTAACCTGTAATATACATAAATCTTCAAATGAAGAACCTACTACGAGTCCTACCTTTGCCAACCTCGTAACACACTACAAAATTAATCTCAAAGACTACACATTATCATAGTGTTGGGGAATTATTGTAGTATATTGTTTCAAGAGTACTATCTCCCCTGGGTGAGCTAACACAGGCACTGCAATGGAAAACTTTGATAGGATAAAAACAGTGCCATTAAAAATGTATTTCATTCTTGTCATAAATCTTTCCAATTCACTCTGACCATCTGGCCAAATCTTGTGGTCCTTATTCAGGCAGGAAGGACTAGTCCCACTGACTTCAAGCGGGATCTAAATCCAAAGAAGGAGAGAAGGGGGAAGCTACGTATGTAAAAATATTCTCTTAAATATCCCATTTTTTTCTTGACTAAAGAGTAGATGGTAACTTCAAACCAGATTGGAACTCAGCTAGAAAAAGGATATTCTTCTCTATCTCAGACTAACTGATTTTATACATAGTCTCATATAACTCTAGGTATTTAACTCCCATGTCATTAGTCCCTGGACTTTTCTTATAGCAAGCTCCCTCCCCCCTCTTCCTGGGCAGAAGGCTTCTTTTGCTTTTGGAAGACTTCTAATTGCTCTTGTTAAACCAAAGGTGTAAACATATCATTCCTTTAGCTGTCCTATTATCTTCAATAGCTGCAAAAAGTGCCCTGAAGCACTGGGAATTCTTCTTACAGGAAACCATCTGCACATATAGACCCGGTGTACTCTTTGATATAGTCTTGTGGCCCTAAGGTTCATGAGAGGCAAAGATTAAAGCCTCTTGGAATCTGTTCACGTTCCAGGGGCATGCCTTGTGAAACATCAGGGAGTAATTTGCTGATCAAAGAGTGTAGTTTTACAGCCGGTCAGTTATAAATTCGCTACATGTCCATTGCTGGAATCTGCTAGGCTTTGCAGAAATCACTCATCTCTAGTTTAGCAAGATGCATACAGTATATAAAGCCAGTGAATCCAATGAAATGAAAAAATGCATCTATTAATAAACTGGAGAGAGTGAAACTGACTAGATTCTATGTTGTCAAATGCACACGTACAGAAGTTAGAAAACATAAAGAAGTATTTTTCTCTCTAATCTTTTTCAGCTCTAGTCATTTTAGGTGCCACTTTAACAACAGTACAGTAAGCAAAAAAACAAAACAGAAGTGTTATTTTTACATTGTTGATTTCCCTCTAACCAACACTATTTCTCTAGTTATGCTATCCTCTTAAATCAGAGATGGGCAAACTACGGCCCGCGGGCCACTTCCGCCCCGCGGGATCGTCCTGCCCTGCCCTGAGCTCCCCAGCGGGGAGGCTAGCCCCCCGCCCCTCCCCTGCAGCTACGCCGCAGTGTGGGCAGTGCTCTGGCCCGCTGCTCCTCACGGGCAGCACGTCTGGCTCCGGCATGGTAAGGGGGTGAGGAGCGGGAGGGTTGGATAAGGGGAAGGGGGTCCCAAGGGGCAGTCAGGGGACAGGGAGCAGGGGGTGGTTGGATGGGGTGGAGGTTCAGGGTGGGGGGGAGTCAGGGAACAGGGGGAGTTGGATAGGGGGTGGGGTCCCGCGGGGCAGTTAGGGGCGAGGGTGTGGATAGGGGTCGTGGCAGTCAGGGGACAGGGAGCAGGGGGGGAGGGTTGGATAAGGGGGGGTCCCAGGGGGCGGTTAGGGGCCGGGGTCCTGGGAGGGGGTGGTCAGAGGACAAGGAGCTTTGGATGGGTTGGGAGTTCTGAGGGAGGCGGGAAGTGGTGGATAGGGGGCGGGGGCCAGGCTGTTTGGGGAGGCACAGCCTTCCCTACCCGGCCCTCCATACAGTTGTGCAACCCCGATGTGGCCCTTGGGTCAAAAAGTTTGCCCACCCCTGTCTTAAATGCTGGTGCACAGGCAAAGATGTCTTGGCTTGATAATAGCCTGTAGGCGCTAAAGGAAAAATAGCAAAATATTTGAGAATAAAAGTAAACAAGAAGCCCAGTTCATTCTCTTCTGCAGTACAACCAATAGAAGGGGATCTTAGGAAAGGAAATTTCTGTGAGGTTCTTCCCTCCCACTCTCATCCCCAATAATTCCAAGGTGCAGGGCTTGTGCGTTTGCCCTGCCCTCAAATGGAGAAAGTTGTGGGGCCTGGCCCAAACCTGATAGATACCCAAGGATGCAGAGGAAGTTAGGGCCACCTGGGCAGAGGATGGTTCTAGTCCTCAGTTTCCCCTCCATCTCAGGCTTCCTGGTACTATGGCTCAGGGTGCGTTATCAAGGTCTCTACTGCCTGTTGCTGTTTACAGGACACCCAGGGAAACCTCTACAAGACTGCAGTGGTGGATAATACTCACTTCCATGATCCCACCACCAGCCCATCCATTCCATTCCCATCGCCATTTAGTCTCCTTCCCTCTGCAAGGATCTGTGGAGCATCTGTGGGGTCAGGATGAGCCAAATAATGTCATGGAGGCAACTGATCCCCCTTCCAGTCAATAAGTCAGTGATTTCCACATGGAGGGTACCCTCCACATCAGTATCTTGGGAGCATGATCAGGGCCTAAGTTATTATTTCACTACATCCACTCTTTATGGGCCCAGTCCTGCAAGGGGCTGACTGCCCCCAACACGCAGTAAAGCCAATGGGAGTTGAGGACATTCATGCCCTCAGAGAAGCCACCCAGATCTTTGCCGCATTGAGCTTTATAGTCTTCATATAATTCTGCAGCCAAGAATAATGTGCCAGATCCTCAGCTAGCACAAGTCAGCACAGCTCCTTAAGAGGACACAGTCTAAGGATCTGGCCAATAACTTCTTGCTGCATTCCCACTAAGATGATATCCAGTGTGCATTTACATCAACTCTGCAAACTTCTATTTGCCCGGGATGAGTAAAATGACATTTGTTATTTTCCCCTCATCATATTAAAGAATGCTCCTTTTTACCCAGGAGTCTTTGTGCCTCAGCTGTTAAATTTCCGTGGCAATCTTGCAAAGCTAATTCACATGCACAGTTCATGAAAAATAATTCACTTATAAATTGCATATAGAAGAGTTACAGTAAAAACAACGCTTTTCTTTCTTAAATTGGTCTTGAAGCTGTGGAAGGCAGGACTTAATAAAATGGGATCCCTCTTGTAATATTTTAGCCTTTCACACCTTACACTTTATTAGTTTGGTCAAATTATTTGGGCCATGCTTCTTTCCTGCTCTTTTATTGCAATGCAGTTATTCTTGGCTGTGCTCCACCATATCATTAGCATGACTGAAGGAAAATAGAAAGATAAAGACATGCCTTGTTACTTGGCAGGGTCACCAGCTGTTCTAGCAACAAAACAAAAATAACAAACACAAGCACATGGTGTTTGATGAGACTTTGAAACACTCTTGTTTGTTGACCAGTTAGTGCCTGTTATTACTACTATCAGAAAACATACAAAGGACTTAAGAAAAAGTTATTTGAACCCTTCAGGCACATGCCCCTCTCGTCTTTCCATCTTTTTTGGAGGGTGAGGGGGAGTGGAAAGGGAATGCAAACTGTCAGGCTTTTCCTTCAACCTCCTCCCCCAGCTCTCCCTGCAAAAGAATTCAAAGAAGAGTAATAAAACAATTGTCTCTCATGTAATTACACTGCCGCCCATACCTGTTAGACAAGATGCATCCGAGAAAAAAAAAAAAACCAACTGAGAAAACAAAACAACCCTCCCTCCTTCTCCCCTCCGCCCCCCAAAAAATTGTTGACAGCTTTTCATGTACAGTAAAGCCACATTACAAGTTGTTCCACCAGGAAGATAGATTAAGTGTCTGGGAGAACTGCATGTTTGTTTTCTAAAAAAGAAACAAGTGACAAACTTTGCTGCTTCTGAAATCTTGAAAGCAAAATCTGGATGGTCTAACTGAAGAGATTCCTTAGTTGTACATGTTTCTGTGAGTATACAACTTGAGTTAATGTTGGTTATATATTTTATATGACTAATAGGAGCGGACAGTTCCAAAAGACTGATTAAAGTGAGGGATCAAAGCGGACGATCAAACATAGTAATCTGAGTTCCAAGTAGACTTCTTCCATCTGAATCAGATGCATATGCTCGGTGGCATTTGAGCCTCAGTCTTGGCACTTTTTTCCTGTTTTGAGAGTACAAGATTTGGCTTTCAAACCCTGTGTCATCTTAAATTTGCCTAATGACAGAGTATAGCAAAAAAAAGGCCCTTTCAGGGTCACTAGTACTACTCAGTATTTTGAAGTACAAATGTTCACTTGGAACATTTAGTTTAAAAGATGCTGTTTCCTAAACTAAAAAGATTACGAGTGAACCCTCTAGTGAGTGGTTCAATGAGGAGGATGTAATATCAATATATTCTCTGTAACAACACAAATTATACACGCACGTACTTAAATCACACTTCTTGATGTCACTGCAAACTGCACACTCTTTGCACATAATAAAAGGGCTGAAAATGTGTATGCACTAAGGAGCAAATCTTAAGCCCAGTGCATGCCCGAGTAGCAGAGCGAGGTTCTAGGCAGATTGTGGGGTGGAAAATGGAAGGAACTCTCTCCCCTCCTAATCCAGGTCATGAAGCAACCCTGATGCAGCTCTCCAGCTGTTCTGCAAAGACTACTGCAGCCCAATGGCTGAAGTAGGCTCTATATGGTCCATTTTGAGGCACCTACCTTCCAAAAGAGAGGATGGGAGGAGCCATGAAGTGGTGTCCTTCTACAGTCACTCACCTTCGCCAGCCTAACCATGCTCATCTTGAGCCCACTCCTGGCATGTTCACAGATAGGGGGCCCCTGTGAAGCTAAGCTGTGCATCACACAGGGACGTGTGTGGCCCTCTGGAGATTGTCCTGATCCCCTAATGATATGCCCACACTTCAGAAGAAGGGTATGGATTTGGAACTAATGTGGGCATGTACTAGCACAGGAGTACCCAACATACAGCCTGGGGGGCCAAATACAGTCTACAAAGTTTAAGGATGGATTGTGTTTTTAAGGCACAGCTAGGCAGTGGGGGGTCATGCTGCATTGGAAGTCCCAGGAGACATATTGGCTGATCCAGAATTGAAGTCAAGAGAACAACACATCTGTAAGTAAAGCAACAAGTCAAGATCCACAAACTGGTCCACAAGTCAAGATCTGGCCTACAAACAATCAGCAGCATACAATAAATATTGAGTTATCAAATGCATCACTGAAATACAAGATTCACCACAGTATCATGATTTTGCAGTAAACCTCAGGACCACTGACCACCTAGAATTTACTGTCACTGGAGTACAATCAGTGGGGGCTAACAAGAAGGACCCTTCCATTGCAGAGGCTCCAGAGCAACGCTGCATTCTCATGGACAGTATACTGACTTTATGTATACTTTTCTGTAGTACTTCAGAACTGTTCAGCACACCCTGCAATGTCACTAAACCACACGAACGCAACGTCTACGCTAAACTGAAGCTATGCTATTTAACTATTATTGTCAAAGCCAGGGCCATACTAGTGGGGATAACATTTTTTTTCCTTATAATAACCATACAGAATACCCTCTCGACTCACTCCCATAAGCAGGACTTTACATATAGCACATTTAAAAGAAAAAACAAATAATGGCTTAAACACCGACCGCTGTTAGCACATTTTCCAATTACAGAGTGGAGAGGGTTAACTTGCCTAACTTACATGGGAAAAGCTCTCAACAAGTGAAAAAATAAAAAAAAAACTTTCCTGACTCACACCTAGCATTTCGTTCAACGTTTTATGAAACTGTGGCATTATCTCCCCACTAACTTGTTCATTACCTATCTTATTACCTCTCAAAACCAAATTCTGTTACTTTAAATCTTTTAGAGGGGATACTAGCTGCTCTAGAGCAGCGGTTCTCAACCTTTTTTCCTTTGCGGACTCCTAAAAAATGTCAAATGGAGATGTAGACCCCATTAGAAATCTATTGTCTCTCGATATAGTTGAATTCTGTTCAGTCAATTTTCAGAATTTCGCGAACCCCTTTGATATGGTCCACAGGCTGAGAACCATTGCTCTAGAGTGCCCGCATTTACACTGGGGAACTAAGGGCAGCTAGGGGATGGAGATCTGCATTTTGATACAAAGGTTTCAGAGTAACAGCCCTGTTAGTCTGTATTTGCAAAAAGAAAAGGAGTAGCCCACTCTCCTGCTGGTAATAGCTTATCTAAAGTGATCACTCTCCTTACAATGTGTATGATAATCACGGTGGGCCATTTCCAGCACAAATCCAGGGTTTAACAAGAACGTCTGAGGAAGGGCGGGGGAGGGGAGAGGAATAAACAAAGGGAAATAGGTTACTTTGTATAATGACTCAACCACTCCCAGTCTCTATTCAAGCCTAAGTTAATTGCATCCAATTTGCAAATTAATTCCAATTCAGCAATCTCTCGTTGGAGTCTGTTTCTGAAGTTTTTCTGTTGTAATATCGCAACTTTCATGTCTGTAATCGCGTGACCAGAGAGATTGAAGTGTTCTCCGACTGGTTTATGAATGTTATAATTCTTGACATCTGATTTGTGTCCATTTATTCTTTTACGTAGAGACTGTCCAGTTTGACCAATGTACATGGCAAAGGGGCATTGCTGGCACATGATGGCATATATCACATTGGTGGATGTGCAGGTGAATGAGCCTCTGTTGCCAACTGTGCCCACATATCTATTCAGGGGACACCATCATAGGGCCTAATCACATCAGTCACGCTATCAGAGCTCGTTCACCTGCACATCTACCAATGTGATATATGCCATCATGTGCCAGCAGTGCCCCCTCTACCGTGTACATTGGCAAAACTGGACAGTGGGGTAGGGGAAGAGAAAACCTTTTGTAGTGATAAACACCCATTTTTTCATGGTCTGTGTGTATAAAACCATCCTCACTGTATTTTCCACTTTATGCATCCGATGAAGTGAGCTGTAGCTCACGAAAGCTTATGCTCAAATAAATTGGTTAGTCTCTAAGGTGCCATAAGTCCTCCTTATTTTGATACAAAGAACTCTAACCATCTTTAAATAAATCCTGGATTTGTGAACTAGGTCTGCAGAAACGTTGCAGGTTTGGTTAACTTCACTATAGAATCGATGCTTTAATCCAATTACACTACACATTCTCCAGCACATCAGCCATGTTTATCTCTTCCAAAATTGATGAAATCTCTCTAGTCTTAGGAATGAAAATATATGCTTCTCATTCTCTGCATGCAATGCTAACAATGGATCCCTTTCATATATGTAACAAAGTGTTTGCGGGGGGGGCGGGCGGGCAGTGTTACTGTGCTTCCTTGTTTTTGTATCACAGTAATGGATTTGGATTTGCTGCTATTCTTAAAGAACCTTAGCACCTCTGGACCTGAGTTAGATATTTTTTTCTCATTCTTAAAGAGATTACTCTCTAGTTTAATGTGGAGTTTGACCCCTTCTTGCTCTTTCTGTAACCAAAGGGTGTATAGTACTCTCTCTCCCTGTATTACCATTCTTCATACATAGATTATGCAGGGCCTGAATGGTATTTATATTAACAAGGGGGGACCCTCACCTTCTGTCCTCACCTGTTAGGGCAACTGGATGTCCTATACGCTTAGTAAGCAGATACGGACAGTAATTTGGCCAGGGTTGATAGTTACTTAAAGAAGCTGTTAACAGAACTGTGTGATGGCTTGTGTAAAACCATCTGGAGGTCTCAAAGCTACTCCCTGTGGGCTGGTCATCAGAAAAACAGCACCACAGCCAAAGGCAGCCTTAGGAAAGCAGACTTGATTCTCCACTGCCCTGCACTTTGTGCAGACCTTTACCCCATGCAAAGTGAGTGTAATCCTGATTTAGCAGTGTTTTATACTGACTTTCCACAGCACAGATGTAGAGGACTGTACATGGTGCCAAGCAGTGTAGGACCAGGCCCTCAATAAGCATGAGCAGTTCTGTGGGTGCACAGAGTACTCCAGACCCTTAGACAATATACTGTAACAAGGAAGTGTGTACAAGATGTTCATTTATCTTAATATAGCTGTGCACAAAATACATTAGCAACCTGTCATTCACAGCATTCATGCATTCCTGCAAGCTAAGTGATAAGGCTAAATAGACTGCAAATCCACTGGACAACAGGTGGAATCAATGCTTGGAAACGTAAGTGACAAATGTGATCTGCTCACTGTACATTCTGAGCTACTTAAACATTCACCTTTGTGCCTCGCTGATGCTATTGGACTCAACAAATGCTGATAAGCCCTCTGTGATGTATTCATGACTGAGCAAGAAAGAGTTGAATTTCCACATCTGATTATTATCGGAAATTAATCTAACTCGGCAAGGATTAGTCTGTTGCGGACTTTATCACTTTCCAACAACAAGTACATGACTGGAGACCGGAATTTAAACCCTTCCACTAATACATACAACAGGGCCTGTTGCGGAGCTCAATGAAGTCAATTTTACAGCAGCATAACTCCACTGACTTCAATAGTACTAGTATGAATGAGAGGAGATTCTTTCCCACTTGCTTCCCAAGTGCTGAATGAGCCTATTGCTAGCATTTTTTCCCACTTTTTGTTAACCCATGTTTACTTCAGTTTCTATGGAAGTGTAGGCTTAGCTATACACTCCAGTCTTTCTCACTGCCTTCCAGACTCTGATTATCCACATATGTGCTTCTGATTAGAAACCATTCAGACCATACTCTGTGAGAGTAACTGTGTACATGGTTTTGAGTTCATGTTCAATGTAAATGCCTAAACTGGTCTACAAAATGGAAAACTAAAAGTTACATTCGCAATAGGCTCAATCAACACTTGGGGGAACACGTTCTCAAAGATAGTCATCTAAATCATATTCATAATGTGAGTACATATTTTGGAGTATTTGTACAACTATATGTGCAAAATATACAAGTATGCATATGATTCTCTGTTCTGCATGCATAATTACATGTGCACATTTTGCAAATGCAACTTAATTGCCTGTTTTTAAAAATTTGAGCCTTGATTTTCAGAGTTTGCTAAGCACTCACAATTCCTTCTGAATTCACCACTGGCTCTTTGAGCTAGCTCAATGCACAGAAGTTGAGGGCACTCAACGCATCACAAGATCAGGTCCTATGTAAATCAAATTACTTTCCCTTCAGTACTGGAATTTCATCATCCCAAGATTAGTGAGAATTAATCAGTTGCATGTGTTTGTTTCCTCAGCCATTTGTGTTCTTTCTGGCCTTCCTTTTGTCCTATTTATTGCGGTTTTCTGATATCCCTTACTTTTCCACTCAATTTCTGGCTGCTTTTGACTTACAGGTGAAAAAAAAAAATCACTCTCCAGTGGAGTTGGAAATGATTGACTGCCACACTCAGCTGGTAATGGTGATGATTTTTTTAAATATAAACCAGCAAATAAATTAATATCACTTATGCTCTCCTCCCACTAAAAATACTGGCTAGTAATTTGTTTGTAACAGGAGACTGACCACGGTCAGAGGAAAGCACAGGAAATATGAAATACCATAGAGGTCAAGAAATACTGACCCCAGACCAAAAGCGTTCAGTTGAAATGGGCAGCAGGACATCCGAACACTCAGCAGTTTATACCATTTCATGCCCATATAGCTTTCTTGCTATCAAACGATGGCATGCCTGCAGGAAATAAGTTTCCTGTGTCAAAACACTTGTCTCACCAATGATACGTTGCAATGCAGGAACATTGCAGCACAGCTTTGTTACAGAAATGTGCATACTGTTACTCCAGCACACTTCTCCTGCCTGATGCCATAGCTTTATATTTTCTTCTAAACAAAACAAGAAGCACAACATAGTGTAATAAAACATACTGCATTTCTAGCTAGTCTGACCTCTGCAGTCACATAAACAATTACCATTATTCAACTTGACAGTACAGTTTTGGGAAAAAAAAATAGTGCTAGAAATACTGCAATAGCTAATGGCTTGTCAGCACTCCCCCCACCCCACCCCAATATCTCATTTTCAGAGGTTTGAGGGTCATCCAAACAAATTTGTTTCAGGTTAAAACTTGCAAGGGAGCAAAGTTTGGTTTCACAACATTGGACAACAAAATCCAATCAGCTGTTTTTTTAATTGTGGAAGGAGAGCTAGGGAGAAAAGTTGTTCTCAGAGTTCTTTTGCGGTTGTATGATGGGAAAATGGCTTTAAAATAGAGAGTTTAGTAAGCAACTATTTATCATAGAAATGTATATAGATCCCCATCATCCAAGCACATGTTTGTGTTACCTTAATGAAACAGTTACAAAATATGGCACAACCTCTTAAAGAACTATTTCATGACATTACTAAAAGTCAGTCCAATCTCTGACCAGACAAACAGGTCTTGAACTGTGCCCTTAAGCTCACTAAAACCATGGTTTGGCACACTGCCTGAGATAGGAGGTTCCAGATGTATTACTCTCCCCTCCGAAGGCTGCTACCAGTCACAGGGCATTCAGCACTAGACAGACAAAAAGGGATGTAAGCCGATTGCAACCACCTTCACCATGACAGTGTCCCAGAACATTTACACCATGAATTGCACCTGTGAGTAAATGCCTACTGCACAGCACAGAGCAATGATGTGTGTCCATAATGACTTGCTACACCCTACCAGATGAGCTGCAGCATTCTACACTGGCTAAAGATCCAAGCATTTCTGAATTGCCTAGGTAGTTACATTAAAAATATAATCGGTTATATATTCACACAAAACTTTCTAAAGAAATTTAGATGCCTGGGCTTGTATTGCCATGACAGAGAGAAACAGACAGTATTGCCCATTTGATCTTTCCCTAATACACATTACCAAATTATGCACTAACCCACTAGGTCCAAAGCATTGAGGGACCACCACCAGTTAAGGATGAACCAAGAAAAATGGGGGTAATACATACAACATTGTGAAGTAGTAAGGAGGATCAAAGTACACAGCTTTTTGGAAACATAAGGCATCAAAGGCCAACTAAGGCCATGTCATTTGAGCAGCTTACCTGTTCTCCAGCAGCGTCATGCACACAACCTCTCGCACACCAGGGTTGTTGGCTTTTTCAACAGAGCAGCTTTGGAGATTCCAGGTAGCCACCCTCAGCACAGGCTTGCCGTCTCTCACCCCGCCAAACATCTCCACCGAGGGGCGAGTGGATATGATCTGGGTCGGGCCCCCAGGTGGGAAATCCAAGTCCTCGCTCTGGAGGCTCAGAGAGGTGGGGCTGGGGTGAGGATTGACGGTGAAGCTGAGCCCCCCGTTGGTATTGGTGGAAGGGGGCCGTGACCTCTCGGTGAAAATCTGGTGCCTGATTTTGTCCAGGAAGGAGGAGTTGATGCAGTCCATCTTCACCAGGTCCTCGATGCTTCGGAAGGGCCCGTGCTCCTTGCGGTAGTCCACGATGCCGTGGGCTATCTTCTCCGTGACGCCTCGGATGCTCATGAGCTGGGCCGGCGTGGCCGTGTTGATGTTGAGCCTGGCGGCGGCCAGGTACTGCTGCGGCTCGGGGTTGAGGTCCTTCCTCAGGGAGCTGGGCGAGTGCTGCGCCGAGCTGCCCTTGCTGCTCACGCAGATCTCGAACTTGACCTGCTCCAGCCGGGCGGCCCCGACCCCGCTCACCAGCGCCAGGTCCTCCACTTTCTTGAAGCCCCCGATGTACTCCCGGTACTCCACGATGCTCTGGGCCACGGTGCGGGTGATGCCGGGCAGGGTCATCAGCTCCTCCTCCGTGGCGCTGTTGATGTTCAGCCGCTCCTGGTTGACCAGGATGTGGCTGAAGTTGCACGCCGCGCTGAACTTGCGGCTGTGGCAGAGGTCCGAGGGGTCCCGGGGGATGGAGCGGTGGCAGCCCAGGTTGCCCCCCATGGCCGGCGGCGCGATTCGGTCCTACCCCGCGGCGCGGGAGGCGGGGGCGCGACTCTCCTGCCGGCGGCGCGAGCGGGGCGAGCTGCGGGCTCAAGGCAGCGCGGGGCTCCCCTCCGGCTGCGAGGCTGGGCGCGGACTTGTGCCCCTGCCCCGGCGAGTGGAAGCTCTCCCGGCCCGGCCCGGCCCCGCATCGCCCAGGGGGCGGGGCCTGCAAACGCTCGGCTCCGGGCTAGCGAACTTGACAGCGGGGCGCGGGTTCAAAGCAGAGGGGAAGTTAAAAATATCCCCGCCCCCTCCCCGCCACCCACACGGCAACCTGCCCCCGGCCGGCCGGCCAGCCAGGCACTCTCCCCGCCCGCCAGGCTGCAGCGGGGGCCCGGCCTGGACAGAGAGAGAGAGAGAGAGAGAGCCGGGCAGCGCGGCGGCTGCAGAAAGGGGGGCGCCGCGCCCGTAGCCAGCAGCCGAGCCGCTGCGGGTGCCCCCCCCCCCCGCGCGCTTCCTTCCTTCCTTCCTTCCTCTCCGCGGAGTTTCTTTCCCGCCCGGGGCTGCTTGTTGACTGCGCAGAGCGAGGCAGGGGAAGGAGCCTTCTCCTCTCCTGCCGCCGCCGGGAACTGATCCAGCCCCGCATACAACTCGCCGCGTCCCAACTCTCCCTCCCAGCCCCGGTCACCGCGCAGCAAAGGCCGGGTTCTCCCCGCCGCTGCCTTCAGGCTCGGACGCCCACCGGCCCCTTGCGCCGCCGCCGCCCCTTCGCTTTCCTCCGGGGTTCGCACCAGCGCTCCCCTCCTTCCGCAGGGGAGGAGGCGCCGGCGGCCTTGGCCTCCTGCTGGGCTGGTCACATGGGCTCCCTCCCTCGCCCGCCTCCCGTGCGGAGCCCAGCCTGCGGCCGCAGCAGCCTGGAGCGGGGAGCGACAGGTAGCTGAGCTGGGGGGTGGCTGGTGAGCGCGTCCCTTCCTTGCTTGGCGCAGCCCTTTGGCTACTGCGGTCTCCAGGTGGTGTCAGCACGGCGGGGGGTGGGGACAGATCTCGCTCTGTCACGGCTCCGACCCCTCACCCCCGAGGTCCTTTTCCAGGGCTCTTGCCCGCTCGGTCAGAAACCGTGGTGCAGGGGGCAAAGAGAGTCATGACCACACGTAGAGCTTATTGGATAAAGACGCTGCCTTTTCCGAGTGCTGCCCAGACATGAACGAACGGATCTGACTGCAAACCCCTGCTAATCCGCGGCCGGTGCTGCGGGCCCGGAAAGTTGCATCTAATCTACCAGGGCTTTGTTGGTGGTCGCAGCATTTGGACGGCAGCCCTCCGGGGTGCCCTTATTAAAAAGGACTTGTCTCCTGGCCCAGATCCCGGCTTAGACATGGTAGATGGCTGATCCCAGCATGGCTTGTTGGAAATCAGCACATTTTCCAGGGGCTTGGTAAACCTTTAACCTGGGGTGGTATGTCCATTCTTTGCAACATAGGAGAGCCACAGTGGCACCTTATATGTGCAACTTTCCATCTTCGGCCAAGCAGAATCCCAGATCCCATTGTGCTGCATGCTGTGCCAACCCCAAAAAAGATTGTCTCTGCCCCAAAGAGTTTACAGTCTGTGGCATCACAAGTGGGTGTAAAACTAATTGGAAGGAACAGGGGCAGAAAAATGAAGAAAAGAGCAACATATGTTTATGGATGCTAGGTATGTGCACAGCTAGATTAAAATGGCATAATACAAATAAATATTTAATATAAACATCAGAAGTGACTACTGGCCCTTTAGGACACACCTAATAAAATAAATAAATGTACACAGCCATAATAGTAGTTTGTTCTTGCATCACCAATGGTAGATTAATGTAAAGAATTTTAGTACACCAAAACAGAAAGCATTTTGATCAGCTTCAACCTCTCACCAAAGGTGCAGGGAAAGGAGATTTAACATTTGAGGGAAGAGCTGGCTGCACTGGGCCCTTGGGTTTCACTTATGCACCAGTGCTTTTACGTTTGCAATGAGTACTGTATTGTGTATTTTACATGACCTTATACATTTGTTTCCTGTTTGAATTTACAAGAAATGTAGCAAATTAGTAGCTTGGTTTTTCAGTGCAAGAAGTGCTTATTCAAGTGATTAAATGATTCCATAAATATAGTGAATTCCAAACCGGGAGAACAGCTTCCAATGCATCAAAAGTCACACTGGGCCTAATTCTGCAAAGCGCAGATTAGAACAATTTAAAAGAGTGTTCTCTGCACTGCAGTAATACTGGGGTAAGAGCCCCAGGAGCTATTACCTTAGTGTAGAAAATTCTCATTTTTATAATGGTAGATTTCTACAATAGATTGAATAAGTGCTAAACAAACCGATTAAAGAAGTAACTAAGTACTGAAATCAATGCAAGTTGTGCCTATGCATCTGTGGGCAGAATTGGGCCCACTGTATTTAAAAATAAAAGACTGTTGATTGGAGCAACTCCGAGAGGAAAACAACCCTTGTCATCAACATGAAATTGTTTCTGTTCCTAGTAACTAGGGAAGATATTAAGCAGCAATTATTAAACGTTTTAAATATGAAAAAGCAGATACTACTCCTTTTGGTGCAAGTTAAAAGAATTGGCTGCAGAGAACTCTGAACCAATAGTGTTGATTTTTAACTAATCTTGGAGAAATGGGGACGTTCCAGAGGATTAGAAGAAAGCTAATATTGTGCCAACATTTCAGTGACTCAGGAAACTATAAATTGGCTAGCCTGACAATAATCCTGAGCTCAATCATGGAAAGACTGATCTGGGACACAACTGGCCAATAATGAAAAGACAGTAGAATTCAACTTGGGTCTCCTACAGCCTGAGTAAGTGCTCTAACCAGTGGGCTAAAAGTTATAAGGGGACTACCACCTTCTCATTTATCTTGAGAAAGGCACCTAAGCCAGGTCAGCCCTAACTCCAGGAAAGGGTTCACAGCTGTGAATCCCAGTTGGAGACAGGCACTTAAGTTTCCCTTCTGAATCTAACCTGAAAAGGTTAAATGTTGATCTGATCACAGTCCTGTGGGAATGTGTTAATTCTATCAAACCTTTTGATGGAAATCATATTTCCTGGCAGCATGCCCCAGGTCCTCACCTGGGGGGCTGCTGGGCTCCCTGGGATTTCCAGCTCTCCAGAAGCCTACCAGGCTCCCCAGATAGCTGGCTTCCTGAGATTCCCCCACTTCCACCTTCACAGGCAGCCCAGGGAGGAGGACTGCCTGTTCCATGGTTAACCAGCTCCCCAGGCTACCTGGGAGTCAGGCAGCTGTCGTCCCAGGCTCCTTTGGTGGCTAGGTCAGCAGCTCCCTGGACTGCTGGCTTGGTGGGTGGATGGGTGGGCTCCCTGGCTCCCCATCAAGCAAGCAAGACAGCTAGGAAACCAGCCCATCAGGCTGGCAACTGGCTGGGCAGATGGGGAACCAACTTCCCTGGCTGCCCAGTCAGTTCAGAAGTTTTCAAAAATTTAATTCCCATAGAAAATTTTGCATTTCTGATTTTGTTCTGATTCAGAATATTTTTTCCCCCCCAGAAATGTGAAATTTTCCACAGGAAGGAAATTTCAGTTCCCAGGCAGTTCTAGTAATTAACCATTGGAACAACTCACCTAGGAATCAGAGTAGCAGCCGTACTGAATGCATCCGATGAAGTGAGCTGTTGCTCACGAAAGCTTATGCTCAGATAAATTTGTTAGTCTCTAAGGTGCCACAATTACTCCTTTTCTTTTCACCTAGGAATGTGATAGATACTCCATCACTTGAAGTCTTTCAATCGAGACTGGATATCTTAAAATGGTATGCTATAGCTCAAATGGAAGTTATGGGCTTGATGCAGAAATTGTTCAGTGCGGTTCTTTGGCCTCACTTAAACGCAGGAAGTGAGACTAGATGATCATAATGATCCCTTCTGGTCTTAAATTCTATGAATCTGTGTTCCAAGGTCCTGATCTTTGGAATATATCTTACATGTGACATAGCCTCAACCAAACAGTCCTTTGCATGATGATGGGTTAAAAGGAGTCATAATTTTTGCTCAACAGAAGGTCTTGTTGTATCCTTCAGTTTTCAGTGCCATCTATTCAAATCCCCACCTGAGGGCCAACTGACCACGTGATAGCAGCAAAGTTACACTGGCTGTGAGCAGTACTGGTTTGGCACCAGTCACTGCCCATACACCACTTTCTTCAAATAACCATTGACTATAGGCAGTTGTCACTGGGCTGTTGAAGAAGAAGCCTTATACAAACTCGTCCTTCCCAATAGGTGTCCCTTTTATGGGGGGCCTCAAGAAACCTAAAATTGGGATGGGGATAATTAATTATTTTGCTGCTGCATTCCTCTGTGTCAGACTATCGCAGTCTCCTTTTGAGTCCCGTTATTCCTTTGGACCAGGGACATGAAATCTTGGCTCCACTGCCAAGCAAAAATCCTGTTGACTTCAGTGGAGGCAGGATTCACTCCAGCTGCACATGGAATGGCACTGGAAGTGTGTTTTGCTCCAGAGACCTGTTATATAACAAAAAGAAGGAAACTGGGGGAGGAGGGTTTATTGATTAACTGAAACATTTGTATTTCTATAGAAAAGGGACATTAAAAGAAGTGTTTCTGATGAATAAACCCAACATCACCTCCAGCAGCACTTGAACCACTAGAAAAATTTGGCAACTGACAAACAAGGTTTTCATTAAGACAACTAAAAGAATCTCCCTGTCATCATAGGCTATGTTAGTTAGGCTGTCCGGGCTGGGGCAAAGGGGTTGGGGTAGCATTGATTGGGTGGTCAAGTCAAGTGTCACTTGACATAATGAACTCAGGCTGTGTGAAATATAAGCAGAAGTAGCTCTTCTCTGCACCTTGGTCAGGACTTCCCAATATGCAATGACCACAGTAGACACTTGTCAATCTTTGCCTCTGGTAGGATTATCCTCAGTCTGAGAGGTCATATAGCAAGTGCTGAACTTGTCTCACAACAAGACAAGCACAAGTTCTGAACTTGCCTCATGACAAGCCAAACTACTTGGAACTCAGCACCAATAGCTGGAATAGAGCTCACATCCGCCAAAAGCACAAGGCCCACCCTCCAACATGAAAGGAAGAAGACTGTTAGCATGGAAAGATAGGGTTTATGGCAACCAGTTGAGTAGTGCTGATTACCGTCAGAAGGAGCAGGTGGTTCCCTATACATCAGTTGGTCTGCTACAATATAATGATTACGTTACTCTCTGGATGGTGTAGAACATTAAGGCGAGCAGACATTCTTAGCAGTTTCTTCCCTCCCCTCCCAAATACTTAAACATAGTGACCTCTTCCTTGTTGCCATAAGATACTGTCACACTTTGAGGGGCAATCCAGACTGTGTCACCACCTCCCCTGTAATGTTGGGTGTCTGAAATGCCCTGCTGCGGTAGGTCCCAGCCTGGGACCCTCACTGCCAGCCTACAAGCATGTAGGTCAAACCCCCAGTGTCTGTGCCCTAGACTGCCCTGGTTCAGCAGCTCTGACCCCAACAGCCTGTCTACAGCCCCATTCTGGCTTCCATCAGCCTTGGTTACAACCAGCAAGGTGACCCCAACACAGTCCTGAATTTTCTCAAAACCGTGTGCCCATAAGTGTCCAGCCCTCACCAGGACGACCCAGAGTAACAATGAGGTCCGTTACTCCTTTAAAGAGACAAAAACACATTACAGCTTACTAACTTTATGGGGTAAATACTCCCTTACCTTCAAATACAGTACTGAGTTGGTTTACAGTAAAAAATAAAACACATTTATTAAGATATACATAGGAGTAGGTGAGTTCAAATATAAGGAATGAAGATAAAATAAAAACAAAACAAAATACATGTTCTAGTGGCTAAGACTTATCAAGATGTAGTCTTTGTTCAGGGTAGATTTCTCACCAATCTTTCCATCCATAGATGACTTTCTCTCAAGTCAGGACTTGCCACAGAAGCACAAAAGCTTGGTTTCCCTTGTCTTTCTAGGTGAAAGATCTTTGCCTAAGCAGATTTCTCACTTATACTCAGTTTCCAGAGACTTCAATCCCCGCCCACCCTTGGTTGAAGGATCCATCTTTCTCAGCTTCCAAGAGCTCTGTTCCCTTTTGTCTGTCTAGTGATGCATGCCAAAGATGGCTTCTGTCTTTGCTTATAGCTTCCAAAGGTCAATGACATCATTTCAAGAGGCAGGATGATCTCATGATGTTTTTCCCCTTCCTGTGGGCTTCCCATCCTCCTGTGTGTAAATGGGGTTTCCATTGTTTTGAATCCACCATGCTTTATTTACATAGGAGACAGGTAAATAGAAGTAATATTCCCTCCTGTCTGGGAGAGACCGCATTCTCTCTGTGTTTGGACACAGAATATAAAGCCTAATGTCAGAGAGTATCCATAATTCCTTTATAATGTTAATATATATTTCACAGTATTAGTCACCAGTGTATCACAGGTTTTCATAAAACACCTCACTCAAACTTTTATAATTCAGTAATACTTTCTACTATCAGTTGATTCAGTCGCTTATCACTTGAGGTTCAGACCCCATCTTTGTACATCAGTAAATTCTTTGAAAGGTAAAACCGAGACCAAGCTTCTCTCTCCTGATGGGTGTAGACATCATTGCTATCTCCTCTTCCACTTGTTATCTAATATGTAAATGGACCTTTGTTTTCTTTACCTTAGGACTGGGCTGGTCAGAGAAGCAAACACATTTATTGTTTAGGGCAGACCTGTTTACCGTCTCCTGACATGACTGATTTAAACACACTTAAGTCATAATTCCAGCATATATCCATAACTCTTAATATATACTGTATACATACAGCATGCAAGATTATTAATTATTAGTGAGTTATTAGATTTCAAACAGTATATTACATGTCACCTTTTAAATAGATATCATTACTACAGTGTGTGAAGTGTAGAGAGTACGTCAGGCCTGACACAGTTGCTGATACAAAGTAGTGATCCACAAATGGGCCTCTGTGTCATCGATACTACCCAAAGCTCTGTCAGTGAGGGACTTTGTCACTTCCCAGTTGAGAAAATAGTCTCTCAAACATTCCTTATCATTAATGTATATTTCACCCTTCAGACGTCTTTGGCTGAAATTCCTCTGTGGCAGATAGAGTTTTAAAGCACAAGCAATTCAGACTGTTAATTTACAGTGAACCATGGACTTTATAGATTTCAGAGTAACAGCCGTGTTAGTCTGTATTCGCAAAAAGAAAAGGAGTACTTGTGGCACCTTAGAGACTAACCAATTTATTTGAGCATAAGCTTTCGTGAGCTACAGCTCACTTCATCGGATGCAACATGAAGTGAACTGTAGCTCATGAAAGCTTATGCTCAAATAAATTGGTTAGTCTCTAAGGTGCCACAAGTACTCCTTTTCATGGACTTTATAGACACTGCAAGGAATTTCATACTGTTATCATTTCCAGACATTATTATTTCAGAAATCAATATAATTCATTAATGTTTAATGCTAAAAACGATAAGTAGACCTCACAGAAGTCTGCCTTCAGTTCATTTGGTTATTTCATTGGGGAAAAAATTATTACTCCAGCTACAGTTTTGCATTTTTTATTGAAATATCATTGATTACTTACTACTGTACTAGCTACTGGTTTACCCTGTAGGTTTAAATGTTGAATTTTTAAAAAATCATCTTTTGTTTTTTCTTCAGTTAGGATTACCGGTAGATAACCACCACTTGAGCATTTAGCACTTTATATGTTCCAATGGCTTTATCAACATAAATTAATCCATGGATTCAGCTTTATAACCAGGGGTTAGAAAAGTTCCTCGGTTACCGGTGAATACTATGTATTGTTTGCTACTTTTACTAAACTTCCAGGACCCAGTCTGATTCAAATGAATAGTCTCAATGAAGACAATGGAAATATTCATGAGTAAAAGCTGCAGAACTGCACCCTTAATTTGTCTGCTATTCTTATATGTAAGGAAACATCAGGTCTCTATGTGGGGATTGATATATCATTTATTACTTCGGTGTGTCAATTTTCCCATCTCTAAAATGAGGAGAATGATACTGACCTCCTTTGTGGAGTGCTTTGAGATCTACTGATGAAAAGCGCTATATAAGAACTAGATATTATTATTTGTTTTGCAACTGGTTTACTTCCATCTCTGACTCTTCATTGTTGTTTCTGCTATTTGGAAAAAAATGTGTTCATTAGAAACTAAAATTTCCCCTAATCTAGGATTATTAGAACAATTCTGTAGGAGTCAGATCCTCAGCTGTCAGATCCTCAATTGTCATAGATTCATTGAGGAACTGCCTTTAGTCTCTGGAATAAAGGAGGTCTCACTTAGAAACAGAACACTATTTTACACAAGGTACCATGCTTTAATAGCAACCTTCCCCATGTTCCAACCCACAGCCTTGAAAGCCTGGATCTCTTACATGTAAAGTCTTGAGCTACCAATAAAAATAGCTTGGTGAACTCACACACCCATGGACTTTGAACTTGTTTGAGAAACTTTCCTTGGAGCCCTGTCAAGAGAAACAGTATGTAGGAGATTTGGTTGCGTGCTTATTACTGGAAACACCCTCATTAAGGACCAGGTCCTATTTACATTAAAACCAGTGGAAGGATTCCCAATGAATCAAAATTGAGCTATGTTCGCTTACCTAAGCTGACTGATTGACTCAGTTTAATCATTTGTTTGTATAGTTCTCCTATCTTTTTCTCTCAGGTATCGGCTCTTGTTTAAATTAAAGCATGAATATGAAGGCCATGTCACACTGAAAATGTTCTTCCAAATTCCAGGGAGCTCCAACATGACTATCTCTGCCTCATCAGATATACCCTCATGTAAGCCACATAAAACATAAATACAACAGTCTCACTGAGAGGTGGGGGTAATTTTTCTCCACTCCTCTTTTCACTGATTCCATCTTATTTTTGCCATCCTTGGCATCATGTCTTCATTCTGCTCCTTATGCTTGAACAACCTGCCATCTCCATCTCCATTTTTAACTAGTCCTCCTTCAAACACTTGTCCTTCACATTCCCCCTTAAAACTCTCTCTCTCTCTCTCCCCCTCCCTTTGTTGATCTCTTCCTCAATGCTCTCTCCTAGTCTACTTGGACTTGAACTGTCCCCCGGTCTTTTGTTTACATGGGTGTTACATGACAAGATCTTCTGGAGGAGAGATGTTATTTTCTGGGGTACTGTTATCCAGCACCTAAGGCACAAAGACTTTTAATCAAGAGAAGTGGGATTTATTCCTTGAGTTGCTGGGTACCCTCAGACAAGTCTCTACTTCTCTGTGCCTCAGTCTCCCACTCTGTACAATGCTCACCCACCTTTATAAGGTTCAGATCTACAGATGAAAACCGTGAGGTAAAATTAAGTATTATTTCTAATTATTTGTTTTCTAAAGCAAAATCTACATTTATGGTGCTATATAAATAATAGTTCATAATAGTTACAGAGATACAAAAGTACTGGTTGCCTCACTAAGTACTTCTACCATTTAGACTCTAGTATTTCAGGAACTATTTGATGTAGTCAGGTCAAGCTTCGTATTTAAAGACATTTGAACCAGTCCCAAAGATGTCAGGAAAAGTACTTTTTAGGAATCTGATCGTTCTCTCGTTCAAGTCAATGAGAGGTTTGCCAAAATAAAGCCATAAAGATGTACCAATGTCCTTCAAAAAGATACCCTCTGTATTTGACAATAATAAAAGAACACCTGACCTACCTCTGTTAAAGCATGATGCCATTAATTGTAATGACACCACGATGATGATGATACAGTTATGCAATGATATAATTACTATCCAGATCGTGATGCTAAGTTACTGAGTGCTTGGTGTTGTACAAGATACAGCCCTGAGGAGCTTACAGTCTTAAATCCATAGTCCTCAGTCATTATTCATTTTGAGTAATACTTAGTCACAAGAGACTAACTGAAGTAAGGAGTTCACAATTCAAATAAGGATCCTAATTACATAAGATGTCACATTTTTTAATAATTACTGCATGTAACATTGCTTATGAGGTCACATTCAGAACTCCAAAAGTCTACTTATATATACCCATGTATCATCTATTCTGGAGAAGTCTTTCCAAGACCAGAAGAGCCACGAAAAAAAAAAAATCAGTCACCACTGCCTTACATGAGCTTTTGTGACATGGCAGCTGTACAATGTCCCCCTGAGACAGGGCATTAAATGTTTATTCCCACCCTAAAAATTTATTATTTTTTATTAAGATTTGTGCTAAAACAAATAGTAAATAGATAATATCAGTGCACAAATTGTTACAAATCTCTGGCCTTCTAGAACTTTGTGTTTGTCATTTTTCTGCCCACTATTGACACAAACTTCTCAGCAGCAGCAAGGACAAAACCCAGATACTTTGGCTTCATCCTACCACTTACGCTAATAGAGAATGTTTATAGGTTAGTAATAGATGTCCAATGACACAAAGATCATCAGTGCAGATTCCATCCAGCAAAGAGCAGTGGCTCTCATACGCACTAGCCAGTTTGTTACGCTATTATCTTTGTACATGATTCACCTAGACTGAATTTCAGCCCTGCAGCAAATGCCTGAATTTATACAGTGATAGGGGGAATTAAGGTACTGAAGAGTGACTATAATATGATTCGTAAGACCTGATGCTGCAAAGCGATGAGCACCCTTAACTCACATCCCCAGCTTACTTCAAGAGGAATTGAAGGCCCTGAGCACCTCACCAGAGTGGGCCCATACACAAGACACACAAAGATAGGGCACTCAGAGAGGAAGGCATACATACATGATCACAACAAAAACAAATTGGCAGGGGAGGGGAGCTTGTGGTTAATAAGACACCAAAACCCAGTATCAGGTACCCAGTTGTCAAAGCTGAGCAGATAGTCGTAATTAGGTGGATACAGTCTTTATCCTAAATAGGGAACTTCAGAGTGGGAATGATATTTACCATATTATAGGTATCAGACTCATGCAACCCAGACACTTTGTTGTAGGCTCTTATTCAGAGTTCACATACATCTCCGCAAAGATCTGTCAAAGTTGATCAAAGTGTGGAATTTTTTCAGCCTGTAGAAAGATGCTGTGTCAGTCGCAGTGATTTCTGAATGGCGTTGGTTGCAGGGGAGGGAGTGCTGCCAGCCACACATTGTTTCAAGCACCCAGCTGCAGATGCAGGACAGTGTGGGTTGGGGAGGCAGCACTATTGCTCCCTTTTTGTAAAGGGGCAGCACGTGGCCCCCAGCTGCTATGTACGGCAGAAATTCCCTGTGGTGGCTTATATCGTTAACAGCAGGCAACAGGGCTTCACATAGGCACAGGGGTCCATCTGCACAGAGCTCATTTCAGGATGGCAAGTGACGGAATATGAGTGGGTTTATCATTTCTTTTTTTCCTGCTAGCATTTTTTTATGAAAGTTGTTGACTTGTAATTGACATTGTTGGCCCAATCCTGCATCCTTGTATACCCCAAAATCCTGACTGAAATCAATAGGAAACTCAGATGCACACAGAATTCAAAATCAGACCGTGTGTGTCCTTATGACTTGTTCTAAGCATTACACACCAGGGACCAGATTCAGCCACCCTTACTTTCACTGGGTAGTAGCCTACTGTGCAAGTGGTTCCTCTGAAGATAATAGAATTACTTACAGAGTAATGTACTACTTAACATGAGGAAGAGTGGCAGAATCTGGCCTGAAGTGGCTATGTTTGAGATACAAAGCAGCACATGCCAGTAGATGAGATTGTGGGCAGGAACCCCCAGCTGAGCTTTCCTTAGTCTGCCTTAGTGCCACATATGGAGCAAACTGTGGTTTTAAAAGGCGAATTCTGCTAAAAGACAAAACTTCTCCATTGTCTTTGAGTTTGGGGGCAGAGATTGGGGGGATGAGAGAATTCTCTTGTGAGTGTAATCTTTTATCCTCACTGGTTTGGATAGGGTGGCACAAATTTTCAAGTTCTGATGTAAATGAAAGCATATTGTAAATTTCATAGGGAGTCTTGTTGTCGCCTGTGTTTGCAGTGTTATTGTAGCCATGTCAGTC
The DNA here is from genome assembly GCF_965140235.1 of Caretta caretta. Classification (NCBI taxonomy): domain Eukaryota; kingdom Metazoa; phylum Chordata; order Testudines; family Cheloniidae; genus Caretta; species Caretta caretta. The sequence goes on from NC_134207.1 coordinate 180,633,675, forward strand.
CCAGGATATTAGAGAGACAAGATGGGTGAAGTCATATATTTTATTGGACCAACTTCTGTTGGTGAGAGAGACAAACTTCTGGCTGACACAGAGCTTTCTCCTGTAATTTTTCTGTTGAAGTCTATACCAGAGGGTAGGTTCTGCCCTCAAGTTGAACATCCCTGTAGAACTGTCTTGCCAAATTGCTAATGGTTCACAGAGGAACCAATGTAAATATTTTTGGGATTGACTTTCCAAGGTGTTGAAAGTTTCCTGGGTGGTGGTGGTGAGTACTCCACTCCCTTTGATTTCAGTGATAATTGGGGTTTCTCAGCATGTCAGGGGAGAGGAAACAGCTGGCATCTTGCAGAATCAGGCTTCATGTTTACAAGTGAAGTACTAAGGGTGTTTGAAAAGAGTGAGACAAATATTTACATCAACTAGAACCGGCTGAAAGAAGGGAAAAGTTTCAAAGAAATTTTTTAACTTTCTTTTGCAGGGTGTGAAAGGGAGCCCTCTTCTGTTTTTCTAGAAAGGTTCCATGACATTTTTATTGACACTTCTGAATCAAATTGTTTATTGGGATCACATAAAATTTTTTTCCTTATCAGAGCCAGCATTTTTAGTAAACCAAAATGTTCCACAACAATTTCAAACATAATTTTAATTTAAAAAATTGATAAAAATGTTGCAGAAAATGAAAGATTTCAACAGTGTCACCCTATTTTTGTGAAAAGTTCCATTTTGGGTGAATAAAAGGCCTTTTTCAGTTGAGAAATATTTTGTGCAAAATTTTTGAACCACATCTAATATCAAAACACTTGCTCCAAACTTTTGCCAATCCGGAAAATCATTTTTTAATGAACATTTTTGACTAAGTGGTTGAATTGTCATTTAACTCAATATGTTTTTTAAAACATAAAAATCAAGGAACTCAGACAGTTTAAAAGACAAAACAAAACCAAATCAGGCTATGGATGGCATCCCACACTTAACTATGTAGTGTCATAGCACATGGTGAGATGCTCCTAGGGGTTAGCATATCTTACATCAGGATAAATCTATAATAGGTAGAGCAGGTAGCAACAGCTATTGTTAAGATGGTTGACATTTTGCATTAGAAGACCCTGTTTTCAGTTGCTTATAACTTTGCCAAAATTAAACCATTTGGGCTGAAATCTCCCATTCTGGTTGTCTACCTCAGACTGATTTTTTGTGTGGAAAGTTTCAGCAAAAACAGTTCAGCCATTTCCAAGAATGATATTGGGGGGAAATACATTATTTTGTCCCTGTTAAAAATTCTTACAACTTTTTCTTTCATTAAGGAGCTATAGTGGCTCCATGCACTGGAACACAGACTTGAGATTTGAGAGGCGAGGTGTCACCCTGGTTTCAGCAATGAGCCTTTTGCTGCCTCCAGGAAAATTCACCCAAATTTGGCCAAATGGTAAGTCTCTGGATAATCTGTTTGCACATGCTTCATAGGTGCTGACTCCGTGGATGCTCTGGGGCTCAAGCACCCACTGAAAAAATATAGAGGGTGCTCAGCACCCCCACGGCTGGATTAATCTTTTGAGCCCTAGTACCCGGACCATGGGCCCTGGTGTCCAGCCCGTGGTCCTGCCCCCTGAGGCCCCACCTGCTGCTCTGCCCTGAGGCCCCGCCTCTGCTCAACCTCTTCCCCCAAGGTCCTGCCCACTGCTCCATACACCAAGGCCCTGCCCCCACTAAGCCTCTTCCCCTGACGCCCTGCCCACCGCTCACACAGGCGGTAGAGAGGAGCACCCACCAGCAAAAACAAAAGTCAGCACCTGTGACATGCTCAGTAGAGGCTTGTTAGAGTTTGGCAGCTAAATTTTCCTCTGAACACCTTACCTCACTGGTTCCCACCATAGTTCTTTGGTAGGAGACTTTCACCTATTAGAGATCTGTGACACTTTCATTACTGCAGGCACTCTGTACTGTACCTTTCCCTCGCTGAAAGATTTCTTTACATGGTTTGAGGGTCTCTACAGCCACAAGCCTTCCCATCCTGCCTGGAGAGCTCTAATTTTCCAACTTCTATCCCCTCAACTGTTGTCTATGGAGCAATCTCCTCCTAAGATTAAAATTGCCTTTCTGAGCCTACCTCATGGCCTTCCCATATAGCTAAGCTCTTAGCAATGAGAGAGGTGGTCAGCACAGAGTACTTTTAGTGGGCGGAATGCTTGCTTGAAGAGGGCTCTATTCCACTGTGCAAATACTGGGCTCTGACCAAGTGCGAAGGGGGGCAGTTTCCATCTTTAAGCTGCTATGCACCATTTTCAGCAAACCGCAAGTTAAAGCATCTAATGGTTACTGGGAATCTCTAACCTTGGTCATCCCAAGTTCCCAAATTTGGAAGAAACCTCTGTTCATTTTCTGAGGAGCAGGAAGATACTCCTCAACCACAAGAGATGAAACTTGAGGAGCAGAAGTGGGTACTGAAGTAGTCCAATGGAAAGCTTCCTTCATCTAACCCAGCAGAGGATATGGGAAACCTGGAGTTAGAAAAAAGTCTGATAAATAGGACTTATTAGCAGAAGCCCCAAACAGAGGCTGTTTTCTCCTTTATCAAGTGGTCAGTAAGGTCTGCCCAGACAGCAGGATATTTTACGATCAGTGTGCAAGCAAACCACATGCTACAACTGACAAGGGAAGCAAATAAAGCCTTGCCAAAAACCTATGGACCTCTTCAAACTGGAGACCTTGGATCTTACTGAGCAAAAAGGGGACATATCTAAAATGATGGTTACCCAAAAAGCCAGGCAAAAAGGATTCTCTCAAGCAAGCCCAAGTTCTAGACCCCAAAGTGGTTCTCTTCAGTGACAAGACCTTCCGCAGCCCATGGCAGGACTCTTCTCCAATTCCAGAGCGTTAGAACTTTTAAACCTAGGTTTGCAAGATACAAGGTTTATGCCATCTCAAACCTGTTGAAATAGCCACTTTCCAGTCACTCAAATTACTCCCAATATATCAGTTGCTGGCAACCACTGGACAGCTTCTACACTGCAAGCAACCTGGAGAAAGACTGAAAGACCCTCCCCACTGTCCATCTGAGAGGCTAAAATTGTACTTCAGTTCAAACCCAGTGTAATGAGTTGCCCCTTCACCCATGAAACTTAGAGGGAGATATCTCCTGGGCACTAGAGGAGGAAATCTGTGAAGCTCTCCAGTCTCTAGCCCTAGATAGTAAATAATAATCAAAGCTCACATGATGTGTTCAGTGCTGGAAAGGACACAAAATTTGGCCTGTCCCAAAGAGCTTTCAATCTAAGAAAAGTAATGGAGAAAACCAGATACACCAAGAAGCCCAGAGGATGAAGGAGCAAGTTTGAGTTAATTTCTATTTTAATTCATGTTCATTTCATGGACGAGGATGTTCTGGAATTTGGAGAAGGTGGTGACTTGGTAAACAAGGATGGGAAAGGAATTCAGTGACTAGGGGGCAATACCAATGGTAGAAGATGAATAGAGTGGTAGAGGTATAACAGGGGTTGGGTATACTCATTTCTACAGCCCCTGGATCCACAGGGGGACACAACCCCATTTTACATCTAAAGTTGCTGAACTAGTTTATAATTACTCTGCTATTTTGTGTGGACGTAAATGTCACTGTATTTAAAGGGGAAATGCAGGCAAAACTGGATCCAAGTAAAGCTCAGTCTCCCTATGCTCTCAAATTATAAAAGGTTTCTCCAGTTCTCGAATGGATACATGCAGTAGTAGCAGTGATGGTATTCAATCTGTGTGTTACCTCAAGGGGTTTTCACTACAGCAATGAAACCACATGTTCAACTGCTTAGGGTGCAGGGGGTAAGAATGCTCACTTAGACAATATCTTGATTGGAGCACAGTGTCAGCGGCTTCTGAAGTCTGCTTAGTAAAAATTAGGGTTGTGGGTTGGTAAATGCAAAAAAAAAAAAAAAAAAACCACCAAACCAACCACCCAAAAAACCACACATCCTTTCTGAGGTTAAAGAGTCTGGAGTTTGCAGCAGATGCTATGGGTCTACGTCTGGATCTCTCAGAGTCCAGGTCCTGCACCTCAACCACAAATCTCATCCCTCCTCTAATGCAGATCAGAGTGTTAGCAATAGGACAGACAAGAGAAATCTTTTGGAAAGCTGTTTGTTTGTGAGAAATACCTTCTAGGAACTGGATTTATCCTAATCAGTAAAAGGATATATTTTCCTCTTTTTTCTAATTTACCAAGTAATATCCATAAATTGGAGCTTCTTTAGAAACACCATATAGAAACATTAATCTACTTGAATTGTTTTTGAAATAGGTACGTGCTACATCTGAGTTATCATTTGTAATGCTTTTTCTGATCTATGAAGTCTTAGCCACCTGGTTCTTAGACTAATATATTAATAAGATTTAATTCTACAGTGTAAGCCTTTCATCTGAGAAGACTTAAGTGCCAGAGAAGTTTATCATTATCCTTTTTGTTTTTCACTCCACCAAGGTGACATTCAATATCTTGCTCTTTAAACAAAGCCTCAGCGGGGTATTTAATTCTTTATTGATATATCAATGTTTATTGTATTCTAGAGATTCATTTTAGAGGAGGTGAAATGCAGAGCAATAGCAATGGAATAGAACACAGTCACAGATAATGGTCTCCTGCTGTTTGATGAATGACAAAGTACAAATGAGTAATGCTGAGTCATTTAAAAAAAGGAATGCATACCTGAAAGATGGCATCCCATAACCACATAACTAGGAGAGCATCCAAGTGAGTTCCGACAGTTCCAGCTAGGTTCACCTATTATGCTGTTCACATACAAGGATGCTGGGTGATGCAGGGGGCAGAGGGGAAATATGATCAAAACTATGGGAACTTTGGCCTAGTTTTGAGGTGGAAAAACTGGAGATCATTTTTGCAGAACATGAGGGTACCCTTCCTACCCCAAGCTCCCAAAAGAATAAAAGAAATCCGGATCAGCCCCATACCGTGCACGTGTTTTGCATTAAATAATTGTAACACAAGCTGGAGACCCCAATCTAAATTTAGGTCTTCCCCCAGCAAAGCACTTAAAGCACAAGCTTAATTTTTGATGCATGTGCAAAATTCCATTGACCTCGCTGACGTCAATGGTACTACTCACATGCTTAAGTGCTTTACTGGAACAGATCCTCTGTCTTAGATCTGGAAGTTTCTATTTCCCAGGTCTTTAAGAGGCTGGATGTGGCAAAGGAATCTACTGAGTCTCCAGTAGGAAGATGCAAGCCTTACACCAGCACCTCATGCCAAGCAATTTACGCAATGGTTAAACAAAGGGACCATTTGCAGTCTTCTAGAATGGATGGATTGAAGGTCTAATGCTACAGCTACAAGAGATACGAAGCTAGGGACATAAAGTAAAGAAATGGCATTGATGACAGAGCATGCAAAACTCTAATCTCCTCCCAGCATAGAGTGAGACAGGAAAGTCCTGGAGAACTGGTAAGACAAAACCCATTCAGCTAAAATATTAGGGGAAGAGGAGGTATAAGGCCACATTGACTCCAGTTTCGTATTTGTTTGTTACACTGCTGTACTATTCTTAATTATAGAAGTATTTGAAATAAATCAACTAGCTTTGAAGTTAGGAGGTAATAAAAGGGAGAGGTATAATTCATACTTCCTTTGCTATGTTTGTTCATCAGGAAATATTTTCTGGCTGCAAGGCTGGTTTAATATGACAACAGGTTTGACAGGCTTACATTGTGATACTATCTTCACAGCAAAAGGAGACTTAAAGAGATGAAAGGTAGGATTCTGGAAAAAAAACCCAACAAATTCTAGAAAAAAACCCTAAAAACAAGGAATTCATGAAAATTCATTTATTTAAACCAGTGAAAATCCCGCCAAAGACAAGGAGTTAGATTACTAAAAAACTAGTTTAAAGTGGGAAAATGTGTTATGCTGGCAATTTGCCAGTATCAGTTTTCTGTTGGGATGGAACTAGTGATGTGCATACAAGGAAAAAGTGCTAATCCAAGAAGGCAGTTACTTTCCCCTTTCCGTCCCCACACCTAATCATTCTCTGCTTCCATATTTCCTGTTAAGAGGCCCACCTCCCCCTTTGAGAGTGAATGGTCACATACCCTCGCAGGATGGTGGAGGTCAGTCTTGCCCCATCCCTAACTCCTATCACCAGAGGAAATCATAAAATTTATCATGAAACCACAAAGAACGAACAAAGCGCTATGGAAAAAATACATTACTGCAGCGTTCTCTTCTGGCTGCCATTTAAAACCTAATTAGATGTTAAGGCTATAAATTCTGTATTTCTTAGAAGCAACTTGACCCTAATATGTTTAAAGTAGTTTGGAGTTAATGACAAGTCTTTAAAATGGCAATGGTGGCATGAAACACACACTTACTTAAAGGGGTCACTCGCTTAAAATGACCCAAAATCCATGGCAAATAATTTATTCCTTTAACCATGCTTGCCTATTCTTTCCTGGGATATGTGGCAGTGTTAGATGATTTGTTCATAGTTATAAATAAACCTGATTTGTTTACCATTTATTTTAAGTACTTCCAAGAAATGGAAGGAAGAAACACCCTGGGGATACTGGAACTGCCTGTCTGCCTACTGTAACATGCTGTGTATTTTATTCTAATTCAATTGTTTTCTTTACTCAAAGAAGGGCTGATAAAAAAGTGTGACTTCATATTTCCTATGTGAGACAGAAAATGTTCCCCTGGTAACAAAAAAATTGAATACCTGAAAATAGGTCACCCCTGGGCATTACTAATCATTGTCTGGTTACATCACCTAGATATCATCCTGTGTTCATTCACTTAGTACATTAAACTGCTATCTTCATGGAATACTAAAAAACCTATTTTTAAAAAGAAATTACTGTGTATTCAGAGTTCTGATAGCTTGTTCTGCTCATCATAACGGCTTCCTATGACATTTTGTTATACACTCTGGTAAGCATGGTGAAGTATATCAAGACACTTAAATTTTAAATCTAATTTTCACATGTTCTATAATTTCGGGGGGGGGACGGTGGGAAGAAAACTCTTGTTTACATTGAGGTTCTTTTCTGAAGAATAACTATGTAAAAAGAGCCCCTTCTTCAACAGCTCCCAACATTTATTCAGTCAGATCTGCCAACTTTAGTGACTAAAGTAAACTTTTACTGCTTTTTGCTCCTGTCAGCCCTGCAGAGGCAACACTTACGAGTGAGAGAGCTGGATTTCATTCCTTCTTATGTATCAGCAACAGAATTATTTGTTACTTTCAAATAACTTTATAACATTTCATCTCTTCTCTGAGTATCCTTCTCTAGTCTATACCTGGACTTGCATCAGTGAGCTCCTGAGAGAGAGAGAGAATGTCCTCTTAGCTGGGGGATTGGTATGATACAGGGCATTCAAGTGTATGAGAGGGGGAAAGGACAGGGGGTAAGTATGGAAGGGGATCTCAGAGGACAGTTGCCACCTCACAATTATGAAACATTCCCAGGATCCTCAAGAGCAAGAGAATTCTCCAAAAAAATCAAAAACTGTCACAATGTGCTCATATAACAGAGCGATGGGCATCACTTATGAGCCTAACTATACCAACACTTCATTTGACTATGCAATATCCAGAGTGAGGACACACTTGACACTCATACTTCCCTTTCCAGAAAGAATCCATGTTCCATAGAAAATTTCTGCCTTTCTTGATCTCTGTCACATTAGATAGCTTCATATCCTGTAGGCTGGCTCACATATTCAAATTTTGTCTGGCTCAGACTGATGCTCCTGTGACCTCGGTTAAAAAATTAGATTTACTCTATTTTATTTAAGACAATAAAAATTGATGAACAAGACATGACCAGTTATCGAAGCTTAAAAAGTCTAATTCCATGTCTGCAAATACCCAAGTCTTTGTCAAAGCAAATGTTCTTAAACTTACACAAGTTCTAAGATCTTTGCTACAGAAATAGAAACTTGCAGATGGAAATGGAGATATAGCATTATATCACGCTTGTAGATAATCCTAGAAGTTGAATGCACAAAATAGCTATATATTTAATTTGGACTTTCTCAAAGAGATCAGTTTCCCTTTGTTTGAGGCTTGAAACAAACGCCATTTGCATTTGATTATGCGATCTCTTGGTGGATAATCTGAGGCTTTTTGGCAGGCATTCAGCTCTTTGATCTGAAAATTACCTGCTATCTTCATGGATTCACTGATGCAAGATGTATAATTAGAATACCATCTGCCACAGAGGAGGTGTAGGTCTCTTCGTTTGTGTTTATACCCATTTTGATATCCTAGACTTCTGGGAAGGCTGGTAGCATATACTATCAGGCCCTGATTCAGCAAAAGTACTTAAGAAGTGCCTATCTTTAAGAAAGCAAGTATTCCTATTAACTTCAGTGGGGTTGTTCATGTGTGTGACTTTAGACAGGTGCTTAAGTACCCTGCTGAATTTAAAGCCTTCAGACTCAACTGTAACCCTACAATCCTGCCCCCAAGTAAGAAGAAACAGGAGCTCTGCTATCCCATGGGGCAGCAAACCACATGCTTCTCAGAGAGTCAGTTTGGTTCCCGCTTCCCTCTTGCTCCAGGGGCAAGGGGGAGGGGAAAGAAAAAGAAACAATCAGTTCCCCCTCTCTGTTGGCTCCAGTGCACTGTCAGGATGGGGAGACAGAGTCATTGCAGTGCTACCTCCCTGCTCTTATCTACCCTCCTTACAGCCGGGGACATAACCATCCAGTGGTAACTGCTCTAAGCCCCAGAACAGGCGAGTCAGATGGTTCCTTGGCTGCCTTACTCTTCTGTGCGGACTCTTCTGCCTTATTCTTCTGTGCATAGCAGGGCTCACAGGTAGAGTTGAGCAAATCATGCTGGAAAAGTCAATACAAAAGTACATTCTACAAATTTTAAACATTGCAGTAAGTCTTACTAGCAGCAGTTTGTCCACACTAGCAAGCGTGGTTAGTGTAAAACTGGATCAGTGTGTCTGCATACAGAACTCCCTCCAGTACCTATGCATTGTTATATCTAGCCCATAGATGAAGGTGCAAGACATGGCACCAGATGCATACATTGCAGTGTAATTCTGTATTACACACCCCAGTGCTGCATTACAGACACCCCACCCCCACACTACATATATGCATACATTTTTTTCCCATTGGAGTGTCTGATAGAATCAAGTTGACTAAAAATGAGTGGGTTTGGAAGTCCATTCTGGAATTCCTTTTATATAAGGAAAATCCACAAAGAAAGAACAAATAGAATGTCTCCTTTAGAGTAAGAAAGACACAATGACTTGCCCTGTAATATTCAGACTTCTTCACATTTAAAGGTGAAGTACACATCTCACTTCATTTGCATAGCTGCAGATATCACAGGCCTGCTGTCTCCAGGTCTGCTTCATTAAAAATGTGTGTGGCTATTTAAAATGTTAAGACTGCAGTCTTAGTCAACTGGAGAATATAAAAATGGCCATATTGAGTCAGACCAATGGTCCATCTAGCCCAGTATCCTGTCTTCTGGCAGATGCCAGCTGCTTCAGAAGGAGTGAACAGAATAGGGCAATTTATTGAGTAATCAATCCCCTGTTCTCCAGTCCCAGCTTCTGGCAGTCAGAGGTTTAGGGACAGCCAGATCATGGGGTTGCATCCCTGACCATCTTGGCTAATAGCCACTGATAGACCCATCCTCCAAGAACTTATCTAATTCTTTTTTTAACCCAGTTAGACGTTTAGACTTCATAACAACCCCTGGCAATGAGTTCCACAGGTTGATTGTGCATTGTGTGAAGAAGTACTTCCTTATGTTTGTTTTAAACTTGTTGCCTATAAATTTCATTGGGTGACCCCTAGTTCTTTTGTTACCTAAGGGATTAAAAACAGTTCCTTATTCTCCACACCATTTATGATTTTATAGACTGCTATCATAGCCCTCCTCAGTCATTTTTTTCCCAAGTTGAACAGTCTCAATCTTTTTACTCTCTCTTCATATGGAAGCTGGTCCATCCCTACTCCTAATCATTTTGGTTTCCTGTCTCTGTACTTTTTCCAATTATATTTTGGAGATAGGGCAATCAGACCTGCATGAAGTAGTCAAGGTGTGGACATACCATGAATTTATATAGTGGCATTATGATATTTTTAGTCTTATTATCTATCCCTTTCCTAGTGGTTCCTAACATTGTTCGGTGTTTTCACTGCTGCTGCACATTGAGTGGATGTTTTCAGAGAACTACCTATAATGAGTCCAAGATCTTTCTTGAGTGGAAACCGTTAATTTAGGCCCCCATCATTTTGCATGTATAGTTGGGATTATGTTTTCTAATGTGTATTGCTTCCATTTGTCAACACTGAATTTCATCTGGAGAGCTGGCTGTATTTTAAAGAATCCTTATTGAGGTTACAGGGACAAACCATCCCGATGTGTAGAAAGAATAGTAAATATGGCAGGCGACCAGCTTGGCTTAACATGAAATCCTTGCTGATCTTAAATACAAAAAAGAAGCTTACAAGAAGTGGAAGATTGGACAAATGACCAGGGATGAGTATAAAAATATTGCTCGGGCATGCAGGAATGAAATCAGGAAGGCCAAATCACACCTGGAGTTGCAGCTAGCAAGAGATTTTAAGAGTAACAAGAAGGGTTTCTTCAGGTATGTTAGCAACAAGAAGAAAGTCAAGGATAGTGTGGGCCCCTTACTGAATGAGGGAGGCAACCTAGTGACACAGGATGTGGAAAAAGCTAATGTACTCAATGCTTTTTTTGCCTCTGTCTTCACGAACAAGGTCAGCTCCCAGACTACTGCACTGGGCAGCACAGCATGGGGAGGAGGTGACCAGCCCTCTGTGGAGAAAGAAGTGGTTCGGGACTATTTAGAAAAGCTGGACGAGCACAAGTCCATGGGGCCAGATGCACTGCATCCGAGAGTGCTAAAGGAGTTGGCGGATGTGATTGCAGAGCCATTGGCCATTATCTTTGAAAATTCATGGCGATCGGGGGAAGTCCCGGACGACTGGAAAAAGGCTAATGTAGTGCCCATCTTTAAAAAAGGGAAGAAGGAGGATCCTGGGAACTACAGGCCAGTCAGCCTCACCTCAGTCCCTGGAAAAATCATGGAACAGGTCCTCAAGGAATCAATTCTGAAGCACTTAGAGGAGAGGAAAGTGATCAGGAACAGTCAGCATGGATTTACTAAGGGCAAGTCATGCCTGACTAATCTAATTGCCTTCTATGATGAGATAACTGGTTCTATGGATGAAGGGAAAGCAGTGGACGTGTTGTTCCTTGACTTTAGCAAAGCTTTTGACACTGTCTCCCACAGTATTCTTGCCAGCAAGTTAAAGAAGCATGGACTATGGATGAATAGACTATAAGGTGGATAGAAAGCTGGCTAGACTGTGGGGCTCAATGGGTAGTGATCAATGGCTCCATGTCTAGTTGGCAGCCGGTATCAAGTGGGGTGCCCCAAGGGTCAGTCCTGGGCCGGTTTTGTTCAATATCTTCATAAATGATCTGGAGGATGGTGTGGATTGCACCCTCAGCAAGTTTGCAGATGACACTAAACTGGGAGGAGAGGTAGATACGCTGGAGGGTAGGGATAGGATACAGAGGGACCTAGACAAATTGGAGGATTGGGCCAAAAGAAATCTGATGAGGTTCAACAAGGACAAGTGCAGAGTCCTGCACTTAGGACGGAAGAATCCCATGCACCGCTACAGACTAGGGACCGAATGGCTCGGCAGCAGTTCTGCAGAAAAGAACCTAGGGGTTACAGTGGACGAGAAGCTGGATATGAGTCAACAGTGTGCCCTTGTTGCCAAGAAGGCCAATGGCATTTTGGGATGTATAGGTAGGGGCATTGCCAGCAGATCGAGGGACGTGATCGTTCCCCTCTATTCGACACTGGTGAAGCCTCATCTGGAGTACTGTGTCCAGTTTTGGGCCCCACACTACAAGAAGGCTGTGGAAAAATTCGAAAGAGTCCAGTGGAGGGCAACAAAAATGATTAGGGGTCTGGAACACATGACTTATGAGGAGAGGCTGAGGGAACTGGGAATGTTTAGTCTACGGAAGAGAAAAATGAGGGGGGATTTGATAGCTGCTTTCAACTACCTGAAAGGGGGTTCCAAAGAGGATGGCTCTAGACTGTTCTCAGTGGTAGCAGATGACAGAACAAGGAGTAATGGTCTCAAGTTGCAGTGGGGGAGGTTTAGGTTGGATATTAGGAAAACCTTTTTCACTAGAAGGGTGGTGAAACACTGGAATGCGTTACCTAGGGAGGTGGTGGAATCTCCTTCCTTAGAAGTTTTTAAGGTCAGGCTTGACAAAGCCCTGGCTGGGATGATTTAATTGGGGATCAGTCCTGCTTTGAGCAGGGGGTTGGACTAGATGACCTCCTGAGGTCTCTTTCAACCCTGATATTCTATGATTCTATGATTTTCTTACCCAATAATCCAGTTTTGAGAGATCCCTTTGTAATTCTTCACAATCAGTTTTGGACTTAACTATCTTGAGTAATTTTGTATTGTCTGCAAACTTTGCTACCTCATTGTTTACACCTTTTTCCAGATCATTTATGAATATGTTGAACAGCACTTGTCCCAGTATGGATCCTTAGGGGCCCCTGCTGTTTAATACTCTCCATTGTGAAAACTGATGATTTATTCCTACCTATATTTCCTATCTTTTAGCCAGTTACTGATCCATGAGAGGACCTTCCCTCTTATCCTATGACTGCCTATTTTGCTTAAGATCTTATGGTGAGGGATCTTGTCAAAGGCCTTCTGAAGTCCAAATATACTATATCCACTGGATCACTCTTGTCCACACAGTTGTTGACACACTCAAAGAACTCGTAGTTTGGTGAGGCATGATTTCCCTTTATAAAAGCCATGTTGATTCTTCCTCAACAAATCACGTTCATTTAGGTTTCTGATAATTCTGAGAGGAATTACCTCCCTTTGTAGACAGAAGGAATTGCCTTCAATCTACAAAGCTGTTCCTAGTCAGGCATTTGCAAGTTTGCTGACCCCTGAAAGGTGTATACTGTAATATTCTGGCTCACGTGGAGAGACCTCAAAGAAGAGCCATCTGAGACAATCATTTTCCATCCTCACTTATGAATAGGTAATTCCAAAGATAGATGCCTGATAAACAGGCCATTTGTGATCTCTGCCAAGAATTACAAGGGGATTTAAAAAGTCAGTCCAGGAGGAGTCGTGTCCTGGATGTAGTGGTTAAGACAGTGGCAGTCCTCAACTTCAAATATTTTTCAGACCACTGCAGGAGACATTAGAAGCATTAGCCAATCAGTCATCCAGCCAATTTGTTATACATTAAGAGTGTGACTCTGAAAAAAAAGCCAATCAATATATTTAATTTCTCATAAACAGCTAACAATTAATTACTTCTATAACGGCTCTGTTTCCAACAGTCTTAGGGGCTCTCAGTTTCACACCATCCTCTCCAGATGTCTGCGCAGGATGTAGACGTATTCATTACCCAAATATTCAGATGGAATGCATTGCTAAATGCCAGCTCTTGGATGTGGTAGCCAAAGCAGGACAATTATTTCATGAGGCATGTGTATGCAAACAATTATCCCTAGACCAGCCAGGCAAGTCAGAAAGAATCCCTGGCAGACGGTCGGTTAATTCACATACCTACTGATGAACTTTGTGTGCAAGATCTCAAGTGAATGTGCAGTAACTGCATTTCATTGGCTACGGGTAATAGTGATTATCCTTTGAAGTTTTGGCTTACGGCCATTCCAAAACCTCTGTTCTCTGCTTTGGATGCTTTCCTGCAATAATTAGGAAACCCATTGTTTATGGCAATGATTCTTGTCCCAAAATAAACTCACCAGGATATTCGGTATCTTTGCTGAGAACATGGGTGCCACTCTGCACCAAAAGATGGATGCAGTTCAACCACTAAAGCCATCCCCCAGAAAGACAAAACAAGCCACTGCCAGATTTGTGTCCTTTCACATTGCCCTCCTTAGTTCTGCTACAGAGAATTGCCACTTTCTCAAGGAAACCCAAAGCTTTATCAGCTGTGTCGCATGGCAGTACACTTAGGCTTAGGACTCATCTTTGCTAAGTCAAGAGACCCTAATACAGTGGTTCTCAACTGTGGTCCACAGAAGCAGTGCAGGCCAAGGGATGTGCTGGCCACCCTTCCCGCAGCCCCCGTTGGCCTGGAGCGGCAAACCGCGGCCAGTAGGAGCTGCGATCGGCCGAACCTGCAGGCACGGCAGGTAAACAAATCAGCCCGGTGCACCAGGGGATTTCACTGAACAAGTGGTGGACCACAGTTGAGAACCACTGCCCTAATACAACATGCTTTTCTCTAACCTGGTTACAAGACATTTAAAATTGGTAGTGTGGTGGGGGCCCACCTGTGTCCCCTTAACTGGGTTAAAGCCTTCAACAGTTCAAGGGTTCCACTGAGTTATGGGGCACAGCTCTCATTCACATTACAGACTTTAAGTGGGTCCCTGATGTGCTTACAGCTGGGTGGGCATTAGCACAGTAAGAATTTACTTCATTCTCACTGTGGCTGCCTTGGCACATTTGGTGGTTGGGGCACATGTCTCCCAGTATCAATCTGCTGCTTCATTTGGCTTTAGAGATGGGTCTATCTCACTGACCAACTCAAGAGTAGGTTTTGGAAGAGGGGGAATTCTCTCCCCGTCTCACTCCACCTCTAGACTCACTCACGGTGACAGAGTGCTCTAACAGACCTTGTAGCATCCAACACTGGGGTTGTGTGGATGTGCTAACTTTGAATGTGGCTTCAAATATTAACAAAAGTATCTCTAGCTAAACTATTTTCTAAACACAGTGTGCCCAGTCAGTGTGCACAGGGCAAAGCTATGTCTGAATCAGGGTTTCATCTAATGCCATTATTAAACATGATCCTAACAGTATTTGTCCCCATCTACAACAGATGCTAGAAACTGGTTTAGTTGGAACTGTGTTACAGAGTTTAAATAGGATTCCTTAACCTGGTTTGTGGTCCATTGTGGAAGGATCCTAAATTCTTTTAGCTGCCCCTGGAGGACTTAAACTCAGGACATGAATAGAAGCATTTCTACACAAATGGAGCAAAATCCTGGGGTTTGCATCCCCAGAACCTCACTCTTCCAGCTTAGTGGTGGCCATACAGCTCGCTCTGCACTGACATGCCATTGCATGTGAATGAAGAAAACAGATGCTGTACAAGGAGCTGGAGCAGCAGAAACAGAAAATCATCCCCCCAAAGGGGAAAAAAGAGGTTTGGGTTCACCAGTACTGATGGAGTTTAGGGAACTGCAAATGTCACTCCTCAGTCTCTTTGACGCTATCGATTTTTGTCTTGCTTATCAGCCGTGATCTCTCAATGAAGTGAGCAGAGCGTACGAAGTTGTGAGAGTCAGGAAGATTCGTAGAGGAACTTCCCTATTTGATCACACTCAAGAATTCGCAAATGCATTTCAGACCAGAGTCACCTGCAGCATGGTGGCAGATCAAAGCATTGTGGTGCACTGAAATCTGACTCATCTTGACTCCCATAAACACTCAAAATTCAGAATGTTGAAGGGAGGAGGTAGGGGGATGAGAAGGAGAGTGATCAGTGAGCACTGAAAAGACAGACTACCCCAACAGCCAAGGAATAGGTTGGACATTGGCTTAGCAAAGCAGGTTTCCGTGCCGGTCACCTACTCTAATATTGTTGTTGCTGAATAGAAACAAACATTTGGGAGATTTATGCCTCTGTCTTGTCCATACAAAATGCAGCACAATGGAGAGAGTCAAGATAATATGCTTGAGAACAGAAGACAATGCAGCCATGTTCCTTGGAGTTCCCTCCCAAGAGCGTGCCTGGAACATAACAGAGGCCCTTGAGACACTCTGAGGACTAGCACTCAGCAAACACTCACAGTTTGGCACACGGCAGCGTGTGCTTTTTCCAGCTGGCACAGTTATCTTATTGGTACACCTTCCCTGATGCAAATAATCTGTTCTCAGTATTATGTATTACCTTATGGGAAACCTTGGTCCCTAGTTAAAGTGCGTTTACCCTCTAACACCATGTGCGGAATGAATAGCCACCAGGAGCTAGAACTGAATAAGTCTTGCCTCAGAAATGGCAATGAGGTATATTGTTAAGTGAATGAGGTAGGGGGGGCGTGTGCCATTGCCCTCTGTTGGATAGAATAAGATTGCCTCTACTGCTCAACTGTATGTGTTGGGTCCTATACTGTCAGTTGCTAATGGAGAGTTGTTGTGATGGTTTTGAAGCCTTAAAGGTCTACTTAGCCGGCAGATTTCCTATCATGCTAGGTGACTAAAATTGAGATCCTATATGAAGGGGAGGTCGGATTTTAATGCTACAGGGCTGTAGCTCAAGTAGTAGCAGCTTCTGCGTTTGAAGCAGGAGGAACCGTTTTCTCTCTCATCTGTCACCATGAAGTTCTGAATGATCTTTGTGTGCAGCACAATGACAACCATTAAGTCCTAGGTGGCCAGCTTTCGATGTATTATTCTTTCCAGATTTACAGGGAGGGAAGCAGTAAATTACACCTGTCTGTTCTTTTTAGTGAGCCATTGGAATAAACTCCCCCATTTACCCTCAGCTTTGCTGTTGATTTGACCTACATGGCTTTTATCCATTCAATAAAGTCAGTTCCTGGTTCTCTTTCCAGTTCTGCAAACGCACCTTCTCTCCAACAGCAGCATGTAACACTTGCAGTACATACAATAGTACCGTATAGCAGCATATTCCTGTAGAGATGGGAGAACTTGTTTGACTTACAGTAGAACCTCAAAGTTATGAACACCTCGGGAATGGAGGTTGTTCGTAACCCTGAAGTGTTCATAACTCTGAACAAAATGTTGTGGTTGTTCTTTCAAAAGTTTTCAGATGAACATTGACTTAATACAGCTTTGAAACTTTACTATGCAGAAGAAAAATGTTACCTTTGACTATCTTAATTTAAATGAAACAAGCACAGAAACATTTTCTTTACCTTGTCAATTTTAAAAAACAAACAAACTTTTCCTTTTTTTTTTTTTTCAGTAGTTTATGTTTGACATGGTACTGTACTGTATTTGCTGCCTTTTTTTTTTTTGGTCTCCACTGCTGCCTGATTGTGTACTTCTGCTTCCAGATGAGGTGTGTGGTTGACCAGTCAGTTTGTAACTCTGGTGTTCGTAACTCAGAGGTTCTGCTGTAGTTTCAAATCCACGCAGACATTCTGTGTTTGAAAGTTCAGCTCAGACTCATACATTTCTGTCTTTTGGTTCTGCTTGGGAGAGACGGAAAAAAAGAAGCAGGCACGGTCCAGAGTGGGGAAAAGAAAATCTAGTGAAAAATAGTGCAGAGCTAATAAAAATACCATATAAAAATGATTGTGAAGTTAGGAGCTGAGAAGGGGACAAAAAATTCTAATGAAAAAATAAATGTATACCCTGGGCAGGGCAACCACTTGTATCCGTTTTTAGGGGAGAGAAAAATAGTCTTTAATGTGTAGCACAACATGCCCTATAGTAAGAGGCTTGTTTTGTTCTCTATTGAAGAGCTATTGTACAAAACCATAGATGTAAATTAAAAGGAAAAAAAGTCTGAATTCAAACTATCTTTGGGAACGGTCCAAAAATAATCCCAGAGGTTTGTAAAAACCTTGAACTCCCTTAGGTTCACACATGTCCACATGCAGTACGATACAGATGTAATATTTCCAGTAGAGACCACACTATAGCCCGGTTAGCATTTGCCCTTTAATTGGTATCCCTAAAAAGACTTAGAAGTGTTATCTGAATCCTATGACATTCTGCTCCCACAAAACATTCCAGTTTGTGGGGGGCACTATTACTGCCTACTTTGTGATAATATGTAGCACTTTTAATTCATACTGTAGATCACAAAGCTCATCGAAATAAATATTGTTTTACAGCTGGGAAACTGAGGCACAGATTAAATGGTTTTCCCAAGGTCACACAGCAAGTCAATGGCGGAACTGGAAATAATAATCCAGATCTCTTGACTCCCTGGCAGAACTGGAAATAATAATCCAGATCTCTTGACTCCCTGTCTAGTGTTTTTAATCTTGAATGAAGCTGACTCCAGGGAAGCAACCAGCCCAAATTCCTCTCATTGGGGGCCCACCCATATATTTTCTTCTAGATCGTTGTAAATATGAATCTTTGCTTGGTGGAGAAAGGATATGTTCCATTTTACGCTATACTGATCATACACAAATTTCATGTACATTATCTGCAAGTATGGTTATTTTGCCATCACAGAACCCTAAACTCATACTCACATTTGGATATAATCCCTTTTATGATTAAATAAAAGATTAACTAGATATTATATAATCTAGGAAGTTAGGCTGCTGGATAGCTTTGACTCTTTCAGTATTACTGCTTCCCACTACGTGGGATCCGAGTCACCACAAAAAGGAAAGTATTATGAGCTCAATTATGCAACTATGATGTCAGTCTGATCTAGCAGTTGCATTTGATACTTTGAGCTGGGTGATTTAACTAATATTTTCAGCAGAGTTCTTTCTCCCCTCCCCCCAAATGAAACAGAACCAGTGCAACATACATGATGCTGCAACAAATAAGAGTAACACAGGCAGAAATACTGTCATGTAACATACTGCATTCCTCCCTGTTTTATTCTGAAGGAAGAACAAACTCCCAATCTTTCAGGATGTCCAAAGCAGCGGAGAATAAAACCAGGTTATATTTTGTTCAAAAACATTGAAGGGGAAAAAAAAATCTAATTTTCTTCCCTTATGTTTGTAGTTAGCAAATCTGGCAGTGGCCAGTGAGCATTCGAGAAGAGCCCTTGACATCCTATATCTGAATAACTCCTCAGTGAGAGGAAGAAAATGGCAAAAGGGACAGACTTGAGCTTTGGGATTAGAAGTAAAAATCAAAGTCCTGACCAAGGCTGTGCAATAGTTTCATTCAGAACCCTGAACTCAGAGCAGCTTCAGGGCCTATTGCTATCCTGAAGCCTCAGCCTAGGTTCAGGAAAGCTTCCCAGATTCAGACTGATGCTTTTTGCACATTCCTACCTCAACTAATTTTCCTGCCAGTACACCCTTTTCTACACAGCCCCGAGGGGCTGACTGACCTTGGCATATGTCTTTGGAGCAACATTTTTGCTCCATTCTGGGTTTGGATGCTCCCCCTACCACAGAATCTTAAGGCACTCATGGGTTCTTAGTCCATCTCTAGCATGGATTTTCTCTGCAGCTTTGGCCAAGTTACTGCAGTGTGTGGGTACGGGTCACTTGCCAAGATCATCTGGGTATCTCTCACTTAATCATTTCCATGTCATTGTGGGAGGCTTGAGCATTGGTGAATCTCGGTCTCTCCTGTTCTTTGCCTGTGGCACATAATATCTTAGGCTCCTGGGGGCTGTAATATTTTGGTCTTATTTTGGTTATTGGGTTCAGTGTGCTGGGTGGTGTTGGTGGCCTGTGATATACAAGAGGTCTGTGATTAGTGGTCCCTTCTGGCCTTAAACTCTGATTTCACCTCCCCGCCTTCGTTTCGCTAGCTGCAAAATGGGACTAACACCACTTGTTTTCGTACCTCTGTGGGCTACTGTGAGAGTTACAGCACTAGGAAAATTCAGTCTATTTGAAAAAAAAATAATCTCCATCTTTTCAGGTTCATAGAAGGTACAATATAGGATAGTACACTGCTGGCTTGAATTAGATATATGTTGTATACACATGATTCTGCTCCTACTGTAGAAACACACCACTGTTGAATGTCAAAATAAATTGTAAAACATATTAGAGCAGTGTTTCCCGAACTTGGGATGTCACTTGTTCAGGGAAAGGCCTTGGCAGGCCAGGCCTGTTTGTTTACCTGCCGCGTCTGCAGGTTCGGCCGATGGAGGCTCCCACTGGCCACGGTTCGCTGCTGCAGGCCAATGGGGGCTGCAGGAAGCAGCATGGGTCGAGGGACATACCAGCCGCCGCTTCCCGCAGCCCCCATTGGCAGCGGTTCGCCGCTCCAGGCCAGTGGGAGCCACGATCGGCCGAACCTGGGGACGCAGCAGGTAAACAAACCGGCCCAGCCCACCAGGGGCGTTCCCTGAACAAGCAACATCCCCAGTTTGGGAAACACTGTATTAGAGTATTAAAAAGAAAAGGAATGCATGAAAATGATCAAAGCACATTATTGAAAGCTCTTCCTAGTATAATTCCAATAAAGTTCAGGGATAAGCTTGGACCACTGAATACACCTTAGTTCTGACCTCTACCACTATTTCCAGTTTAAACCCACAGAAATGGTCGCTTGTATGTACTGTGATATACACAATGGGACAATAAGATGATATTGTCCAGCTCTTTATTCATGCCCTAAGCAGAGATTGGAACACAGGCCTCTGGTAGTGACAGGCTAGCGTGCTAACTTATTGCACCACTTACTCCTCATCCACCCCCATTTGATATCAGAGAATATGCCCCCTGCATAGTTTAGATTTGAACCGGGTTCCTACTTCATACCCCGATGGGACTTGTGTTCCCAGAACATGCATGAGTTTCTTTTCAATGCCATATGATGATGTTGGTATTCATCCCTTCTCTGATAATTGTCATTAGTGCTACAGCTAATAATATTTTCTGGTCTTGCTGGGAATCAAACACTCCCTGAGCCAAAGTATAACAGCTTAGGGAAACTGGAAATTCAGCTCTGAAAATTTCTTTCTCTGGCTTAAGTTCCATTCTAACTTGTCAGTGGAGGAAAATTCCTTTGATTCTTGACACTTCTCAAGACAACTCCATCTCTATTTCTAGCCTCATTTTGAAACAGTAGAAGATAATGGGTTTTGTGAATGTCTTTCATCTTGATGCACACTTTGAGATAAAGGGATGCTTCTTGTTAAATTAAATTATTATATGGTGCAATCCTCAATTGTATAATATACTGCTATTCTTCAAGTTCTATGCAGCTTACTTGGCTAGCCTCTGAAATGTGCTCCAAATACAAAAATTCTTTAAGATGGGTAGGTTCATTTTTGGATATACAGTAATTTAAAACCAATCCTTGGAGCCAACAGTTGCACAGACACCGTAAGAATTATAGTTGCCCAACTTTCCTTCATTTACTTAATTCTAGTGGCAGTGGTATTAAACGGCATAAATCATTCAGGACATCCAGGAGCTGGATAATGGAACTGTGTTTGCCATCCTCAGCTAAGGCTTATGTGGGAGGGATAGCTCAGTGGTTTGAGCATTGGCCTGCTAAACCCAGGGTTGTGAGTTCAATCTTTGAGGGGGCTATTTGGGGATTGGTCCTGCTTTGAGCAGGGGGTTGGACTAGATGACCTCCTGAGGTCCCTTCCAACCCTGATATTCTAATGCTTGGTATTGATAAGGGAACCTGTGTTACAGAACTTAATATACAAATTACAGTAGATCTGCCCCTGCGATGTGGAAGTATTTTAGTTAATCTGCTGTGGTATTTAATTTTCCCCAACGTACACGGCACACCGCTGAAAATAAATGGGTGGGTGTTGTGCGTGTATGGGCATATCCTTGTTTCTTTCTGAATGTTGCCCTTTGTCTAAGCAGGCATGCTGTCCTGCCTTCTGTTCTACTCTGTACCAACGGGATCATTAATTTTAACAAAAAGAAAAGGAGTACTTGTGGCACCTTAGAGACTAAAAAATTTATTTGAGCATAAGCTTTCGTGAGCTACATCCGATGAAGTGAGCTGTAGCTCACGAAAGCTTATGCTCAAATAAATTTGTTAGTCTCTAAGGTGCCACAAGTCCTCCTTTTCTTTTTGCGAATACAGACTAACACGGCTGCTGCTCTGAAACCTTAATTTTAACAGTTTGCTTTGATTCTGGGTAGATTTAAGGGTTTTTCCTCTTGGAGTTGAGTAATTTTCCCTTGCTACTGATTGCAGGCTGGCTCCTAATTGTTTGATAATGAGGTTGGTGTGAGTATTATAGGCAGTAGGTATTGCTGGCTTTCTGTATTAATATTTCACTAATAAGTCTCTTCCCTTAAATGCTGATTTATTTAAATTCTGAAATCACAGGGCTATGACTTTTGGCACAGCCATTACCAAGGGCTGAGATGTATAAGATGCACTCCCCCAAGAATAGCCACGGGAGGCATTGTGAATCAGATGTGTCCAAGTCATAATTGCCCCAGTTCCTTCTTGCTCTTGGAGTAGCAATTTGCTGCTCTCCTACACCAATGGCAAGATGCAACACCTCCCACAGTGGTGGTTGGCCAGAGTCACTGAACCAGTGTGTGTGGTGGGCGGCGGAAGAGAAGAGGGGCTGGGCTCCCTCCATTTTCTGCCCGGATTTTTTCTGCAGGGAGTACATGGGAATGCAGCACCTGCTTACTTCTATGAATCTAGACCCAAAGTGCAGGTGGCCTGCACCAGGGCATAAGGGGACTTCAGATTCTCTTACATTGGCATGTGGTCCAAGTCACAATCTAGCTCATAATGATACAGTGGCTTAAGGACAATCTCATGCATAGCCCCACTACTACAAATGATATTCTGTGTTCCTGGGCAGGAAGAAGTTCACTCCCCACCCTGTAATAACTCACTTCAGATAATGAAACGCTGGCATATCTTCCTTCGAGTCTGGTCTGCCACATCCAGGATTTCAGCCAGCCCATGAGTGCCATATCTTGTATTCGAGTCTCTATTCCACCTGAAGGCCATGAATGTCACCAGACCTAAGAAATACAACGTGGAGGAAATTTTTTCCATACTGAATCAGGAATCACTGCTGTGTATAGTAGGACGGTAGAATGATATGGAGACTCTACTTAGCGTAAAATTAAATTTTAAAACACTTATGTAGGGGAAGTGAAACAAGCCCATCTATTTGACCTGTAGTGGGGGTGGGGCCCCACCTCCAAATGACTACAGCCTCCCCATCAGGATGAGAAAGAAGGGGCCACAAATGGACAGAGTGAAGCATGCCAGTCTATTTGATTACTAGGATTGGTGGGCAGAGTCTACCAAGTCATAGAAGGCCCAACCCCTCAGGCGAGGGACAGGCCACAGAACCCAGACACCAACTGAGCATGGGGGAGAAAGGGGAGAAAAAATGAATAGAGGTGGTAGTACAGGTCGTAGGGCCAAAAGGAGGGAACCAGAAGGGGGTACGAGCAGAGAGCCCCAGACAATGCCCACTTCTCCAAAAAGGGGATGTCTGCCTGGATGTGTGCATGCACAAGGCTCCAGAAAGAGGTACACTTTTGCAGAGACTCCTACCCCATCCAGCTTCCTCCTCCTGGACAGATGGAGGGCTGTCTTGGCGAGTGCCAGGAGGAGATTGATGAATTGATGAAGGAGACTGACCATCTACCCACAGAACAACCAGAGCCTTCTCATCAGCAGCACAATCTTCCTAAGAGACCCCTTCCTGCCAATGTGCTTCAACTCTGCCCAGGAGAGTCTACCTCTAATGTCCATTCAGTCTTTGGACTTTCGGATCAGACTGCCAACCTGAGTGCCAGTTTGGATGGCAGTTTTTGTGGCTTGCACGCCTATCTGCGAAGAGCTAGACTGAGGTAAGCAATTCATTTAACAGAAAATGCTTAAAAAACTGTCAGACTGTACATGCTTTTGGGCACTACTGACTTGGCCTGACTTTGAACTAGAAGCCAAAGGGTGAAGGACTAACAATTCTCTGAGCCCATTCTTCTGGGGGGTCTGAAGTTCAGGAAAATAAAGCCATCCACTCTATTTAAAGTTTTCCATTAATCCCCATTTAAGTATTTCTTCTGAGGTAATTCAGCATGATCTATAAACGTCGGTTATTGATTTTGTTAATATTTTATTATCTCTATTAGTCATTTATATTTTTAGAAACTGAGGCTGTGAAAAAATTTAGGTCACTTTTTCTTCAATCTGCTTTGGGGCAAAGGATCTTTTCCTCGGCATTGTGTTTCATTAAAGCCTTCTATGGCTGACAAATGAAATTAGAGTGAAACTTAAATTGAGGCCTACATGGTATAGAATTTTGAAATATGGCTGTACCTGTATGCATGACAGAAAACTATAACACTCTCATTAGCCAAGTTCAAAAATTTTCCATTACAAATCTCCTCTTAGCAGCAAATGCCCTAAATATCCTTTTTTCCACCACCCATTTATTTCCTCTGGAGTCATCCTTTTCCCAGATGAGAACAGTGACAGTTACCTTTTAATTTTGTTTTTAAAAATGTGCTATTGTGCTCTGTAATATTTAAAGGCACACTAGCTTTTTGAATACGATTATTCCTCAGTTAATATTTCAGCTTCCTCAGTCAAGCTGCAGGGCAAGGAAAGTGAGTGTCTTTTGAAAGACTGGATGGTATTGGCAGTAATGAGGCAACACAATGTCGTTGGAATTACATAGGATAATGGTATTATAGCGTACTATAGGGATTACATAGTGATAATGGCAGAACAACAGGAATACAAACAATGCTACTAGGCCATTTGGGAGGAAAAGTGAACAGAAAGGTGCCATTAAAATTATGCATCTGAGGCAGTCCTATGATTGCCTGAGTTTCCACTATGGACTTTGCTTTGTGAAAGGTTAGTGAAACTCTCTAGATGAGTTCAAAGCCACACCAATCTTAGCTGGTTGGCAAAATTCTGAAGCTCTTATGGATGCAAAACTTCCAGGGAGCCTGCAAGGTCTTTGACGCAAGGCCTGTCTCTTACCATGTGTTTGTCCAATACCTACTACAGTGGAGCCTCCAGGTGCTTCCCCAGTATTACAATCAAAATCAATCAATAAGGACTGAGTGAAAAACTGGATAAGGCCCTCAGTGTTTGGGCTATCCCATGGTTTTATACAAATAATGCGGTTTTAATGGCACAGAAGGTGTGGATGACCCAAGGCTCAGCAAATAGTCCTTGCTATACGAAGACATGAAATGTGTTATGCTATGCACGCAGCTCCATTGAATATACCAAGCACCAAAAACCTTCACATCAAATAAGCTGGGATACACATGGTGAACAAGCAGGAAGTTCAGATTTCTGGGTGACACAAGTCCTTAGCTCGCTTTGTTAGAAAGAAGGAAGAAGAGTACAAAGGTACAAGATAATATCATCAGGATTAACTTTGAGTGTTTATTTACTGGCTTTTGCCAGGGTTTTCCACCATGCTAGTGCTGGTTAAACATAGATTATTGGTTTTAACACTTTAAAAATCATTTAATGGATGGTTACAAAATGCAGCTCTAACCTTTTGCACCAGCTTTACATTGCTGTAACTCCATTGACACATCCTGATTTAGGGCCTGATCCAGAAGCCCACTGAAGTCAGTGGGAGACTTTCCACTGACATCAGTGGGTTTTGAACCAAGCCGTTGATATGGTATAAGTGAGATCAGAATATTAATAATTAAAATAAAGCCTAAACAGTGAAAGAAACAGGAGTAAAAAGGAAATAACTCCCCAGCCCCTACCCTCCCTCCCCCTCAAAAAGTCACTCCAAAAATCATTCTAAGATGAAGACCTTGTATATAGCAAATTTCAACCTTGAGTAAATATGTACAGTCATATAAAATCCCCATTAGGGTAAATTGGTAATAGAAGTCCTGATGCACTCAGCTACACTAATATGAATCAAGAACTGGGGGACTGGATAGCTCAGGAGACATATGTAGTGTGACAAAATTCCTCCTCTGCCTTGGTGGGTCCTGCACTTATTGGTGGATTTTCTCGCCTCAGAGGTTCACGGCAGCCCTCAGTTGGCCATTTTTGTGGCTCAAATCTTCCGTTCACTCGTTAGCCTCATCACTGGCCAGCATGGGGAAAGGAAGAAGAACAATCCCCGCAGTCTCTGCTGATCCACCTAGTGGATCGGGGAACAGGCCAGACACCTTCCCCTCTGGTGGAACCCACAGTCCAGTTCAACTCCTCCAGTATCAAGTAGGGAATTGGAGGGATGGGGGGAACCCAGGCCCGCCCTCTACTCTGGGTTCCAGGGCCCTGTGGATTGCAGCTGTCTACAGTGGCTCCTGTAACAGCTGCGTGACAGCTACAACTCCCTGGGCTACTTCCCCATGGCCTCCTCCCAACACCTTCTTTATTCTCACCACAGGACCTCTCTCCTGATGTCTGATAATGCTTGTACTACTCAGTCTTCCAGTAGTACGCCTTCTCACTCTCAGCTTCTTGCGCCTCTTGCTCCCAGCTCCTCACACACACCACAAACTGAAGTGAGCTCCTTTTTAAACCCAGGTGCCCTGATTAGCCTGCCTTAATTGATTCTAGCAGCTTCTTGATTGGCTGCAGGTGTTCTAATCAGCCTGTCTGCCTTAATTGTTTCCAGAAAGTTCCTGATTGTTCTGGAACCTTCCCTGTTAAGGAGACGGAATCGTTCTTCACTCGCTCCTGAGCTATCTGCTTTCCTTTCTTTCCTAAAGCCCCCCGGCCCGGATTTTTCACACTTTTCCTTTTGCTTAGTTTCCCCCCCCGCGTTTGGGCCGGACGCTTTGTTTTTTTTGGTTTCGTTTTTTCCCGTTTTTCTGAGCTGCGTCAGTGTGCTGGCCGGTCGCCAGCACCCCCCCCCTCCGATGCCTGCTTTTGGACTTTGCTCTTTGCTAACTTGAAACCCCCGGAGGAGGGGGGGAGGACTGCCGACCTGCTGTCCGGAGAGGGGAGTGGACCCCCCCAGACCCAGCTGTTTTGTTTTTTGCCTGGACTTTTTCCGAGAGCCTTGGGACAGAGCCAACAGCTGTAGCAGACGCCAGAGGCCGGAGAATTTCGCCCGGGCAGCTATAAATCACCTTGGAGAGAGGCCGTAAGACTGAGGGATTTCTTTTGAATTCTACCCTCGGGGGGGGGGGGAGTTGACTGCGTTTCAGCTGCGTCTGTGGCGGCACAGGGTGTAGCAGGGAGCTACCCCCAGATCCATCGGTGCCCCCAACCCCCCCACCACTACTACGATTATCACGGCCCCCGCTGCTTCGTCCCTGCTGGCAATCTGCCATCTGCCTTCGGATCCAGCTGTTTGCTTTGGACTTTGCCTTTTGGACCGGCATAATAATCAACCAAGCGAGACTCTTTGGACACTTGTGGTGGGTTGTCCTCCCTCCACCCCCCCCCCCCGGATTGTTTACCCCATAGCCTACCCCTACTACCGGACCCCGATTTTTGCCCCCCCTCCCCCTCCCAGTGTCTCCCTGTCTCTCCCTGCTTACAATGGCAGAGAAGGAGGGACGCAAGGCCCCCCCACCGAAATTGGTTGCCCCCTCCCCATCTACCCTCCTGCCCACCCCTCAAGATTTCCCCACCGCCTCCATTGTTAGAACCCCTGCCACCGCCCCCGCTGGGGCATCGGCAGTAGGAGGCACCGGGGCGCTTACTACTGCTGCTTTGGTTTCTGCCCCATTAGATTCTAGGAACCCCCCCCCGGTTAGACGGAAAAATCGAAGCGGGCCAAAAGGGAAGGGCCCCGCTAATGCCGCTGGACCCTCCGTGGCAGAGGCCGCCCCCACCACAGTGGCCTCGTCATCGATCGCGGCACCCCTCCCAGCTGTTCCCTCCACCAGCTCTGCGACCATCCCTCCCCCGGCCCCCAGGACGTATGCCCGGGTGGCGACAGGCCCCCCCTCACCTGCCGCCTCCTCATCTCGCCCACCCACTGCCTCCGCTGCCATCACTAGCAATCGAGGCCCTTTTCCCGCCCTGACCAGGAAGCACGGTGTCCGTTGCCTCCTAGTGCCCGCCTCGCCCCACGTGGAGGCATACGTGCAGGCGTTGGCGAAAGTGGTAGGACCCATGGCCATTGTGGCGGCCTCCAAGATGTATGGGAAGGTCGTTTTTTTTCTGGCCTCGGAGACTGCCGCCCAGGAGGCGGTGGAGAAGGGCCTAGTGGTGGGGGGGGTGTTTCTCCCCCTAGAACCGCTAGAAGATCTGGGCGTTCGCTTCGTCCTCACCTCCGTTCCTCCCTTTTTGCCTAATGTTGCCCTGTTACCTGCTCTTTCCGCCCTGGGGAAGCTTGTTTCTGTTATTAGCCCTCTCCCGCTAGGCTGTAAGGACCCCGCCCTCCGTCACGTCCTTTCGTTCCGCCGGCAAGTGCAGATTTCACTGCCGGCGGGGGTGCGTGACGGAGAGGCGCTCGAGGGGTCCTTCCAAGTTCCCTACCAGGGAGCCCGCTATAGGGTCTTTTATTCCACCGGAGAGGCCCGGTGCTACCTCTGCCGCTCGGCAGGGCATGTCCGCAGGGACTGCCCTTTGGCCCGGGGGAGAGGGGCACCTGAGACCCCCGAGACCCGGCGGGATATCGGCCCTGTTGTTGCCGACACCCCCGGCCACCCGGCACCCGACACCACCCCCCCTCCCACCCGATCCACCGCTGCCCCCGTCCGGGCCCAAGAGGCGCCCCTCCAACAACGCCCGGGCGACCACGGGAGTCCCACTCTTGCCGTAACCACCTCGGCAGAGTCCATGGAGGGGGGTGTGGCAAAGCTTTTGCCGGGTGCAGGAGAGGGCTCGCCCCACGGAGAACCCCCCGCCCCTAATGCTGCCTTGCCGCTACCCCCCCAAACCCCTGAACCTCTGCCTCCGCGCCCCGCTCCGTCCCCTGCTACTCAACCCCCGGACGACGCCATGGAGGGCTGGACTGTAGTCCAGGGGAAGCGAGGCAAGCGGAGGGCTCGAGCTCCGCTGCATTCATCTGACGCGGAAGCCCCCCGGAAGACCAGGAAGGGAGGTACCGACCTTGAGCCTCCCGCCTCGGCCACGAGTGAGATCCATTCGCTGGTGTCGGGAGGTGAAGATAGACCAGCATTGGAGGGTGGAATCCCCCCTCCGCGGGGGACCCTCCCCTCCGAAGCCCCGGAGGAAGCCCCTTCTAACCGGATACCACCTGAACTCCCAGCGAACCCCGACGCGACCGTCGAGGCGGGCCCTAGCGGAGAGGCCCCTGGGGTGGTGGGAGTTGGCCTCTCCTCTGTGTACGCAGAGATTGAAGCCCTTGATTTGACCCCGGTCACCCAGGGAGGGGATGATTTATTGACGGCCGGCCTCGATTTGGGCAATCTCACCCCAGGCCCCCTCTCCCCATGTTCTTTCCCCCTGACCGCCTTTCCAGGTGAGCACCCCATGGAAAGTGGTTTACCACCTGAGGCCATGGCTGCCACGACCACCCCGGAGCCAGTACCTAGCATTCCTCGGAGCCCCCTCCCTTGCCCCTTAACCCCCGACCCTGCTCGGGAGGCACCTTCTTTTTGTTGCTCGCCTCCTGAAGCCCAGGGCCTTACCTCTGCCCCTGCCCCCACCCCTATTCCGGTTCCGTTTCCCTCCTCCTGCAAGGCTACCGCCGCCCCTGGGGTTATTTCTTTTCCGCCTTTTGCAGATTCCCCCCAGGGAGCAGTCTTTACGTTTTCTAGTTGCGACTCCCCAGGAGTTGCACCTTTCCCCCTGCCATCCCCGTCCACCCCAAGGCATGAGATGGAGTTAATAACCCCAGCCTGTCCGACACCCCGTCGGCGGTCCGCACCCTGCCTACCCGCCTTAGCGGACCACGAGGCTGTATCAAAAGCCCCACCAGGGACTGCTCTGGGAATTGTAACCCTACCCCCCCATGAGCTGCAGCACGCACTACGGGAGTTCTTAAAACAATGCCGTGGTGCCCGCGATAGGGCACAGCTGGCTCTCCAGCAATGGGGGGACTTTGATCGACTCCTCCGAGCCGCGAGAGCCCTTATGAGGGAGGGTAGACGGCAAGGGAGGGGCGGTGCCGCGGCCTACGAGCGGGCCCGCAGCTTCCGGAAAGATTTACTTACTCACGGGATGGGACACGGGTTGCTACGCGACCCGCCGGGGGCCTTGAGTACCCCCACCAATGAGAACTCCCCATTCCCCCAGCCCTCCGCATGACACCTCTCACTATTGTAACCCTGAACACCAGGGGCTGTAGGATGGCTCTCCGCAGGTCCCAGGTGCTCTCCTACCTTCGGGAGGGGGGGTACTCTGTGGTTTTCCTGCAGGAGACCCACA
Source organism: Caretta caretta (assembly GCF_965140235.1). Classification (NCBI taxonomy): domain Eukaryota; kingdom Metazoa; phylum Chordata; order Testudines; family Cheloniidae; genus Caretta; species Caretta caretta. The sequence goes on from NC_134207.1 coordinate 180,663,655, forward strand.
CGGACCCAACCGCCGAGGACAGGTGGCGGCTGGAGTGGGGGGACGGGGTATACTTCAGCCACTGCACGGCTTGGCAAGCTGGAGTGGCGACCCTGTTCTCCCCCACCCTGCGGCCCGAGGTGCTAGGAGTCACTGAGGCCGTGCCGGGCCACTTGTTGCACCTCCGAGTTCGTCTGGAGGGGCTCGTGGTCAATCTTGCTAATATCTATGCCCCGCAAGTGAGTTCACAGCGGCCACAATTCTACCAGCAGGTGTCCGAATTTCTCGACACCCTAGATTCACACGAGTGCCTGATCCTGGGAGGGGACTTTAACACCACCCTCGAGGAACGGGACCGCTCGGGGGCCGAGCCGAGCCCGGCCGCCGCGACCATTCTCCGAGACATAGTCGACTATCACTCCCTAGTGGACGTCTGGCGTGACCATCACCCAGATGATACTTCCACCTTTACCTTTGTTCGGGTGGAGGCCCGTCGGTCACACCGCTCTCGGTTAGACCGTATTTACCTATCCCGTCTCCATCTCTCACAGGCCCACTCCTCCACCATTCGGCCGGCCCCTTTTTCCGACCATCATTTAGTTGCCGTCACGGTCTCCCTCCGTGCAGAGGGACCGGGGCCGGCTTACTGGCATTTTAACAACAGCCTGTTGGAGGACGAGAGCTTTGTGATGTCCTTCCGGGAGTTTTGGCTGGCCTGGCGGGAGCAGTGGCGTGCCTTTCCTTCGGTGCGGCGCTGGTGGGATTTAGGGAAGGTACGCGCCAAGCTCTTCTGCCGCAACTACACTCGGGGCACCAGCCGACGGAGAAATGCGGCGATAGAGCAGTTGGAACGGGAGGTCTTAGAGCTGGAGAGGCGCCTGGCCGCCAGCCCCGGGGACCCGTCCCTCTGCGGAGCGTGCCGGGAGAAGCGGGAGGAACTTCGAGCCCTCGAGGACCACCGGGCCCGAGGTGCCTTTGTCCGGTCCCGCATCCGCCTCCTTCGGGAGATGGATCGCGGCTCCCGCTTCTTCTACGCCCTGGAGAAAACGAGGGGGGCCAAAAAACACGTCACCTGCCTTCTAGCGGAAGACGGCACCCCCCTCACGGATCCGGAGGAGATGTGTGGGAGGGCCCGTGACTTCTACGCAAACCTTTTCTCCCCGGATCCGACCGATCCTGGCGCTTGCGGGGTGCTCTGGGAGGAACTCCCCACGGTCAACGTGGGCGACCGAGACCGACTAGAGCTGCCTCTCACCCTGGCCGAGTTCTCGGAAGCCCTCCGTCGCATGCCCACCAATAAATCTCCGGGCATGGACGGGCTGACCGTGGAGTTTTACCGCGCGTTCTGGGACATCCTTGGCCCAGACCTAGTCACTGTCTGGGCTGAGTCCTTGCAGGGCGGGGTCCTCCCTCTCTCGTGCAGACGAGCGGTGCTCGCCTTGCTGCCGAAGAAGGGGGACCTCCGCGACTTACGAAACTGGCGTCCCCTCTCACTCCTCAGCACGGATTACAAAATCGTAGCGAAAGCAATCTCGCTGCGGCTAGGGTCCGTGATGGCGGACGTGATTCACCCAGACCAGACCTATACTGTCCCGGGTCGCAGCATTTTTGACAACCTCTTTTTAGTCCGAGACCTTTTGGAACTCGGGCGGAGAGACGGTCTGTCGTTCGCCCTCCTGTCTCTCGATCAGGAGAAGGCGTTCGATAGGGTAGATCATGGGTACCTCCTGAGCACCCTGCGAGCGTTTGGATTCGGACCTCAGTTTGTGAGTTTTCTCCAGGTGCTGTACGCCTCCGCGGAGTGTCTGGTTAGGCTCAACTGGACCCTGACCGAACCGGTCAGCTTCGGGCGAGGGGTGCGGCAGGGGTGCCCCCTCTCAGGCCAGCTGTACGCTCTGGCGATCGAGCCCTTCCTCTGTCTCCTCCGCAGGAGGTTGACGGGGTTGGTGCTGCGGGAGCCGGAGCTGCGGCTGGTCCTGTCGGCGTACGCCGATGACGTCCTCCTCGTGGTCCAGGACCCGGGCGACTTGGCGCGAGTGGAGGCATGCCAAACCATCTTTTCGGCAGCCTCCTCCGCCCGAGTCAACTGGGTCAAGAGCTCTGGCTTGGCGGTGGGGGGCTGGCGGCAGGTAAGCTCCCTCCCACCCGCGCTTCAGACCATCCGGTGGAGTGCCGGCCCTCTGCTCTATCTCGGCGTTTACCTTTCTGCCACGCACCCTTCTCCGCCGGAGAACTGGCAAAATTTGGAAGGCGGCGTGATTGAGCGGATCAGGAAATGGACGAGGCTACTCCGATGTCTCTCCCTTCGGGGGAGAGCACTGGTGCTTAACCAACTAGTCCTGTCCACGCTCTGGTACCGGCTCAACACCCTAGCCCCGGCCCCGGGTTTCCTGTCCCACCTCCGGAGATTGATTCTGGAGTTCTTTTGGTCAGGATTGCACTGGGCCCCTGTTGGAGTTCTCCACTTGCCCCTGAAGGAAGGAGGGCAGGGCCTGAAGTGTCTGTACACTCAGGTCCGCGTTTTCCGCCTCCAGGCCCTGCAGAGGCTCCTTTATAGTGCAGGTAGTTCGACGTGGAGCATATTGGCGCATGCCTTTTTACGCCGCTTCCATGGGCTCCGATATGACCGACAGCTCTTTTATCTTTGTCCGAGAGGTTTTCCGCGAGACCTCTCCGGGCTGCCGGATTTCTACCAGGACCTCCTCCGGGCCTGGAAATTGTTTTCAACGACCAGGTCCGTGGCGGCCATCGTGGGGGCAGATCTCCTCGCGGAGCCCCTGCTACACAACCCTCAACTTTGTGTGCAGGCGGCGGAGTCCCGCACGGTGCGCCAGAGGTTGGTCCTGGCGGGAGTTACGAGGGTCGGGGACCTCCTGGACTACGACCGGGGGGACTGGCTGGATCCCCTGACGCTCGCTCGACGCATGGGGCTCTCCAGCCTTCGTACCCCCCGGCGCGTGCTTCAGGAGGTGGAGGCCGCTCTGACCCCCGCCGCTCGGGCTTATGTTAGCCGAGCCTTGCGCGAGGGCGCACCCCGCCCATCCCTTACCCCAGGCCCGCCGGACCTTTCCATCGGGCCCCTACCCTGCCGATCCCAACACACCCCTCATCCTTTCACTGCAAGCCGGCTGCATGAACTGCAACCGGTCGGTTTTCAAGTTGCATCACGGCAATATTTATATACACTCACGCTTCATACCCTTCATGCCCGCACCCTGGTGTCCCGCCCCGATACAAAGTGGCGAGATCTCTTACCACCTTTGGAGGGTGAGCAACCTCGGTGGGCCAGCCTGTACTCCACCTTGGTCCCGAGGCCCGTCGGGGACATCAGTTGGCGGCTCCTTCACGGGGCTGTGAGCACGGGCGTGTTTTTGACACGTTTTACCTCCCTTCCGGAGACTTGCCCTTTTTGCAACGTGAGGGAAACCCTGGCGCACGTCTATTTAGAGTGTGCCAGACTGCAGCCTCTTTTTCGGCTCCTCACAAATATTCTTTTGCGCTTTTGGCTTCATTTCTCCCCCCACCTCTTTATCTATACACTCCCCATCCGTGGCCCCACCAAGTCGCGGGATCTCCTGGTTAACCTCCTCCTAGCTTTGGCTAAAACAGCCATTTATAAGACCAGAGAGCGGAGGTTGGCTCATGAGGCGTCCTGCGATTGTGAGGCCGTTTTCCGACTCTCAGTACATTCACGTATCCGGGCGGAGTTCCTCTGGGCAGCGTCCACCGACTCCCTTGACACCTTTGAGGAGCGGTGGGCGCTGTCCGGGGTTCTCTGCTCGGCGACCCCGTCCGGTTCCCTCCGTCTGACCCTCTGATTGAGGGAAAGAGCGAGAGCCGCCAGCCACAGCCGTTAGTTGCTGTGAATACCATCATTACTGTCTTCTAGGAGGGGTCCTATAATACATGGGTGTACCCCCCTCCCTCCCAACCACCCACCCCGCAGCCGTGCCCATCTTGTCGGGCACTCTCAGGAGAGGGAGGGTCGGTGACCCTGGGCGTGGCACTAGGTAACTCGAGAGGGTGGAAGACCACGAGTGTCGAGGAAGCCCCCCCGCTCTAGGCCACCAGGTAACTCAGGAGGGTGGAAGACCACGAGTGTCGAGGAAGCCCCCCCGCTCTGGGCCTGGGCTAACCTGAACACCTCTCCCTCCTGAAAGCTGTTGTGTTATACCTTTTGATTGCGTTGTTTTGTTGCTAAGTTTTTCTTTCTCCTTTTGTACTTTCTGTAACTGTTACAAATAAATTTCTTTTCTGTTTCAATAAAAAAAAAAAAAAAAAAAAAAAAAACCTTCCCTGTTAAGGAGACGGAATCGTTCTTCACTCGCTCCTGAGCTATCTGCTTTCCTTTCTTTCCTAAAGCCCCCCGGCCCGGATTTTTCACACTTTTCCTTTTGCTTAGTTTCCCCCCCCGCGTTTGGGCCGGACGCTTTGTTTTTTTTGGTTTCGTTTTTTCCCGTTTTTCTGAGCTGCGTCAGTGTGCTGGCCGGTCGCCAGCACCCCCCCCCTCCGATGCCTGCTTTTGGACTTTGCTCTTTGCTAACTTGAAACCCCCGGAGGAGGGGGGGAGGACTGCCGACCTGCTGTCCGGAGAGGGGAGTGGACCCCCCCAGACCCAGCTGTTTTGTTTTTTGCCTGGACTTTTTCCGAGAGCCTTGGGACAGAGCCAACAGCTGTAGCAGACGCCAGAGGCCGGAGAATTTCGCCCGGGCAGCTATAAATCACCTTGGAGAGAGGCCGTAAGACTGAGGGATTTCTTTTGAATTCTACCCTCGGGGGGGGGGGGAGTTGACTGCGTTTCAGCTGCGTCTGTGGCGGCACAGGGTGTAGCAGGGAGCTACCCCCAGATCCATCGGTGCCCCCAACCCCCCCACCACTACTACGATTATCACGGCCCCCGCTGCTTCGTCCCTGCTGGCAATCTGCCATCTGCCTTCGGATCCAGCTGTTTGCTTTGGACTTTGCCTTTTGGACCGGCATAATAATCAACCAAGCGAGACTCTTTGGACACTTGTGGTGGGTTGTCCTCCCTCCACCCCCCCCCCCCGGATTGTTTACCCCATAGCCTACCCCTACTACCGGACCCCGATTTTTGCCCCCCCTCCCCCTCCCAGTGTCTCCCTGTCTCTCCCTGCTTACAATGGCAGAGAAGGAGGGACGCAAGGCCCCCCCACCGAAATTGGTTGCCCCCTCCCCATCTACCCTCCTGCCCACCCCTCAAGATTTCCCCACCGCCTCCATTGTTAGAACCCCTGCCACCGCCCCCGCTGGGGCATCGGCAGTAGGAGGCACCGGGGCGCTTACTACTGCTGCTTTGGTTTCTGCCCCATTAGATTCTAGGAACCCCCCCCCGGTTAGACGGAAAAATCGAAGCGGGCCAAAAGGGAAGGGCCCCGCTAATGCCGCTGGACCCTCCGTGGCAGAGGCCGCCCCCACCACAGTGGCCTCGTCATCGATCGCGGCACCCCTCCCAGCTGTTCCCTCCACCAGCTCTGCGACCATCCCTCCCCCGGCCCCCAGGACGTATGCCCGGGTGGCGACAGGCCCCCCCTCACCTGCCGCCTCCTCATCTCGCCCACCCACTGCCTCCGCTGCCATCACTAGCAATCGAGGCCCTTTTCCCGCCCTGACCAGGAAGCACGGTGTCCGTTGCCTCCTAGTGCCCGCCTCGCCCCACGTGGAGGCATACGTGCAGGCGTTGGCGAAAGTGGTAGGACCCATGGCCATTGTGGCGGCCTCCAAGATGTATGGGAAGGTCGTTTTTTTTCTGGCCTCGGAGACTGCCGCCCAGGAGGCGGTGGAGAAGGGCCTAGTGGTGGGGGGGGTGTTTCTCCCCCTAGAACCGCTAGAAGATCTGGGCGTTCGCTTCGTCCTCACCTCCGTTCCTCCCTTTTTGCCTAATGTTGCCCTGTTACCTGCTCTTTCCGCCCTGGGGAAGCTTGTTTCTGTTATTAGCCCTCTCCCGCTAGGCTGTAAGGACCCCGCCCTCCGTCACGTCCTTTCGTTCCGCCGGCAAGTGCAGATTTCACTGCCGGCGGGGGTGCGTGACGGAGAGGCGCTCGAGGGGTCCTTCCAAGTTCCCTACCAGGGAGCCCGCTATAGGGTCTTTTATTCCACCGGAGAGGCCCGGTGCTACCTCTGCCGCTCGGCAGGGCATGTCCGCAGGGACTGCCCTTTGGCCCGGGGGAGAGGGGCACCTGAGACCCCCGAGACCCGGCGGGATATCGGCCCTGTTGTTGCCGACACCCCCGGCCACCCGGCACCCGACACCACCCCCCCTCCCACCCGATCCACCGCTGCCCCCGTCCGGGCCCAAGAGGCGCCCCTCCAACAACGCCCGGGCGACCACGGGAGTCCCACTCTTGCCGTAACCACCTCGGCAGAGTCCATGGAGGGGGGTGTGGCAAAGCTTTTGCCGGGTGCAGGAGAGGGCTCGCCCCACGGAGAACCCCCCGCCCCTAATGCTGCCTTGCCGCTACCCCCCCAAACCCCTGAACCTCTGCCTCCGCGCCCCGCTCCGTCCCCTGCTACTCAACCCCCGGACGACGCCATGGAGGGCTGGACTGTAGTCCAGGGGAAGCGAGGCAAGCGGAGGGCTCGAGCTCCGCTGCATTCATCTGACGCGGAAGCCCCCCGGAAGACCAGGAAGGGAGGTACCGACCTTGAGCCTCCCGCCTCGGCCACGAGTGAGATCCATTCGCTGGTGTCGGGAGGTGAAGATAGACCAGCATTGGAGGGTGGAATCCCCCCTCCGCGGGGGACCCTCCCCTCCGAAGCCCCGGAGGAAGCCCCTTCTAACCGGATACCACCTGAACTCCCAGCGAACCCCGACGCGACCGTCGAGGCGGGCCCTAGCGGAGAGGCCCCTGGGGTGGTGGGAGTTGGCCTCTCCTCTGTGTACGCAGAGATTGAAGCCCTTGATTTGACCCCGGTCACCCAGGGAGGGGATGATTTATTGACGGCCGGCCTCGATTTGGGCAATCTCACCCCAGGCCCCCTCTCCCCATGTTCTTTCCCCCTGACCGCCTTTCCAGGTGAGCACCCCATGGAAAGTGGTTTACCACCTGAGGCCATGGCTGCCACGACCACCCCGGAGCCAGTACCTAGCATTCCTCGGAGCCCCCTCCCTTGCCCCTTAACCCCCGACCCTGCTCGGGAGGCACCTTCTTTTTGTTGCTCGCCTCCTGAAGCCCAGGGCCTTACCTCTGCCCCTGCCCCCACCCCTATTCCGGTTCCGTTTCCCTCCTCCTGCAAGGCTACCGCCGCCCCTGGGGTTATTTCTTTTCCGCCTTTTGCAGATTCCCCCCAGGGAGCAGTCTTTACGTTTTCTAGTTGCGACTCCCCAGGAGTTGCACCTTTCCCCCTGCCATCCCCGTCCACCCCAAGGCATGAGATGGAGTTAATAACCCCAGCCTGTCCGACACCCCGTCGGCGGTCCGCACCCTGCCTACCCGCCTTAGCGGACCACGAGGCTGTATCAAAAGCCCCACCAGGGACTGCTCTGGGAATTGTAACCCTACCCCCCCATGAGCTGCAGCACGCACTACGGGAGTTCTTAAAACAATGCCGTGGTGCCCGCGATAGGGCACAGCTGGCTCTCCAGCAATGGGGGGACTTTGATCGACTCCTCCGAGCCGCGAGAGCCCTTATGAGGGAGGGTAGACGGCAAGGGAGGGGCGGTGCCGCGGCCTACGAGCGGGCCCGCAGCTTCCGGAAAGATTTACTTACTCACGGGATGGGACACGGGTTGCTACGCGACCCGCCGGGGGCCTTGAGTACCCCCACCAATGAGAACTCCCCATTCCCCCAGCCCTCCGCATGACACCTCTCACTATTGTAACCCTGAACACCAGGGGCTGTAGGATGGCTCTCCGCAGGTCCCAGGTGCTCTCCTACCTTCGGGAGGGGGGGTACTCTGTGGTTTTCCTGCAGGAGACCCACACGGACCCAACCGCCGAGGACAGGTGGCGGCTGGAGTGGGGGGACGGGGTATACTTCAGCCACTGCACGGCTTGGCAAGCTGGAGTGGCGACCCTGTTCTCCCCCACCCTGCGGCCCGAGGTGCTAGGAGTCACTGAGGCCGTGCCGGGCCACTTGTTGCACCTCCGAGTTCGTCTGGAGGGGCTCGTGGTCAATCTTGCTAATATCTATGCCCCGCAAGTGAGTTCACAGCGGCCACAATTCTACCAGCAGGTGTCCGAATTTCTCGACACCCTAGATTCACACGAGTGCCTGATCCTGGGAGGGGACTTTAACACCACCCTCGAGGAACGGGACCGCTCGGGGGCCGAGCCGAGCCCGGCCGCCGCGACCATTCTCCGAGACATAGTCGACTATCACTCCCTAGTGGACGTCTGGCGTGACCATCACCCAGATGATACTTCCACCTTTACCTTTGTTCGGGTGGAGGCCCGTCGGTCACACCGCTCTCGGTTAGACCGTATTTACCTATCCCGTCTCCATCTCTCACAGGCCCACTCCTCCACCATTCGGCCGGCCCCTTTTTCCGACCATCATTTAGTTGCCGTCACGGTCTCCCTCCGTGCAGAGGGACCGGGGCCGGCTTACTGGCATTTTAACAACAGCCTGTTGGAGGACGAGAGCTTTGTGATGTCCTTCCGGGAGTTTTGGCTGGCCTGGCGGGAGCAGTGGCGTGCCTTTCCTTCGGTGCGGCGCTGGTGGGATTTAGGGAAGGTACGCGCCAAGCTCTTCTGCCGCAACTACACTCGGGGCACCAGCCGACGGAGAAATGCGGCGATAGAGCAGTTGGAACGGGAGGTCTTAGAGCTGGAGAGGCGCCTGGCCGCCAGCCCCGGGGACCCGTCCCTCTGCGGAGCGTGCCGGGAGAAGCGGGAGGAACTTCGAGCCCTCGAGGACCACCGGGCCCGAGGTGCCTTTGTCCGGTCCCGCATCCGCCTCCTTCGGGAGATGGATCGCGGCTCCCGCTTCTTCTACGCCCTGGAGAAAACGAGGGGGGCCAAAAAACACGTCACCTGCCTTCTAGCGGAAGACGGCACCCCCCTCACGGATCCGGAGGAGATGTGTGGGAGGGCCCGTGACTTCTACGCAAACCTTTTCTCCCCGGATCCGACCGATCCTGGCGCTTGCGGGGTGCTCTGGGAGGAACTCCCCACGGTCAACGTGGGCGACCGAGACCGACTAGAGCTGCCTCTCACCCTGGCCGAGTTCTCGGAAGCCCTCCGTCGCATGCCCACCAATAAATCTCCGGGCATGGACGGGCTGACCGTGGAGTTTTACCGCGCGTTCTGGGACATCCTTGGCCCAGACCTAGTCACTGTCTGGGCTGAGTCCTTGCAGGGCGGGGTCCTCCCTCTCTCGTGCAGACGAGCGGTGCTCGCCTTGCTGCCGAAGAAGGGGGACCTCCGCGACTTACGAAACTGGCGTCCCCTCTCACTCCTCAGCACGGATTACAAAATCGTAGCGAAAGCAATCTCGCTGCGGCTAGGGTCCGTGATGGCGGACGTGATTCACCCAGACCAGACCTATACTGTCCCGGGTCGCAGCATTTTTGACAACCTCTTTTTAGTCCGAGACCTTTTGGAACTCGGGCGGAGAGACGGTCTGTCGTTCGCCCTCCTGTCTCTCGATCAGGAGAAGGCGTTCGATAGGGTAGATCATGGGTACCTCCTGAGCACCCTGCGAGCGTTTGGATTCGGACCTCAGTTTGTGAGTTTTCTCCAGGTGCTGTACGCCTCCGCGGAGTGTCTGGTTAGGCTCAACTGGACCCTGACCGAACCGGTCAGCTTCGGGCGAGGGGTGCGGCAGGGGTGCCCCCTCTCAGGCCAGCTGTACGCTCTGGCGATCGAGCCCTTCCTCTGTCTCCTCCGCAGGAGGTTGACGGGGTTGGTGCTGCGGGAGCCGGAGCTGCGGCTGGTCCTGTCGGCGTACGCCGATGACGTCCTCCTCGTGGTCCAGGACCCGGGCGACTTGGCGCGAGTGGAGGCATGCCAAACCATCTTTTCGGCAGCCTCCTCCGCCCGAGTCAACTGGGTCAAGAGCTCTGGCTTGGCGGTGGGGGGCTGGCGGCAGGTAAGCTCCCTCCCACCCGCGCTTCAGACCATCCGGTGGAGTGCCGGCCCTCTGCTCTATCTCGGCGTTTACCTTTCTGCCACGCACCCTTCTCCGCCGGAGAACTGGCAAAATTTGGAAGGCGGCGTGATTGAGCGGATCAGGAAATGGACGAGGCTACTCCGATGTCTCTCCCTTCGGGGGAGAGCACTGGTGCTTAACCAACTAGTCCTGTCCACGCTCTGGTACCGGCTCAACACCCTAGCCCCGGCCCCGGGTTTCCTGTCCCACCTCCGGAGATTGATTCTGGAGTTCTTTTGGTCAGGATTGCACTGGGCCCCTGTTGGAGTTCTCCACTTGCCCCTGAAGGAAGGAGGGCAGGGCCTGAAGTGTCTGTACACTCAGGTCCGCGTTTTCCGCCTCCAGGCCCTGCAGAGGCTCCTTTATAGTGCAGGTAGTTCGACGTGGAGCATATTGGCGCATGCCTTTTTACGCCGCTTCCATGGGCTCCGATATGACCGACAGCTCTTTTATCTTTGTCCGAGAGGTTTTCCGCGAGACCTCTCCGGGCTGCCGGATTTCTACCAGGACCTCCTCCGGGCCTGGAAATTGTTTTCAACGACCAGGTCCGTGGCGGCCATCGTGGGGGCAGATCTCCTCGCGGAGCCCCTGCTACACAACCCTCAACTTTGTGTGCAGGCGGCGGAGTCCCGCACGGTGCGCCAGAGGTTGGTCCTGGCGGGAGTTACGAGGGTCGGGGACCTCCTGGACTACGACCGGGGGGACTGGCTGGATCCCCTGACGCTCGCTCGACGCATGGGGCTCTCCAGCCTTCGTACCCCCCGGCGCGTGCTTCAGGAGGTGGAGGCCGCTCTGACCCCCGCCGCTCGGGCTTATGTTAGCCGAGCCTTGCGCGAGGGCGCACCCCGCCCATCCCTTACCCCAGGCCCGCCGGACCTTTCCATCGGGCCCCTACCCTGCCGATCCCAACACACCCCTCATCCTTTCACTGCAAGCCGGCTGCATGAACTGCAACCGGTCGGTTTTCAAGTTGCATCACGGCAATATTTATATACACTCACGCTTCATACCCTTCATGCCCGCACCCTGGTGTCCCGCCCCGATACAAAGTGGCGAGATCTCTTACCACCTTTGGAGGGTGAGCAACCTCGGTGGGCCAGCCTGTACTCCACCTTGGTCCCGAGGCCCGTCGGGGACATCAGTTGGCGGCTCCTTCACGGGGCTGTGAGCACGGGCGTGTTTTTGACACGTTTTACCTCCCTTCCGGAGACTTGCCCTTTTTGCAACGTGAGGGAAACCCTGGCGCACGTCTATTTAGAGTGTGCCAGACTGCAGCCTCTTTTTCGGCTCCTCACAAATATTCTTTTGCGCTTTTGGCTTCATTTCTCCCCCCACCTCTTTATCTATACACTCCCCATCCGTGGCCCCACCAAGTCGCGGGATCTCCTGGTTAACCTCCTCCTAGCTTTGGCTAAAACAGCCATTTATAAGACCAGAGAGCGGAGGTTGGCTCATGAGGCGTCCTGCGATTGTGAGGCCGTTTTCCGACTCTCAGTACATTCACGTATCCGGGCGGAGTTCCTCTGGGCAGCGTCCACCGACTCCCTTGACACCTTTGAGGAGCGGTGGGCGCTGTCCGGGGTTCTCTGCTCGGCGACCCCGTCCGGTTCCCTCCGTCTGACCCTCTGATTGAGGGAAAGAGCGAGAGCCGCCAGCCACAGCCGTTAGTTGCTGTGAATACCATCATTACTGTCTTCTAGGAGGGGTCCTATAATACATGGGTGTACCCCCCTCCCTCCCAACCACCCACCCCGCAGCCGTGCCCATCTTGTCGGGCACTCTCAGGAGAGGGAGGGTCGGTGACCCTGGGCGTGGCACTAGGTAACTCGAGAGGGTGGAAGACCACGAGTGTCGAGGAAGCCCCCCCGCTCTAGGCCACCAGGTAACTCAGGAGGGTGGAAGACCACGAGTGTCGAGGAAGCCCCCCCGCTCTGGGCCTGGGCTAACCTGAACACCTCTCCCTCCTGAAAGCTGTTGTGTTATACCTTTTGATTGCGTTGTTTTGTTGCTAAGTTTTTCTTTCTCCTTTTGTACTTTCTGTAACTGTTACAAATAAATTTCTTTTCTGTTTCAATAAAAAAAAAAAAAAAAAAAAAAAAAACCTTCCCTGTTAAGGAGACGGAATCGTTCTTCACTCGCTCCTGAGCTATCTGCTTTCCTTTCTTTCCTAAAGCCCCCCGGCCCGGATTTTTCACACTTTTCCTTTTGCTTAGTTTCCCCCCCCGCGTTTGGGCCGGACGCTTTGTTTTTTTTGGTTTCGTTTTTTCCCGTTTTTCTGAGCTGCGTCAGTGTGCTGGCCGGTCGCCAGCACCCCCCCCCTCCGATGCCTGCTTTTGGACTTTGCTCTTTGCTAACTTGAAACCCCCGGAGGAGGGGGGGAGGACTGCCGACCTGCTGTCCGGAGAGGGGAGTGGACCCCCCCAGACCCAGCTGTTTTGTTTTTTGCCTGGACTTTTTCCGAGAGCCTTGGGACAGAGCCAACAGCTGTAGCAGACGCCAGAGGCCGGAGAATTTCGCCCGGGCAGCTATAAATCACCTTGGAGAGAGGCCGTAAGACTGAGGGATTTCTTTTGAATTCTACCCTCGGGGGGGGGGGGAGTTGACTGCGTTTCAGCTGCGTCTGTGGCGGCACAGGGTGTAGCAGGGAGCTACCCCCAGATCCATCGGTGCCCCCAACCCCCCCACCACTACTACGATTATCACGGCCCCCGCTGCTTCGTCCCTGCTGGCAATCTGCCATCTGCCTTCGGATCCAGCTGTTTGCTTTGGACTTTGCCTTTTGGACCGGCATAATAATCAACCAAGCGAGACTCTTTGGACACTTGTGGTGGGTTGTCCTCCCTCCACCCCCCCCCCCCGGATTGTTTACCCCATAGCCTACCCCTACTACCGGACCCCGATTTTTGCCCCCCCTCCCCCTCCCAGTGTCTCCCTGTCTCTCCCTGCTTACAATGGCAGAGAAGGAGGGACGCAAGGCCCCCCCACCGAAATTGGTTGCCCCCTCCCCATCTACCCTCCTGCCCACCCCTCAAGATTTCCCCACCGCCTCCATTGTTAGAACCCCTGCCACCGCCCCCGCTGGGGCATCGGCAGTAGGAGGCACCGGGGCGCTTACTACTGCTGCTTTGGTTTCTGCCCCATTAGATTCTAGGAACCCCCCCCCGGTTAGACGGAAAAATCGAAGCGGGCCAAAAGGGAAGGGCCCCGCTAATGCCGCTGGACCCTCCGTGGCAGAGGCCGCCCCCACCACAGTGGCCTCGTCATCGATCGCGGCACCCCTCCCAGCTGTTCCCTCCACCAGCTCTGCGACCATCCCTCCCCCGGCCCCCAGGACGTATGCCCGGGTGGCGACAGGCCCCCCCTCACCTGCCGCCTCCTCATCTCGCCCACCCACTGCCTCCGCTGCCATCACTAGCAATCGAGGCCCTTTTCCCGCCCTGACCAGGAAGCACGGTGTCCGTTGCCTCCTAGTGCCCGCCTCGCCCCACGTGGAGGCATACGTGCAGGCGTTGGCGAAAGTGGTAGGACCCATGGCCATTGTGGCGGCCTCCAAGATGTATGGGAAGGTCGTTTTTTTTCTGGCCTCGGAGACTGCCGCCCAGGAGGCGGTGGAGAAGGGCCTAGTGGTGGGGGGGGTGTTTCTCCCCCTAGAACCGCTAGAAGATCTGGGCGTTCGCTTCGTCCTCACCTCCGTTCCTCCCTTTTTGCCTAATGTTGCCCTGTTACCTGCTCTTTCCGCCCTGGGGAAGCTTGTTTCTGTTATTAGCCCTCTCCCGCTAGGCTGTAAGGACCCCGCCCTCCGTCACGTCCTTTCGTTCCGCCGGCAAGTGCAGATTTCACTGCCGGCGGGGGTGCGTGACGGAGAGGCGCTCGAGGGGTCCTTCCAAGTTCCCTACCAGGGAGCCCGCTATAGGGTCTTTTATTCCACCGGAGAGGCCCGGTGCTACCTCTGCCGCTCGGCAGGGCATGTCCGCAGGGACTGCCCTTTGGCCCGGGGGAGAGGGGCACCTGAGACCCCCGAGACCCGGCGGGATATCGGCCCTGTTGTTGCCGACACCCCCGGCCACCCGGCACCCGACACCACCCCCCCTCCCACCCGATCCACCGCTGCCCCCGTCCGGGCCCAAGAGGCGCCCCTCCAACAACGCCCGGGCGACCACGGGAGTCCCACTCTTGCCGTAACCACCTCGGCAGAGTCCATGGAGGGGGGTGTGGCAAAGCTTTTGCCGGGTGCAGGAGAGGGCTCGCCCCACGGAGAACCCCCCGCCCCTAATGCTGCCTTGCCGCTACCCCCCCAAACCCCTGAACCTCTGCCTCCGCGCCCCGCTCCGTCCCCTGCTACTCAACCCCCGGACGACGCCATGGAGGGCTGGACTGTAGTCCAGGGGAAGCGAGGCAAGCGGAGGGCTCGAGCTCCGCTGCATTCATCTGACGCGGAAGCCCCCCGGAAGACCAGGAAGGGAGGTACCGACCTTGAGCCTCCCGCCTCGGCCACGAGTGAGATCCATTCGCTGGTGTCGGGAGGTGAAGATAGACCAGCATTGGAGGGTGGAATCCCCCCTCCGCGGGGGACCCTCCCCTCCGAAGCCCCGGAGGAAGCCCCTTCTAACCGGATACCACCTGAACTCCCAGCGAACCCCGACGCGACCGTCGAGGCGGGCCCTAGCGGAGAGGCCCCTGGGGTGGTGGGAGTTGGCCTCTCCTCTGTGTACGCAGAGATTGAAGCCCTTGATTTGACCCCGGTCACCCAGGGAGGGGATGATTTATTGACGGCCGGCCTCGATTTGGGCAATCTCACCCCAGGCCCCCTCTCCCCATGTTCTTTCCCCCTGACCGCCTTTCCAGGTGAGCACCCCATGGAAAGTGGTTTACCACCTGAGGCCATGGCTGCCACGACCACCCCGGAGCCAGTACCTAGCATTCCTCGGAGCCCCCTCCCTTGCCCCTTAACCCCCGACCCTGCTCGGGAGGCACCTTCTTTTTGTTGCTCGCCTCCTGAAGCCCAGGGCCTTACCTCTGCCCCTGCCCCCACCCCTATTCCGGTTCCGTTTCCCTCCTCCTGCAAGGCTACCGCCGCCCCTGGGGTTATTTCTTTTCCGCCTTTTGCAGATTCCCCCCAGGGAGCAGTCTTTACGTTTTCTAGTTGCGACTCCCCAGGAGTTGCACCTTTCCCCCTGCCATCCCCGTCCACCCCAAGGCATGAGATGGAGTTAATAACCCCAGCCTGTCCGACACCCCGTCGGCGGTCCGCACCCTGCCTACCCGCCTTAGCGGACCACGAGGCTGTATCAAAAGCCCCACCAGGGACTGCTCTGGGAATTGTAACCCTACCCCCCCATGAGCTGCAGCACGCACTACGGGAGTTCTTAAAACAATGCCGTGGTGCCCGCGATAGGGCACAGCTGGCTCTCCAGCAATGGGGGGACTTTGATCGACTCCTCCGAGCCGCGAGAGCCCTTATGAGGGAGGGTAGACGGCAAGGGAGGGGCGGTGCCGCGGCCTACGAGCGGGCCCGCAGCTTCCGGAAAGATTTACTTACTCACGGGATGGGACACGGGTTGCTACGCGACCCGCCGGGGGCCTTGAGTACCCCCACCAATGAGAACTCCCCATTCCCCCAGCCCTCCGCATGACACCTCTCACTATTGTAACCCTGAACACCAGGGGCTGTAGGATGGCTCTCCGCAGGTCCCAGGTGCTCTCCTACCTTCGGGAGGGGGGGTACTCTGTGGTTTTCCTGCAGGAGACCCACACGGACCCAACCGCCGAGGACAGGTGGCGGCTGGAGTGGGGGGACGGGGTATACTTCAGCCACTGCACGGCTTGGCAAGCTGGAGTGGCGACCCTGTTCTCCCCCACCCTGCGGCCCGAGGTGCTAGGAGTCACTGAGGCCGTGCCGGGCCACTTGTTGCACCTCCGAGTTCGTCTGGAGGGGCTCGTGGTCAATCTTGCTAATATCTATGCCCCGCAAGTGAGTTCACAGCGGCCACAATTCTACCAGCAGGTGTCCGAATTTCTCGACACCCTAGATTCACACGAGTGCCTGATCCTGGGAGGGGACTTTAACACCACCCTCGAGGAACGGGACCGCTCGGGGGCCGAGCCGAGCCCGGCCGCCGCGACCATTCTCCGAGACATAGTCGACTATCACTCCCTAGTGGACGTCTGGCGTGACCATCACCCAGATGATACTTCCACCTTTACCTTTGTTCGGGTGGAGGCCCGTCGGTCACACCGCTCTCGGTTAGACCGTATTTACCTATCCCGTCTCCATCTCTCACAGGCCCACTCCTCCACCATTCGGCCGGCCCCTTTTTCCGACCATCATTTAGTTGCCGTCACGGTCTCCCTCCGTGCAGAGGGACCGGGGCCGGCTTACTGGCATTTTAACAACAGCCTGTTGGAGGACGAGAGCTTTGTGATGTCCTTCCGGGAGTTTTGGCTGGCCTGGCGGGAGCAGTGGCGTGCCTTTCCTTCGGTGCGGCGCTGGTGGGATTTAGGGAAGGTACGCGCCAAGCTCTTCTGCCGCAACTACACTCGGGGCACCAGCCGACGGAGAAATGCGGCGATAGAGCAGTTGGAACGGGAGGTCTTAGAGCTGGAGAGGCGCCTGGCCGCCAGCCCCGGGGACCCGTCCCTCTGCGGAGCGTGCCGGGAGAAGCGGGAGGAACTTCGAGCCCTCGAGGACCACCGGGCCCGAGGTGCCTTTGTCCGGTCCCGCATCCGCCTCCTTCGGGAGATGGATCGCGGCTCCCGCTTCTTCTACGCCCTGGAGAAAACGAGGGGGGCCAAAAAACACGTCACCTGCCTTCTAGCGGAAGACGGCACCCCCCTCACGGATCCGGAGGAGATGTGTGGGAGGGCCCGTGACTTCTACGCAAACCTTTTCTCCCCGGATCCGACCGATCCTGGCGCTTGCGGGGTGCTCTGGGAGGAACTCCCCACGGTCAACGTGGGCGACCGAGACCGACTAGAGCTGCCTCTCACCCTGGCCGAGTTCTCGGAAGCCCTCCGTCGCATGCCCACCAATAAATCTCCGGGCATGGACGGGCTGACCGTGGAGTTTTACCGCGCGTTCTGGGACATCCTTGGCCCAGACCTAGTCACTGTCTGGGCTGAGTCCTTGCAGGGCGGGGTCCTCCCTCTCTCGTGCAGACGAGCGGTGCTCGCCTTGCTGCCGAAGAAGGGGGACCTCCGCGACTTACGAAACTGGCGTCCCCTCTCACTCCTCAGCACGGATTACAAAATCGTAGCGAAAGCAATCTCGCTGCGGCTAGGGTCCGTGATGGCGGACGTGATTCACCCAGACCAGACCTATACTGTCCCGGGTCGCAGCATTTTTGACAACCTCTTTTTAGTCCGAGACCTTTTGGAACTCGGGCGGAGAGACGGTCTGTCGTTCGCCCTCCTGTCTCTCGATCAGGAGAAGGCGTTCGATAGGGTAGATCATGGGTACCTCCTGAGCACCCTGCGAGCGTTTGGATTCGGACCTCAGTTTGTGAGTTTTCTCCAGGTGCTGTACGCCTCCGCGGAGTGTCTGGTTAGGCTCAACTGGACCCTGACCGAACCGGTCAGCTTCGGGCGAGGGGTGCGGCAGGGGTGCCCCCTCTCAGGCCAGCTGTACGCTCTGGCGATCGAGCCCTTCCTCTGTCTCCTCCGCAGGAGGTTGACGGGGTTGGTGCTGCGGGAGCCGGAGCTGCGGCTGGTCCTGTCGGCGTACGCCGATGACGTCCTCCTCGTGGTCCAGGACCCGGGCGACTTGGCGCGAGTGGAGGCATGCCAAACCATCTTTTCGGCAGCCTCCTCCGCCCGAGTCAACTGGGTCAAGAGCTCTGGCTTGGCGGTGGGGGGCTGGCGGCAGGTAAGCTCCCTCCCACCCGCGCTTCAGACCATCCGGTGGAGTGCCGGCCCTCTGCTCTATCTCGGCGTTTACCTTTCTGCCACGCACCCTTCTCCGCCGGAGAACTGGCAAAATTTGGAAGGCGGCGTGATTGAGCGGATCAGGAAATGGACGAGGCTACTCCGATGTCTCTCCCTTCGGGGGAGAGCACTGGTGCTTAACCAACTAGTCCTGTCCACGCTCTGGTACCGGCTCAACACCCTAGCCCCGGCCCCGGGTTTCCTGTCCCACCTCCGGAGATTGATTCTGGAGTTCTTTTGGTCAGGATTGCACTGGGCCCCTGTTGGAGTTCTCCACTTGCCCCTGAAGGAAGGAGGGCAGGGCCTGAAGTGTCTGTACACTCAGGTCCGCGTTTTCCGCCTCCAGGCCCTGCAGAGGCTCCTTTATAGTGCAGGTAGTTCGACGTGGAGCATATTGGCGCATGCCTTTTTACGCCGCTTCCATGGGCTCCGATATGACCGACAGCTCTTTTATCTTTGTCCGAGAGGTTTTCCGCGAGACCTCTCCGGGCTGCCGGATTTCTACCAGGACCTCCTCCGGGCCTGGAAATTGTTTTCAACGACCAGGTCCGTGGCGGCCATCGTGGGGGCAGATCTCCTCGCGGAGCCCCTGCTACACAACCCTCAACTTTGTGTGCAGGCGGCGGAGTCCCGCACGGTGCGCCAGAGGTTGGTCCTGGCGGGAGTTACGAGGGTCGGGGACCTCCTGGACTACGACCGGGGGGACTGGCTGGATCCCCTGACGCTCGCTCGACGCATGGGGCTCTCCAGCCTTCGTACCCCCCGGCGCGTGCTTCAGGAGGTGGAGGCCGCTCTGACCCCCGCCGCTCGGGCTTATGTTAGCCGAGCCTTGCGCGAGGGCGCACCCCGCCCATCCCTTACCCCAGGCCCGCCGGACCTTTCCATCGGGCCCCTACCCTGCCGATCCCAACACACCCCTCATCCTTTCACTGCAAGCCGGCTGCATGAACTGCAACCGGTCGGTTTTCAAGTTGCATCACGGCAATATTTATATACACTCACGCTTCATACCCTTCATGCCCGCACCCTGGTGTCCCGCCCCGATACAAAGTGGCGAGATCTCTTACCACCTTTGGAGGGTGAGCAACCTCGGTGGGCCAGCCTGTACTCCACCTTGGTCCCGAGGCCCGTCGGGGACATCAGTTGGCGGCTCCTTCACGGGGCTGTGAGCACGGGCGTGTTTTTGACACGTTTTACCTCCCTTCCGGAGACTTGCCCTTTTTGCAACGTGAGGGAAACCCTGGCGCACGTCTATTTAGAGTGTGCCAGACTGCAGCCTCTTTTTCGGCTCCTCACAAATATTCTTTTGCGCTTTTGGCTTCATTTCTCCCCCCACCTCTTTATCTATACACTCCCCATCCGTGGCCCCACCAAGTCGCGGGATCTCCTGGTTAACCTCCTCCTAGCTTTGGCTAAAACAGCCATTTATAAGACCAGAGAGCGGAGGTTGGCTCATGAGGCGTCCTGCGATTGTGAGGCCGTTTTCCGACTCTCAGTACATTCACGTATCCGGGCGGAGTTCCTCTGGGCAGCGTCCACCGACTCCCTTGACACCTTTGAGGAGCGGTGGGCGCTGTCCGGGGTTCTCTGCTCGGCGACCCCGTCCGGTTCCCTCCGTCTGACCCTCTGATTGAGGGAAAGAGCGAGAGCCGCCAGCCACAGCCGTTAGTTGCTGTGAATACCATCATTACTGTCTTCTAGGAGGGGTCCTATAATACATGGGTGTACCCCCCTCCCTCCCAACCACCCACCCCGCAGCCGTGCCCATCTTGTCGGGCACTCTCAGGAGAGGGAGGGTCGGTGACCCTGGGCGTGGCACTAGGTAACTCGAGAGGGTGGAAGACCACGAGTGTCGAGGAAGCCCCCCCGCTCTAGGCCACCAGGTAACTCAGGAGGGTGGAAGACCACGAGTGTCGAGGAAGCCCCCCCGCTCTGGGCCTGGGCTAACCTGAACACCTCTCCCTCCTGAAAGCTGTTGTGTTATACCTTTTGATTGCGTTGTTTTGTTGCTAAGTTTTTCTTTCTCCTTTTGTACTTTCTGTAACTGTTACAAATAAATTTCTTTTCTGTTTCAATAAAAAAAAAAAAAAAAAAAAAAAAAAAAAAAAAAAAAAAAAAAAAAAAAAACCTTCCCTGTTACCTTACCCAGGGAAAAGGAACCTATTTAACCTGGGGCTAGTATATCTGCCTTTTATCACTCTCCTGTAGCCATCTGGCCGGACCCTGTCACAGTAGCTAAGTCAGATACCTGAAATGTGTTATAGGTTTCAGTTTAGTTCCTACTGGACAGGCAGCCACACCTCAAAACCCACCATCAATCTAATATTTAGCAGTGATCCCTCCAGGTCAGGATTAAAACACTTTGACTGGGCAAAGTAGGGAAACTTGCACTGCCATCATCTGCACTGCAGTATCGCCAACCGCAAGCATTCAAAAATCATGAGTTAAGCCCCTCAAATCTTGAGATTTTATAATAATAAAATAAACACATCTCTATAAAATAATAAACATTGGGTTCTTTTTATTTGCCTACTAATTTCTGGGCCTTTAGGGCACACTCCGGTCACATTTTATAGTTTTTCACCACAGATGTGAGGGCTAGAAACTTACTTACAAATGTGAATCTGAGATTCAAATGCAATTTCTTGATTCCAGAAGCTAGGGCTTTAAGAAAGAACGCTCAGTAAAATTGTCAGAGTTGGCAACACTGGTTCTGTACCTGTTTGGTGAATAATCAAAAAACTTCCATTTTCAAGAGTGGTTTACAGGTAATTTTGGTTGCAGCAAGTATTCTGTTCACTACCTGTACACTGCAGCTCTGGTAGGTCACAGCCAGCCAGAGAATTGCATCTAATTTTGTGGGGGCCACTATGTTTCATGGCCTTGCCATTTATAGGTCTGGTGTACAGTAACTGGGAGACTGAAATCTATTATTTTCCCACTAGCCTATTACTGTTCACAGCTGTTAAAAGTGGGCATATGCTGGCTTCCAAAATTAGAAAGCATACATTTTCTATGTAGCTTTCATTAACACCCCTAGTTTTCCAGGACATCCTTCATATGCCTTCTCTTGCACCCTTACATTCCAGGGCTGCCAGCCTGTCTCCTCCTCCCATGAGCACCCAGTTCACTTTAAAAAAAAATCTAATCAGACATCCAAGAATCCTGCAATGTGAAGTCTTCCCTTTGGATCACTTCACATTTAACTCTAAACTGATGGAAGTGAAAGAACATTTGGGCCATGATTGTTATTCCTATTAAGAGATTCTGTCACATTTCATTGAAGTTCTTGAACCCATGGAAATGGCCAAAAAGACTGAATGGGGTCAGAGGTTTCAATACAGGAAGCTCAAAATCACCAGGTAATAAATCTTTGCTTCCATAACCAGATCTGGCAAAAGTCTCTGTTCTAAAATCCTCCAGGCTTAATACAGTCAGAAAAAGAGCCTGAGCTATGAAGCTTGGAGCGATACCTTATTGAGTTCCTTATGCTAAACTTTTAGCCTTCACCCTCAGTGTGCCGTGCAAAAGGGAACAAGATCACAGCAGAGGATGTGGCTGAGCAGGATGCTCCCCTTGTTCTGTATAAGCATTTTCCTCCTGCATAAAATACCCGTGCAGAGTTCTAGGAGTTCTTATTGTAGCCCTTAAGCGGCGTACCATTCTCATTGCTGTTAATAAGAGGTACACACTTACCAGAAGAAGGGAGATGCCCCTGGAGAGATGGTTGGCTGAACTGTTGAGTCTGATTCATGGACAATTAAAGTGTCTAAACTTTTAGATTTTTTGTAATTTTCAGTATAAAAAAATACTGGATGAGATATTTTAATGCTTCCTTCCTATCAAAGGATCCGAGTAGTATATATTACATTTCACCTTCCTCAAGTTTTTCCTGTAATCTAGGTCAAAGATCTAGTTTCATGTCATCCAGGCCATTGACATCAGAGTTTGGTTGTTCAAATACATAGGATCAATACTTTCCTTGAATTTTTGCAGCCTCTGTCCTTGAAAGCACAGGATCTCTCACTGGACATGAATCTAGCATCAATGTTTCCCCAGGTTCTGTTTTTCTGTCATAGTTTTGCGGCAGGCTTAAAATCAATTCCTGGATCTGAAGCCAAAATGAGGAGCCTTTGCCACCCCAGCTCCAAGTGCTTCAGAAAGAAACAGTTCTCAGGCCGTGTCTACCTTGCAAAGCTTTTCCAGTTATACTGGTGTAATTATACTAATGTAGCTAAACAGACACCATTATAGTGGTGTAACTGGCCATGTCAACACTATTATTTGGCTTTAAAAGTGGCTTTTTCCATTTTAACTTAAACCCCTTCCAAAGAAACGTAAATTAAACAGGAAAAAGCCACTCTTATACCAGAATAAATGCATCTACAGGGGAGCTATACCAGTATAATTCTAATGCTTTAAATTTACACCTTTTTAAAGCCCTACTCAAATTGCAGGATGATTGTCAAAACGTTGCAGCTGAGTTGCGGACAAGCCATGAAAAATTATGTAAAAATAATAATGGACCTTATTATTTGAGGTAATAAAGTCCATTATTACTTTCTGCAATTTTCTGCTGTCGGCTGCCCGGAGCTGACAGTAGATGCTCCCATTCTCATCCCCGCACCCAGCAGGGCTCTACTGTCAAAATTGTGGTGAAAGCCTAATATTGTGGAATCTGCAATTTCTGCAATATCACAAGTTAAGTTGGGCCTTACCCCCTGCCTTATGTTGGTATTATTCCTCCATATAGATAAGCTCAAAGAAATGTTCAACAACATGTATTAGATAACCATAAGGCTCTATTGTATATTAATAGATTACATACAAAGGGGCAAGTTCTGGATAATGTAGGACAAGGGACACAAGCATATAAATAAGTGCATACTTTGCGTCAAATTCTCTGCTCATGTAAATTAGCAGAACACTATAAAAGTAAATAGAGCTACACCCCTTTACACCAGAGATTTGCCCCAAAATATATGCTGCAAAAAGCATTAACATTCATCCATCTACTAGCTGTAAACAGCCAAAAAAAACCCCAAACAACCATGTGTGTATGGCTTGGTTAAGTTGCCCATATATGTGCCTACAGGCTCCAGTACTGTGTTCCCTTTATATTCGTCCGTGGCTCATGCTCATGCTCATGCAATGGCCATCTGTAACTTTCTGGAGTGTTCAAATACAGGTGCCCCAACAAAGGTGACCGCAAGAGCTGCAGAGTGAACATGTGTTCCTATTTTATTTTTATGGCATGACCTAAGTGTACACCCACCCCAAAGTGTGATCTTTTGGCTGTGCTTTCACTTCAGTTAGAAAGAAAGCCAAAGGTTGGAACAATGTTGTTTGTACCCAATTTCTATTTATTCCTTCTGGTTTTAATTTTTCCTGCATTTGGTTTTTAATTCTTCCAGGATTTTGTTTGAGATTGGTAGGTTTTTTAATCCAAGATAGTTCTAACATTGCCAGGTCAACTAGTACAATAGCAAAGCAAATATTTTATTGTCCGAACAGGTTTAGATGAAAATTGGTAGATAACAGTGGGGCAACTTATCTTCAGAGGAAACCTCACTTCAACCACAGCATAGTGCATTTTCAAGAGATCCTTTTAGGCAGGCAGGCAACCAAAAATATGTTTTATCCCTACATTTTAAGTAGCAAAGGGAACTAGCCAAGATGGTTTGTTGTGAGATCCTCAGAGCTGGGACCATCCTAAGCATTTGGAAAGCCCCTAGCACAGGGGTGGCCAAACTGTGGCTCCAGAGCCCTGTGCGGCTCTTCAGAAGTTAATATGCGGCTCCGTGTATAGGTACCGACTCTGGGGCTGGAGCTTTCCAGTGTTCTAGGGGGTGCCCACGGCTCAACCCATGGCTCTGCCACAGGCCCAGCCCCCACTCCACCCCTTCCCGCCCCCTCCCCTGAGCCTGCTATGCCCTCAGTCCTCCCCCTCCCCCACAGAGCCTCCTGCATGCCATGAAACAGCTGATCGGGAGGGCTGCTGGGGGGCAGAATACACTGGGAGTGGTGGGTGGGGAGCTGATTGGGGGGGTGGCTGATGATGTATTACTGTGGCTCTTTGGCAATGTACATTGGTAAATTCTAGCTCCTTCTCCCATTCAGGTTGGCCACCCCTGCCCTAGCACATAGCAGATGACACCATAAATAATAATCATGTCTGAGATTCCCTGGTAAGCTTAAGGATCGAATCTGCTATGATGAACCGCTGCTGTTATTGGGTCAAAACATACCCGCCCTTACTCAAGCACTGAAGCCAATGGGTAATTTGGTCAAGGCCTGCAAGCCACATATTGCTTGGATGCCCTCCATGCCCAGCACACACATTGACATTAATTAGAGCACTGTCTGAGAGGTCTCACAGGATCAGGCCCAAGTAAGAACTGTGGCATTTGATCCATGGACATTATATTTTCCAAGGAACTTTTTCCAAGAGGATAAAATTGGAACTCCCCTGGGGCAAAGAACCAAAATGCTCAGCATCATTTCAATGAAAGGCAAAGGCAGCGAGGCAAGACACATGGAAATCCACTTTGCCCTCATTAAAAGTCAATGGGAGCTGTGTGGGGCATTCCTTGTGACATGGATTGTCTTGTTGTTCTGGGTTTGTACTGCGCCTAGCACAATGGGGTCCTGCTCCATGACTAGGGATCCTTAGTGCTACAGTAATTCTATTACTACTAATAATAATAATATCCAAATACAGAATTAGGACCACTGTTTTTATTAGACATCATGATGCAGCACCTAAAGACCCACATTCTATTCCCGAGCTGGCTACTGACCTACTGTGTAACCTAAGCAAAGTCACTTCACTTCTCTCTGCCTCAATTACTCTCTCTCTAAAATAGGGATAAAAATAATACTCTCCTTTGTAAAGTGCTTTGAGCTGTGGTATATGAAAGCTAAGTATTATAAGTTTATGAAACAATAGAAACGTAAATTAGAAGAAATTATTAAGAAACAAATTACTGTCCCTCAAAAGAATTATTAAATTATAGTAATGCCACAGGTTATTACTTGTTTATATTTCAACCCTCATTTTAAAAGGTTTTCTTCCTCTCACACTGTCTCTCTAAGCTAGTCAGTGTGTATCACTAATTCTTAGCAGCTCCCAGCACAAAGGACCTGCACTGTCATAAAATAAACTGCAGTTCACAGATGATCATATTTCACTAACTGAGTGGCCTTTACAAGGGGAAAAAAAAACAAACAAATCCCTTTTCATTGGGTTTAAATGGAGAGCACATGGGAGGGACAGAGAGAGGTGTGTTCTATTTAAGCTACAAGTTCTCAGAGGCCTGGTCTACACTACGAGTTTAGGTTGAATTTAGCAGCATTATCTCAATTTAACCCTGCACCCGTCCACACAATGAAGCCCTTTTTTTGACTTAAAGGGCTCTTAAAATCAATTTCTTTACTCCACCGCCGCCAAGGGGATTAGCGCTGAAATCGGCCTTGCCAGGTCAAATTTGGGGTACTGTGGACGCCTTTCAATGATACTGACCTCCGGGAACTATCCCAGAGTGCTCAGCTGTGACTGCTTTGGACAGCGCTCTCAACTCAGATGCACTGGCAAGGTATACAGGAAAAGGCCCACGAACTTTTGAATCTCATTTTCTGTTTGGCCAGCGTGGCAAGCTCACCTGCACAGGTCACCATACAGAGCTCATCATCACAGGAGACCATGCAGTCCCAGAATCACTGAAGAGCTCCAGCATAGACCGAACAGGAGGTACGGGATCTGATTCCTGTTTGGGGAGACAAATCTGTGCTGGCAGAACTCCATTCAAAAAGACCAAATGCCAAAATATTTGAATAAATCTCCAGTTGCATGAAGGACAGAGGCCATAACAGGGACCCGCAGCAGTTCCACATGAAAATTAAGGAATTCAGGCAAGCCTACCAAACAACCAGAGAGGCAAATGGCCGCTCCGGTTCAGAGTCCCAGACATGCCGCTTCTATGATGAGCAGCATGCCATTCTAGGGGATGCAGCCACCACTACCCCAACCCTGTGCTTTGACTGTATCCAAGGAGTGGGACGCAACACGGAAGTGGGTTTTGGGGGTGAGGAAGATGATGATGATGAGGAGGTTGTAGATAGCTCACAGTAAGGAAGTGGAGAAACCAGTTTCCCCAGTAGTTAGGATCTGTTTATCACCCTGGACCTGGACCCAGTACCCCCCGAACCCACCCAAGGCGGGCTCCCGGACCCTGAAGGTGGAGAAGGGACCTCTGATGAGTGTACATTTGTAAATATTATACATGGTTTAAAAGCAAGCGTGTTTAATGATTAATTTTCCCTGGCATTCACAGCCAGTACAGCTACTGGAAAAGTCTGTTAACGTGTCTGGGGATGGAGCGGAAATCCTCCAGGGACATCTCCATAAAGCTCTCCTGGATGACTCCCAAAGCCTTTGCAAAAGGTTTCTGGGGAAAGCAGCCTTATTCTATCCTCCATGGTAGGACACTTTACCACGCCAGGCCAGTAGCACGTAGTCGGGAATCATTGCAGAACAAAGCATTGCAGCGTATGGTCCCGGTGTTTGCTGGCATTCAAACAACGTCTGTTCTTTATCTCTCTGTGTTACCCTCAGGAGAGTGATATCATTCATGGTCAGCTGGTTGAAATAGGGTGGTTTTAGTAAGCAGACATTCAGAGGTGCCTGCCTCATACTGGGAATGAGGGGCGATCAACAGGTTATCTCAAGTGCTTATATACGAATGCACAAAGACTTGGAAACAAGCAGGGAGAACTGGAGGTCCTGGTGATGTCAAGGAACTATGACGTGATTGGAATAACAGAGACTTGGTGGGATAACTCACATGACTGGAGTACTGTCATGGATGGTTATAAACTGTACAGGAAGGACAGGCAGGGCAGAAAAGGTGGGGGAGTAGCACTGTATGTAAGGGAGCAGTATGACTGCTCAGAGCTCCGGTACAAAACTGTAGAAAAACCTGAGTGTCTCTGGATTAAGTTTAGAAGTGTGGGCAACAAGAGTGATGTAGTGGTGGGAGTCTGCTATAGACCACCGGACCAGGGGGATGAGGTAGATGAGGCTTTCTTCCGGCAGCTCACGGAAGCTACTAGATCACATGCCCTGATTCTCATGGGTGACTTTAATTTTCCTGATATCTGCTGGGAGAGCAATACAGCGGTGCATAGACAATCCAGGAAGTTTTTGGAAAGCGTAGGGGACAATTTCCTGGCGTAAGTGCTAGAGGAGCCAACTAGGGGGGGCGCTTTTCTTGACCTGCTGCTCACAAACCAGGTAGAATTAGTGGGGGAAGCAAAAGTGGATGGGAATCTGGGAGGCAGTGACCATGAGTTGGTTGAGTTCAGGATCCTGACGCAGGGAAGAAAGGTAAGCAGCAGGATACGGACCCTGGACTTCAGGAAAGCAGACTTCGACTCCCTCAGGGAACGGATGGCCAGGATCCCCTGGGGGACTAACTTGAAGGGGAAAGGAGTCCAGGAGAGCTGGCTGTATTTCAAGGAATCCCTGTTGAGGTTACAGGGACAAACCATCCCAATGAGTCGAAAGAACAGTAAATATGGCAGGCGACCAGTTTGGCTTAATGGTGAAATCCTAGCGGATCTTAAACATAAAAAAGAAGCTTACAAGAAGTGGAAGGTTGGACATATGACCAGGGAAGAGTATAAAAATATTGCTCGGGCATGTAGGAATGAAATCAGGAGGGCCAAATCGCACCTGGAGCTGCAGCTAGCGAGAGATGTCAAGAGTAACAAGAAGGGTTTTTTCAGGTATGTTGGCAACAAGAAGAAAGCCAAGGAAAGTGTGGGCCCCTTACTGAATGAGGGAGGCAACCTAGTGACAGAGGATGTGGAAAAAGCTAATGTACTCAATGCTTTTTTTGCCTCTGTTTTCACTAACAAGGTCAGCTCCCAGACTGCTGCGCTGGGCATCACAAAATGGGGAAGAGATGGCCAGCCCTCTGTGGAGAAAGAGGTGGTTAGGGACTATTTAGAAAAGCTGGACGTGCACAAGTCCATGGGGCCGGACGAGTTGCATCCGAGAGTGCTGAAGGAATTGGCGGCTGTGATTGCAGAGCCATTGGCCATTATCTTTGAAAACTCGTGGCGAACCGGGGAAGTCCCGGATGACTGGAAAAAGGCTAATGTAGTGCCAATCTTTAAAAAAGGGAAGAAGGAGGATCCTGGGAACTACAGGCCAGTCAGCCTCACCTCAGTCCCTGGAAAAATCATGGAGCAGGTCCTCAAAGAATCAATCCTGAAGCACTTGCATGAGAGGAAAGTGATCAGGAACAGCCAGCATGGATTCACCAAGGGAAGGTCATGCCTGACTAATCTAATCGCCTTTTATGATGAGATTACTGGTTCTGTGGATGAAGGGAAAGCAGTGGATGTATTGTTTCTTGACTTTAGCAAAGCTTTTGACACGGTCTCCCACAGTATTCTTGTCAGCAAGTTAAGGAAGTATGGGCTGGATGAATGCACTATAAGGTGGGTAGAAAGCTGGCTAGATTGTCGGGCTCAATGGGTAGTGATCAATGGCTCCATGTCTAGTTGGCAGCCGGTATCAAGTGGAGTGCCCCAAGGGTCGGTCCTGGGGCCGGTTTTGTTCAATATCTTCATAAATGATCTGGAGGATGGTGTGGATTGCACTCTCAGCAAATTTGCGGATGATACTAAACTAGGAGGAGTGGTAGATACGCTGGAGGGGAGGGATAGGATACAGAAGGACCTAGACAAATTGGAGGATTGGGCCAAAAGAAATCTGATGAGGTTCAATAAGGATAAGTGCAGGGTCCTGCACTTAGGATGGAAGAATCCAATGCACCGCTACAGACTAGGGACTGAATGGCTAGGCAGCAGTTCTGCGGAAAAGGACCTAGGGGTGACAGTGGTCGAGAAGCTGGATATGAGTCAGCAGTGTGCCCTTGTTGCCAAGAAGGCCAATGGCATTTTGGGATGTATAAGTAGGGGCATAGCGAGCAGATCGAGGGATGTGATCGTTCCCCTCTATTCGACATTGGTGAGGCCTCATCTGGAGTACTGTGTCCAGTTTTGGGCCCCACACTACAAGAAGGATGTGGATAAATTGGAGAGAGTCCAGCGAAGGGCAACAAAAATGATTAGGGGTCTAGAACACATGACTTATGAGGAGAGGCTGAGGGAGCTGGGATTGTTTAGCCTGCAGAAGAGAAGAATGAGGGGGGATTTGATAGCTGCTTTCAACTACCTGAAAGGGGGTTCCAAAGAGGATGGCTCTAGACTGTTCTCAATGGTAGCAGATGACAGAACGAGGAGTAATGGTCTCAAGTTGCAGTGGGGGAGGTTTAGATTGGATATTAGGAAAAACTTTTTCACTAGGAGGGTGGTGAAACACTGGAATGCGTTACCTAGGGAGGTGGTAGAATCTCCTTCCTTAGAGGTTTTTAAGGTCAGGCTTGACAAAGCCCTGGCTGGGATGATTTAACTGGGAATAGGTCCTGCTTTGAGCAGGGGGTTGGACTAGATGACCTTCAGGGGTCCCTTCCAACCCTGATATTCTATGATTCTATGATTCTCCTGGGCAGTTTGCCTGTAGCTGAACAGAAATCTTCCCCTCTGTTAGCCACGCAGTGGGGGGAGGGGTGAAGCTGTCACCCCAGAGAATTGGGTGTGTGTGGGTGTGGGGGGGGGTATTAGTTGGTTTTCTGCTGCATGTGAACCTGGAAACTGCAGCCCCTCCTTTTAAATGGCCAACCCATTTTTAATGGCCAACCCAACGGCTACTTTGTATGGGAAATGAGGGCGCTGCTGTTTGAAACCATTCCCACATGTTAAGAAGGTTAAAGAAGCCAAAAGACTGTGGCTTACCATGGCTGCCTGCAAGCCGAATTCTGCTGCCCAGCCCTGCGTGAGTCATCTCTCACATCAAATTGGCAGACCCTCAATAAGAGGCGAAATGTGACCTTGTAATGAAAGCACATGTGCTATGTAATGTTAACAGCAAGGTTTACCATGAAAGAGTGTACCCATTGTTCTATAAAATGTGTCTTTTTAACTACCACTCTCCCTTTTTTTTCCTCCACCAGCTGGATATGCTTCTCATTCCCAGAGGCTAGTGAAGATTAGAAGGCGAAAAAAATGCACTCGTGACGAAATGTTCTCTGACCTCATGCTGTCCTCCCACACTGACAGCACAGCAAAGTACGTGGAGACAGACAATCTCAGAGTGCAGGAAAACACAATATGACCACGAGGAGAGGTGGCGGGCTGAAGATGGTAGGTGGCGTCAGCTTGCTGAAAGAAGGCAGGAGTCAATGCTCAGGCTGCTGGAGGATCAAACTCATATGCTCCAGCATATGGCTGAGCTGCAGGAAAGGCAGCAGGAGCACAGACCTTTGCTACATCCCGTGTGTAGCCAACTGCCCTCCTTCCCAAATTCCATAGCCTCCTCACCCAGACGCCCAAGAACGCGGTGGGTGGGCCTCTGGCCACCTACCCACTCCACCCCAGAGGATTGCCCAAGCAACAGAAGGCTGGCATTCAATAAGTTTTAAAGTGCTGTGTGGCCTTGTCCTTCCTTCCTCCACCACCACACCTGGAGCTTCCCTCCTCCACCACCCTTCCCGGGCTTCCTTGGCAGTTATCCCCCATTTGTGTATGAATAAATAAAGAATGCATGAATGTGAAGCAACAATGACTTTATTGCCTCTGCAAGCGGTGATCAAAGGGCGGAGGGAAGGGTGCTTAGCTTACAGGAAAGTAGAGTGAAACTGGGGTCGGGGGGGTTTCCATCAAGGAGAAACAAACAGAACTTTCACACCGTAGCCTGGCCATTCCTGAAACTGGTTTTCAAAGCTTCTCTGATGCGCACCGCGCCCTCCTGTGCTCTTCTAACCACCCTGGTGTTTGGCTGCACGTAATCAGCAGCCAGGCAATTTGCCTCAACCTCCCACCTCACCATAAATGTTTCCCCCTTACTCTCACAGATATTGTGGAGCACACAGCAAGCAGTAATAACAATGGGAATATTGGTTTCGCTGAGGTCTAATTGAGTCAGTAAATTGCGCCAGCGTGCTTTTAAATGCCCAAATGCACATTCTACCACCATTCTGCACTTGCTCAGCCTGTAGTTGAACAGCTCCTGACTACTGTCCAGGCTGCCTGTGTACGGCTTCATGAGCCATGGCATTAAGGGGTAGGCTGGGTCCCCAAGGATACATATAGGCATTTCAACATCCCCAACAGTTATTTTCTGATCTGGAAAGTAAGTCCCTTGCTGCAGCTGTTGAAACAGACCAGAGTTCCTGAAGATGCGAGCGTCATGTACCTTTCTCGGCCATCCCACGTTGATGTTGGTGAAACATTCCTTGTGATCCACCAGTGCTTGAAGCACCATTGAGAAGTACCCCTTTCAGTTTATGTACTCACTGGCTTGGTGCTCCGGTGCCAAGATAGGGATATGGGTTCCGTCTATGGCCCCACCACAGTTAGGGAATCCCGTTGCAGCAAAGCCATCCACTATGACCTGCACATTTCCCAGAGTCACTACCCTTGATAGCAGCAGCTCAGTGATAGCGTTGGCTACTTGCATCACAGCAGCCCCCACAGTAGATCTGCCCACTCCAAATT
Organism: Caretta caretta; assembly: GCF_965140235.1. NCBI lineage: Eukaryota > Metazoa > Chordata > Testudines > Cheloniidae > Caretta > Caretta caretta. Next base: position 180,695,290 of record NC_134207.1, read on the forward strand.
GATTCCCGAGTGACCAGTAGCTGTCTGGTATTGCAAGCTTCCACAGGGCTATCGCCACTCGCTTCTCAACTGTGAGGGCTGCTCTCATCTTGGCATTCTTGTGCTTCAGGGCAGGGGAAAGCGTGTCACAAAGTTCCATAAAAGTGCCCTTACACATGTGAAAGTTTCGCAGCCACTGGGAATCGTCCCAGACCTGCAACGCTATGCGGTCCCACCACTCTGTGCTTGTCTCCCGGGCCCAGAATCCGCGTTCCACGCCATGAACCTGCCCAATTGATACCATGATGTGCACATTGCAGGGGCCCGTACTTTGTGAGAAGTCTATGTCCATGTTCTCATCACTCTCGTCACCGTGCTGCAGTCACCTCCTCCTCACCTGGTTTCGCTTTTCTTGCAGGTTCTGGTTCTGCATATCCTGCTGGATAACGCGCACAGTGTTTATAGTGCTCATAATTGCCGCGGTGAGCTGAGTGGGCTCCATGTTCCCAGTGCTATGGCGTTTGCACTGAAAAAAGGCGCAAAACGATTGTCTGCCGTTGGTCTGATGGAGGGAGGGGCGACTGACAACATGGCTTAGAGGGTTGGCTTACAGGGAATTAAAATCAACAAAGGGGGTGGCTTTGCATCAAGGAGAAACAGAATGGCCCCCTCAAGGATAGAACTCAAAACCCTGGGTTTAGCAGGCCGTTGATTTCACGGGGGGAGGGAGGAGAAAATGAATACAAAACAAATCTGGTCTATTTCTTGTTTTGATCCACTTCATCTATCTTTATACATCTTGCTGGCAGCAGACGGTGCAGTATGACTGCTGGCCATCGTCGTCTCCTGGCTGCTCATTAGAAGACGGTGCAGTAGGACTGCCGGCAGGACTGCCAGCATGAGACCAAACTTAAAAGGGAAATGACCTGGCTGAGTCACTCCCATGTTTGCTCAGGCGCCCCTGACCGACCTCACCGAGGTCGGCTAAAACAGCACCCTGGAGTACGGCGACGATGGCTACCAGTCATACTGCACTGTCTGCTGCCAAAAGGCCATGAACTGCTGCTGTGTAGCAATGCAGTACCACGTCTGCCAGCACCCAGGAGACATATGATGACGGTTAGCTGAGCGGGCTCCATGCTTGCCGTGGTATGGCATCTGCATGGGTAACCCAGGAAAAAAGCCGTGAAACGATTGTCTGCCCTTGCTTTCACGGAGGGAGGGAGGGAACGGGGTGCCTGACGATATGTACCCAGAACCACCCACAACAATGTTTTTGCCCCATCAGGTATTGGGATTTCTACCCAGAATTCAAATGGGCAGCGGAGACTACCCACAGTGCAACAGTCCGGAAGTTGACTGTTGCCTCGGTACTGTGGACGCACTCCGCCGACTAAACGCACTTAGAGCATTTGTGTGGGGACACACACAATCGACTGTATAAAAACACTTTCCACAAAACCGACTTCTATAAATTCGACCTAATTTTGTAGTGTAGACATAGCCAGAGCAACAAAAAGACCAAGAAAGAGGAGAATGAACAACTTCAGCTAAATAATCCTTGTAGCATAATACATTCACTCTTTAAAGCGCTCCTATTGCATAGAAAGTGATGATATGAGCAACTAGATGGACAGCACATTCTTCAGCTGAAAGAGTGAACTCCGGGGAGTTTTAGAGTTAGAGAAATGCCCGTGTTCATGACTTGTTCCTTCTTTAGCATACACTGCACAAACATCCAGCCTGCTCTTCCTTGCCTTGTCTCCTACTATGCTACAGGTCGAATCTGACTTGATTCATAGTGCACTGTTAAGAGGATCTGCAATGGGTGACCCTACATTAGCTAGGTATTACAGAGCACTGAATATGGAACAGTCAATAATTTATTCTAAGCATAGCATCCTTGGGGACGTGGGTTTACAGCTAATAATATCACCTCCTACTAATCTCAGCTATTTAGAGGAGGTTTTAGCAATGAGGAATCCTCCATGGAAAGAGACTTTCAGCTTCTGGGTTCATCAGTGCATTCAGCAGCAGCAGGTGAAAATAACAAGAGGGTGTGAGAGCTGTAATTAGTGCTGTTAACTTTAGCTACGAGTCAGTCTGTCAAAATGAGCAATGGCTGGCTAGTTAACCGCAACACCCCCTTTCATAAAAGTTAAACCACAACTGGATACAATAATAAAATACAATGTTTCTGATGGTTTTTAAGCCTCACACACAATTTTCATAGATGACTGGGAGCATAGTCTAATTGATTAGTCATGGGACTGAGAGGCAGGATGGCGGGTTCTAGGCCTGCCTCTGCCATTGACATGCTTTGTGGAAGTCACCTTATGTGCCTTTTTAGATGCCAAAGTCCCTAGGTTCTCAGAGGTATTTAGGCTCTTAACTCCCATTAATTTCAGGGAGAGTTAGGTGCCTCTGAAAATCCCACTCGGGCCCAGATCCTCAAAGATATTTAGCTGCTTAACTCCCACTGAAAGTAACTCCACTGGGAGTTAGGCACCAATGTGCTTTTAAAAGTCCCTCTAGGTGCCATCTGCATCTTTCAGCATTTAAATACTTTTAAAAAAATATGGCCCTTAACCTCCATCTCTCCTCTTACCTACTCCATGAGGTGTTGTAAAGATTAACATTTGTGAAGTGCTCTGAACAAGTAGAGTGCAATAGAGGCAATCAGTATTATAATTCCATAGGATAATTGACTATCAAAGTTAGAGCTGGCCAAAACTTGGGCTCTCCAGTTCATGAGAAATTTCAAAATTTATTTTCACTCTGATTTGGGGGTCGAGTTCTCCCAGGCCTTCCAGGCTCCTAGCTCCATGGCACAGAGCCTAGAAACTCTTTTTCATTGGAGCTGGCTGGGAATTTTCCAATGAAAGGTCCTTTATAATTAAAGTTGGTCAAAAAACCTGAAAGAAATTATAAAGTCCTTTCCATTTTGCAGGATTCAGAACAGACCCCTTTAACCTGAAATTTCTGGTAAAATGTTTAGTGAATCTGTTATGGATACGTATCAAAAAACAGCTTTTCAGTTCATAAAATGGTGGGGCAGGGGTTGTTTAGTTTCCAATATATTGTTTGTTTGTTTTTTAAAAAGGCCATTTTTGAGAAATAACACAAAGCTTCATTTGAAAGATTCTGACCAGCTCTACTTAGAATATTCAACCACTGGACTGGTCTAAGACTTTGGGACTGAGATGACCCATGTCTGCTGCTAGTGTGCAGCGCGGAGGGGGGAGTGCATGAGCATGCTTAGTACAAGCCAAGCAGCAAAGTGGGGTGAGGGATGTAACCCCACATGCCCCTCCCCCCCCACACACATTACCAGTAAATTGTCTCCTATATTGCATTTTCAAGATATTGCTGGAATGCCTTTGAAACGTAAATCAAATGGTGGTACAGTGTAAGAATTCAGCCAGACCATATTAGCAAAAGCTAGTGTCTGTTTATGAGCATTTTATCTCAGTTACCACATTTTGTAATACAATATAATAACCACCTGTAAAATTAAGCAGTACAATTCATGTAAAATGCACACTGTAAAATTGACCTCCCCCATCTTTCAATTTCAGCTCTTCCGGTCCTTATGTAGAACAATTCACAAATTGTTGGACAGGCGCTGGATTTAGGCCGGAGCGGGGTAGGTTAGTTTACCCTACTGATGATGTGATGTTGCAGTCGTAATCCTGCTTGGAATAAGAGGAGCCAAAGGTCCAGGTATTTACTGTACTGTGTGCGTGTGGCAGGGAAGACTTCTTACTAATTTGTGTCATCAATGGAATTATATAGTCTCAGCACTAATTCACAGAACTGGAATTCATGCCTCCCTAATTCTTCTCAGGAGTCTGTAACTACTCATAGCACATATAGAAATGTAACCTTCAGGTCATTCAACAATGCAAACGTCTATCTTTAATATTAAAGAGCTCAGATGATGAGACCCTGGAGAAGCACTGACTCAAAACTCACTTTATTGGTATCCTTCAGAATTTAGATGAAGCTCTAGAACCCCATTAAAAGAAGTGGGCCTTATTAATTATTTATATTTTCAAGGTTGAGATTGTATATTGGAGCAACATGCATGGGCCTTGGAGGGAGGAACAAAGGTTATAAGAGGGAAGAGTTTGGGGAAGACTCCAGGAAGCCAGTCTGTGTGCACATGGCTGGAATACTAGCTGCAGTACCTCTATCAATAGTTCTTTAATAAAGAGCCAATTTAGTTTTAGAAACATGGCATCCTCTCATGTTATTACCCAGCTCATCATGCACAAAACATGCATGAGGTTCAATGAGTCATGTATGACTGTAATTAACTAGCTTGCTCAGATATCTGACCTGAAGGGAAAAATCCAAGATGCAACTTCACCTACAGCTTGGTCAGAGGTGACAATGCTAATACTGTACACTTGTATAGCACCTTTCATTCAAGGAACTCAAATTACTTCATCAAGACTGGTAGATGTTATCCTCATTTTACAAAGGGGAACCTGAAGGGCAGAATGGTAGGAGAAATGCCCCAAGTCATGCAGGGAGTCAGAGGCAAAGACAAGGCAAGAACCCAAGTCTCCAGAGTTTCAGTTTTTTGTCTGTACATACAGTTAGCTAAACAAAAACACGGTGGAAAAGTTTGACTGATTCTCAAAGGCATGCCCATCCAGCAGTGTGTATAGTAGGCAATTTTCTACCCATTACCAACTGCATCCACACAATATCGATTTCATAGCTTCAGTAGTTCAGAGTGTCTGTTTGATCCTGGAAGATTAGTACAATAAAAGCTTTTATTGGTGAGTTTTTACTTTTATTTGTGTAAGCAGTGTCAGGATGAGCTCCACCCTGACATCTGGTGGTGAGGTGTGGCAAGTTGTGGAAAAGAACTTCAGGGGCCAATCTCATTTGCATAGGCACACCCACCCCACCTAGAATGAGGCCATAGCTGCCCAAATGGTCACTTTGGCTGCTGTGGGATCCCCAGTGTCTCTGTTATTGGGGAAGGAAGAATAAATTGTTATTACCCTGATTATGGGAACTGTGCTTGGAACTGTACTTGGCCTTTTGTTATGATGGAGGGACTCACCATCAACTAAATAGCACTCGCTAGGCAAGGGTCATGGGTTTTAAAACTCTGAATTGAGAGAGGTTGGGGACAAGTATTAATACTTGGTGGCATGGGTCCCTTGGTGAGGGTCTTACATGCTAATTGCATTTCCTCCTCTCTCCACTGTGGAATATCAGAGCTAATTTTGATTCCATTAGGAGTCTAGTTACAGGCTGCTGAGCTCACTCTGGGCTAATGGTGTACCAGCACTGAGGCTCCCCTACTACAAGCTGAATTCACCAAAGAGCTGAACTGACTAAGAGCTGAAATCACTGAGTGTTGTGTTAAGTTGTGGGGAGCCCGAAGATATATTGTGGAGCAGTTTGTGGGATGGCTGGAGTGCGTTGTGGACAGGCTGGTGGAGCAGTTCGTAGGACGGCGGGAGCTGCTTGTGGGCCGCAGAGCTGAGTGAAGGAGTTTGTGGGGCGGCTGGTGGAGCGGAGCGAAGTGAAGGCATATGGAGCTGTGGGGCGGTCAGCTTCAGATCATGTAAGGTGCCTCTTACCCCCGTCCCATCTCCACCAGGTTGGGAGGTAAAGCTCCGCAGATAAACTTTTGAACTCTGGACCTGCCCTGACCAGGGACAGAGAGTTTTGGGTCATTGGACTTTTGGGACTTTGGGTGATTTGGGGTTGCTGGACTCAAGAACCAAAGGGAAAGCGGCATGCCCCAATTTGCTTGGGGTGGGTTTTTTCGCTCATGGGTTGTGTTATGAATCCTGTTGGTGGTGTTTCCCCAACATAATGCCACATTGTTTCTCTCTGTTATTAAAAGGCTTTTTGCTACACTCAGACTATGTGCTTGCGAGAGGGGAAGTATTGCCTCTTGGAGGCACCCAGCGGGGGTGGTATATATTTGTCCCACGTCACTGGGTGGGGGCTTGAGCCGGTTTGCATTGTGTTATTGGAATGGATCCCCTAGATATTGAACCCGGCCATTATTGCTGCCAACTCTGACGGGCAGAAGGGTTACATTTGTGAGGAGTAGACTTCTTGAGCTTCAAAATTTAAATTCAATGTGAATCGGCACCTAAAAGTTTGAATACTTATGCACACTTCACTGAATGAACCAAAACTCATGGATCCACAAAATTAGGCTGCCCATCACACAAAAGCAGGCTCTCACAGGAAGCTTCTAGTGCTTCCTGCTAGACCCAAAGTACCTCAATAATAGCCTCTTGTGGTATCCCAGCTCATATATATATAAAAATAAAATTACACCCTGAATTGTAAGGTTAAAGTGGTACCGAGACTGTGTCTAGAACAGTAGTTCTCAAACTTTTGTACTGGTGACCCCTTTCATAGCAAACCTCTGAGTGCAACCTCCCTGATAAATATATAAAAAAAGAGTTTTTAATTTAACACCATTATAAATCCTGGGTGCAAAGCAGGCTTTAGGGTGGAGGCTGACAGCTCACGACTCCCCATGTAATAACCTCACAACCCCCTGAGGGGTCCTGACCCCCAGTTTGAGAACTGGTCGAGAGCAAGCCTCAGATTTTTTTAAAAGAAAGGCAGCAAGCTGCCAGGCAGCTGCAACTCAACAGCTGCAACAGAGAGTAACACTGCTGGAAAATGGATTGAATTTTCCCTAGGTGTCGGTGACCTTACTACCTAGCTACGGTCCAGATTTTGAGGTCCTTCCAGCACCCTCTGATTCAGAAGGGAAACCCTGTCTAATGGCCAGAAAGTGAGGCACTAGGGAAAGATTGTTTCTAAGTATTTAAAAAAAAAAAATCTTGAGCTACTGGATTAAAGAGACCACAGGACTTTAGCTTTTCATTTAAGTGTCTCCATATTCTCACAGTGACAACAACAGGCTGTGGCTGGGTCAGTGTTGCCCTGCAGTTTCCAGTCTAATCTGAATGTTTTACAGCTTGCTGCATATAGTAAAGTGGACCACTGTACATGGGCAGAGCCCCCTTTCGTAGGATCAGGTACTGAGTTTGTAATTTAAATATATTTATGCTTACAATTGGGAGTTTTTAATGCATTCAGAAAGGGCCAGTTGTATTTTGTTGGCGTGCGCCCCTATTCTTTCAGTAACAATAGGAAGGGGAGAATGCAGTAAAACAATGACCTAGGAGAGGGTTTGCACCAGTGTTGCTACATTGACAGAATGGCACTAATGGAGTTTGAAATGCAGTCTGGATATGCTGCACCGCTGTGACACTAGGCTTGCACCCGTGTAAGTGACTGGGATAACGTGCACCTGTGCAGCATTTCTTCATTTGGGCTTCACACCAGTTGTCTCGATTAGCAGTATTGATGTAGTTACAAGTCTGCAATGACCTGGATGCTGACTCTCCCCTGTCTTGCTTCTTCTGTAGTCATTTACATTTATACAAAGCAAGTGCAAAATGCTACCACCGGTGTGTGCAAGTGGAGAATTGATTGGTTAGCCTTTCAGACTCACTTTGCACAGGTGTAAGGGATCGCACAAGGCACATAGTAGCAGAGAACTGGGTCCAGAGACTCTACCTCCATGGTTACAGTGTAGATGGAGAACTGGCATGATTGCTGTTGGGCCCTGAGGAGTCAGGGTTCGGCTTCCTTCCAAGATTTTTCAGAGTGGGGCATTCCTAGCGTGCCAGTCACTGCTTCATTGCATCACTGCATCTGTTTCTGAGGCTGTGGTTAAACCTGGGAGACTGAATCACAGTGATACAAAAAGAAAAGGAGGACTTGTGGCACCTTAGAGACTAACCAATTTATCTGAGCATAAGCTCTCGTGAGCTACAGCTCACTTCATCAGATGTAGCTCACGAAAGCTCATGCTCAAATAATTTGGTTAGCCTCTAAGGTGCCACAAGTCCTCCTTTTCTTTTTACAAATACAGACTAACACGGCTGTTACTCTGAAACACAGTGATACAGTTTGTTTAGTAAAAAGTAGTGTGAAAAACAGTTATTGTCAGGAGTTTGTCATTTTGCACAAGCCTTAAAAACCCAGATCCAAAGCAGGAATGTATGAACCGATTTTGCAAAGCCCAAACCTCTGTTCTATTCAGACGACAAATCCAAACCTATAAGGCTGATATCGGTTTGGACAAATTACCTCTTCTTTCCCGGCAAACCAACAGACCCTCTGTCTTCTCTTCTCCCATCCTCATATGCAGAGGCCAGTAAACAATAATAGACTAACCAGATCACACTCATAGCAAATACCCGTGAGCTCCCACCTGCTGCACTGACCTTTTCTCATATTTATAGGCACAGAAAGCTGGCAGAGATGAAGCAGTTTCATAAGACTGTAATAGAGAAGCAGGTAAAATTAGATCTCCAGTTTCTTTCTTGTTTTGATCGAAGCCATTCTCCAGAACACTTGCAAAAGCAATGATAGAAAGCAGCTTATTACCATGCAGTGCTGTTTTCCACCCTCAGCATGGTGAATACTGATGGCGACAAGCCCCCACATTGCTATTTTCTCCTTCAGTGGAATTTTAGTCAAGCTCTCCTCCCCATGCTATGGCAGCAACACACATGTTGAGAAAGCCCTTTTGCAAGTGCATCATTCCAGTTGTGTGCCCGATCCACAATCAGCCACCACCTCCCTGGGTCTTTCTGCCTTCCTTTCCACCCCCAGGCACAAGCATCCAGTGACGTGCATGGCTTGATGCTCTGCTTAGCAATGGGGTCAACCCGAAGTTTCACTTCATCATAGGTCAGACCAGCAGGAAGACGCAGTAGCAACTCTGTAGCTATGGTCTGCAAAACATTTGGCAGACTGTGTCCATCTCAACACGCTCTTTTTTAATAAAGAAAAAGCATCAGAATGGAGATCTCAGTAAAAAGCTGAACTGGAACATTTTGACCCTTTCAAAATGGAACATTTCCATTTTCTGTTTCTACATGACTTTTGGGTTCAGTTTGTTGTTATAATCTAAATATTTTAAAAGTTGAAATCAGAACAAAATCTTCTAATTTTATCAAAATTAAATGTTTTTAGTGATATGAATGTTTTTAAATGTAATTTCATGGGAATTTAGACACTTTTTGTTTTGTTCCATTTGCAACAGAAAAATGGTGGCATTTCCCATGAAACAGAAAATCCAGTTCCCACACAGCTCTTATTTTACAGTCAGGGAGGTTTCAGTCAATGTTTCCTAACTTTGGAGCAGTGTAACAGAGCCAAAACCAGAACCTGTATCTCCTGGCTCCCATGCATGTGCTTTGACGACTAAACAAGAAGTCATTTAGAAACAGATTGACACATTTCTGCAAAATGGTTTGGTTTGACAAAAGAGCATTTTCCAGCAGAAAAATGCTCCACCAGAAAATTTTTGACCAGCTTGAATAATAATAGGCACAAATATAGCCCTTCAGTGCTTCTAAATCACCTTGAACAAGTTAAATGCTTTATATGTGCTGTAGCAAGGCCAGCCATCTCTCATGTAGCCCCTCATGGCCTAAAGTCACAGTCCAGACAGCCTGCCTCCGTTTCCCCTCTTGACCTGAGTTCAGTGAGCTCAGAAAACACTTTTTCCCCATCCCTTCTTGAGTTATGCCTTATTAAATTAACAGACATTCAAAATGAAGTTTTGCAGTCTATCCAAAAAATACAATCCAAAACAAGGTTTATCTTCCATCTCCCAGGTCTTCCTGCTTTCGCAGGCTACTCCCAAGCCCTACCTGGCTAGATTCTCAGCCCTAGCTGGAACCTGCTCACTCCTAACAATCTCTAAGCACAACAGCATGGCAATTTTAACTTTGGTCTTCTTCCCTTCAGTGTAGTACAGCTGCTCTTCGTAGGGCAATCACTGTAATCTCTCCCAGCTGTGGCTCATTCTGTACTCGGGGTGGTTAGCCCCAGCCCTTAATAGGCGAGCCACCCTGTTACCAGTGCCACATGTGATTTGGTTTTACAGAGGGAAGAATGGACTCAGCTGTTCAATCACTTGCCTTGGGCCATAGTGAGTCAGTGACAGAACCAGGCTGGGAACCAAGATCTTTTATGTACCTGTTGTGTGCTCACCACTGGCACATGCTGTGCCCCTAGGACATAGTAAGTACAGTGCTCTGTGTATAGCTCAGAGGGATACCATGAGGCTTAGTTCAGTAGGGTTTCTGTGTGTGTGTGTGTCTCTCTCTGTATGTGTGTGTGTATATATATATATATATATATATATATGGGGGGGGGAAGAGGTGTTTTGAAGTCTTCTCCTGATGGAGAATAGTTGTTTGTTTTTTGTCGCTGGTTTCAATTTCTCTCTCCCGTCTGCCCCAAATTGCTAAGTGTCACTGATTGGCTGAGTCATATGGTGGATTTTTTTTTCTTTCAAAAAACTGAAATGGTTTTGAAATAGAAGATTCATTTTTGAAAAATCAAGTTTTTCACCCTGAAAATAGACATCATGCAGCTTTTAAACAAGCTCCCCACACTAAACGTTTCATGGTGGAAGAAGGTAGTGCACAATAACTGAGCTGGGGCAGCTTTTGTATTTGTGAGCAGTGCAAGCCAAATTCCACCCTGTATAAACCCCATGAAATGAATGGGACCAACGTCCCCCACTCTGGGGGTTCTAATCATGTACTGTTTTGCAAGAGTGTGGAACTGGTGCTCTTCTCTTGCACATAAATTACTGCTTTGCTTTCTACAAGTCAAGATTTTTTTTTTTTAAAGTGAGAGATTGATACTGGCTTGAGGCAGATGTGCTAACAGATGCTATTTCCCACACAGCTCCATCAATGTTCCTTAGTCATGATCTGCAATAGCCTGGCTGTGACTTAATCCCTAGGCCTTTTAAGGTTCTTGTGCAGACAGCACTTCCACTCAGAGGGCTAGATTGTACCTTTTCAGACAGCCCTGAGGAAGGGATGCATGACCATTCAGAGACGACTGAGGCACAATTCCCTTCCTGTCTACCATCGCCTGGGTTAGGTTGAAGGGCAATATCACCATCTTTCTACACTGTAACAGCCAAAATCTGAACAGTGCTAGAGGTGTGGCACATTACTCCACCTTACTTCCCTGCAAGGGTAGTTAGGACTGTAACAATCCACGCCCCAGCCCCATGAAATGTGGCAAATTATGCAGTGATCTGAGTCTCCCCTCCAGCCGATGCTGAGTCCTGTGTTGTGGCTTCATTAATTATTTCACAGACTAGTTCTCTGCATATTGTGTGTTTAGAGAACCAGGCCCAGCTGGACAATGGTTATTTAGGCACCAAACTACCATTGAAAGTGTTCATGAAAGGTTCTAGATTGGGGTGGGCAAACTTTTGGGGAGATTGCATGCCGGGCCATGAATGTAGGGCTGGGGCAGGGGTGCAGGAGGTGGTGTGGTGTGCAGGAAGGGGCTCAGGGTAAGGGGTTGGGGTGCAGGAGGGCTTGGGGCGTGGGCTCCAGCCCAGTGCCGCTTACCTGGAGCAGCTCAGGGTGGCAATGGCGCACAGTGGGGTTAAGGCAGGCTCCCTGCCTGCCCTGGCCCTGCGCCGCTCCCAGAAGCAGCTGGTGCCATGTCCCTGCAGCCCCTTGGGGAGGGGAGGCAGGCAGAGGGCTCCGCGCACTGCCCTCGCCTGTAGGCACCACAGCAAATGGGAGCTGCGGGGATTGGTGCCTACAAGCGAGGGCAGTATGCGGAGCCCTCTGCCCCCCACCTCCACAGGCTGCAGGGACGTGGTGCCAGCTGCTTCCGGGAGCGGTGTGGGGCCCGCGGCGCCCTGGGGGTGGCAATTCTGCAGGCTGGATCCAAAGCCCTGATGGGCCAGATCCAGCCTGCAGGCTGTAGTTTGCCCACCCCTGTTCTAGATCAACAGTTCTGGGACTGCAGTCCTCTATTTACCTGCAGCACAGAGAGCAGCAGTGAAAGCTTCCCATGGGGCAGGTTATCTCATAAGGTTGTTGCCACAGATACAGAAGAGTGGGGGCAGAGTGTAGGATAACCATATGATAATTATAATACTGCCTCTCCAAACAGACTTTTACTCCCCATGAACCACTGCTGTGCAGGCAGTGATGGGAATGTCTAATCTCCGGTTGTGGTACTGCATTCATCAGGACAGGTTGTTGTATACCTCCAGAGATGTAAATAGCACAAGGGATGGGAAGACTAGAGGAAAGGAAAGAGACGATTCTTGTGACTTGCAGGTCTTCTGTTCTAAAATTGAGATGAAACAGCGCAAACTCTAAATGTAAGAGGCCTTTGCTTGCATACTGTACCTTAGGCCAGCCGCATGCTCAGGACTCAGTGACACTGACGACAGTAATAGACTCCAGTGAATACCTTCAGTTATTCATTTGATAGCCCGGTATAATTCCATATGGTAGGGTCTAAACACTCCACACCTGGAGAAGTTTGGATCCAGATGCAAACGCTATGGCACCAGCTCATGGGACTGCATGTGTGATCCCACACTCCCTTATATATACACAGAATTAATTTGAGTATTATAGGTCAGATTTTCAGAAGGACTGAGGCCTGGCCTCCCTTTGATTTGCCCCCATAAATGGCTAGTTAAAGAACTAGGAGTCAGATTTGCACCCACAGATAAATTTCAGGCTGTTCTGAAAATGTGGCCCTGTATAATCTAGTTTTAGGTCTGATTCATAGATGTACTCACTCCTTTGCAATCTTTCATATCCCCAACTGATTTATATGACATGATTTGTGTACAGAATCTCAGATTCTAAATCTGGGGATGGGGGATGAAAAGCAAGAGAACCTTAGGATTCCTTAAAATCATGGGCCTGAACATTGATTTACATTAGTGTTACTCCATTCTCTTCAACAGTTAGTTCTGGTTCTCACAGGTGAGAGATAAAAATCATGCACATCAATAATACCTTTGCAGTTATAATGCTGCACTTTTGGTTCCTAGCTGATTGGGAGCACTTCAAATAGTACTGAAATGTTATGGAAGAAACATAGTGGGTCAAATTCATCCCTGATATAAATCCATTACAGTCAAAATGTTACTACAGCTGGGATATACTTAGCCCACCATGCTTTTCTTAGCCATGGTATGGAAATACACATCCACTGAAAACAAATACATTTTTTGACTGGAAATAGATTTCCCCAAGGAAACATGCAAGCAGTGGATGGACATTCTTTTAGTGGTTTACATAACTGTCATGGGTGACCTACAGAGGCTGTGTAATATTAATAAATGCTATGTTTGTACAAGTGAACCCTGTACAAGCAGATAGTATATTTATTAGTGTTATTGCAACTACCAGCTGCTAGGTGTTCAGAATTACATGGGCATTGCCTCACAGGTCAGTAGAGTGTTACTCACCCAAAATCTTTGTAGTGCCTTACAGCCAGGGTGGCTGTGATCCTTCTCCGAGACATACATGCTTGTAAGTGAAAGATTCAGTGTCTCTCTTTGGACTCCAAGATGTGCTAGACCAGGGACAATCAATTATTTTTTGTCAAAGTCCAAATTTCTTGGTCAAGATATAGTCAAGGTCCAGACTCCAGAGAAAATAATACAGAAATAAAATAGGAACAATATAATAGATTTTTGTGTTCCGGATTTGGCCCATGGTCCACCTATTGACTACCCTTGTACTAGACCAGTCCTCTGTCTTTATTCATAAACAGGACACCCCCTTGCTGGTTGTTTCTTTTTGTAGGTTTCCTTTCCTGTAGATTGTCTTCTACCAATAGGCTTGAAGGGGTCCCCTGGGTCACAAACCTCTTGTCCAATTCACTTTAAATGTAGCCAAAAAATTCTACCTTGACCCTAAGAGGAAGCTACCAGTTTTGAGGCAGATAAGTTTCTAAAGTATTTTGTGGCTTTTAGAGAGAAGCCAGGTCTGGCTTAGAATGAAAACTCAGTTGTAAACGTAACTATGGCGTGATGGCTGTCAGTCCATGATAAAAACAAAAGCAAAGTCCTTTTACAGTGTGAGGTTACAAGACACAACTACAATGTAAATTTTTTGCTCGCCTCTGCAATATTTTAATCAATAATCACTTTATCAACTTTCTGATTTTTTTTTCCCTTCAACATCCATTTTTAAAGGCATTCCTTTTAGTACAAATAGAGCCAGTCAATTTTATAAAGGTGCTTGTGGCATTTCAAAACAGTGGGGTTTTTTGAGCAATCAAACTTTTAGGACATGTAAAATGTTAAGATATGGAGTTAGCTATTATAAACATTTTGTCATTCTAAACCTAATTTAAGGGACTGCAGTCATGTAGCTGGAAAGAAAAAGAAAAGAAGGAAAGAAAGTTGGAGTTTTGCTGATAGTTTAAGGGGAAAGAGTCTTCAATCTTAAGAGGAAAGAAAACATTTATTTCATGGTGGTATAAAAAAATATTAGTTTTTCTAAACAGAGAAGGATTAAAATGTGACCTCCAAGTTTGTTTAAACATGTTTCTCTCCAGCGCCATGGTGCTGGTGTAAACAGGATGCACTTTCAATCCCTCATATTTGTTTGTGATGGCACACGTACAAGGAATTAGCACAGATGCACTCATAAATCTAATTAGCTCCCACAAATAGAACTTGTGAAGCCTTTGTCTTGTTTCAGATTTTCTCGTCAAGTATCAGGAAATGCAGAGAAGAGCAACTGAATGGGTCCGGGGGGGGTGTGAATAATAGGATCCAAATGGACCCCCCAAAATCCCGGCTCTGAACTTTTGGGGACATTTGGGTTCAGATCCAGAATCAAACTTTGCAGATTGGGTCCATCTCTACTCGTAGGTTTCAATCCATTCTAGGTTGCTAAAGACTAAAAGTTACCACTCTTCAATGGCTGGTTGGTGGCCATGGAATGAATTGGTAGTCTCAATCCATTTCCTAGGTGCCTGCATCCCAGAAACTACCATTACAGTTAGTAGTAATGGATGAACAAGATATTTGGCTTTGGATGCTGCTCATACATGGAGTAACTTAATGTTAAGTTGCTATTAAAGGTTTGCGTGTTTGTTTACATTTATTTCCTTCCTTTTTTTTTTTTTTTTTTTTTTTTTAAAGTTTTCTTGGAATAAGTAGTGAGCCTGTAAAACCTTCAGGGCAAAAATCATGCCTGCTCCATGTTCTATTCAACATCAAGCACACTGACAGCATCCAAAAATAACTGATACAGATAAACTCCTGCTAACCTTTGTGTTCTTAGGTATGTCCCTTTGCACTTTTATGCTGGACAGCCCTCTGTTAAACATGCAGAGTTTACTAGCAGCCTCTGGTATTACACTATTACTAGTCAATGAACAGTTCACATGACACGGTCATCTTCCTTTAGATGATTTTTACTTGCTATGTTTGGTTGTAAGTATAAACATTTCCTTTATCTATCTATCTCAGTTATTTATGCTGCCAGCCAGCCCCAGAATGTCTGAGCGCCTTCCACATACAATCATGACAATAGCAGAGTCCCTAGAGGACTTCATCGTGTCTCTGACAATAACAATAAGCTTACACTTGTATTTATTTAGACCCTGATCCAGCAAAGTGCTTAAGCATATGCTTGACTCTCAGGATATCCCTAGTCCCCCTGAAGTCAACAGGACTACATATGTGCTTGGAGTTAACCGGCTGCTTAAGCGTTTTACTAAAAAGGGATGGATTTATGCACACATTTAATGGACTGAAGCCTCAATTAGCACTTGAGTTATATCATCATCAACAAAAAAATTCTTCTCATGCCCCAATTATTTCATGTATAGAAAAAGAGGCAGCTCTTCCAGATACAACCGCCTCAAACTTCATTGTTCAGTATCCCATAAGGATGTGTGCCTGGTAGGAATTTAAAAATTCAGATGACTATATTTGTCTCCTGTGACATCATCTAAATAATCCTAAACTCCTATATAAGTGAGGGTTTGGACAGGCATCTACAGCTCAGTTGTCCGTTTTTTATGCACTGAAACAAAACAAAAATCTCAGAAAGGCTCTTTCTGCATTTAAGCAACAGTCATTCGTCAAGTATCCCAACTGCTCAAAAATATTTCCCAAAATTAACATGAGTGTCTGGGCCAATGATTAAACTAAATGCTTAGAAAATTACGTTAAAAAAGAAAGACCATAAGTTCAGCTCAGCAAATACAAACAAGTGTTTTTTTGGCAACCCAATCCTGTATGGGAGGATGAAGTCTGTGACATATGCATTAAATGTACTGCGTACATATATACAAACACACACACAATAGTAGAGTTGATTTCTAAAGCAGCTAAAACATTCCAAAGGCTACATCAGAGTCATTCTGGCAATTCCCCAGAATGCCTTTGGTTTCCTGTTGAGTTGAGGGGTTCTAGCAGTTGATGGGCAAAAGAGGGGGAGAAATGGAAAAAAAGAGTCCCTACTAGAGGGGATCTTGTTTGAAAGGTCTGTTGTGGGCAGCTCAGTAACAGCTGGGGTCTGTGATTCCCACCTGCAGATAGTTGTGGACAGTGAACGCAAAACAGGTTTGAACAGTCAAAGCCCATTGAGTTACAAATCCGAATGACAAGTCAGACATTTTTCTGTAGTATTCACCCAGCTCTAAAACTAAACAGCCAAACGCATTTAAAAAGATCAAAAGGGACATAGCCAGAAGGGAGATGAATATAGCATTTGCGCCACTGAACAGAGGTAAAGTCCATGCTGTAGCTGGCAGCCCCCATTAAATTGTCATTCATGTTCAGCAGTGCACATTTTAGCTCTTGGTATAATGCAGCAAAGAGGTGTGGAGATGGGGAAGTCTTGCCCAGGTGACGCTACAGAGCTTTCACTGATGGAATGATTTTGACACTTGATCCCTTTTCTAAATGGATATTGATATTTGTAGTGTGCTCTCTCAGGCTGGGCCTGCACTGCCCCCAGCAATAAAACTCCTGCTCCAAAATGCTGGTATTTTTTAACATTTGGACACTTTATTTTTTACTTTTTGCCCTAAGGCTTTAAACTGCATCAGCAATTTCTGCCAGGGCTAGGGAAAATTCATGCTGGTCTGTCCTGGGCTGAGCTTTTGCTGCAAGGTTGAGGCAGGCTAGTCAGAATCGTTCAGCTGCTCCAAGTAGCAAGGCAGGTCAACAAGCTCATTTGGACTTCACTGAAAGCTTTTTGCTGAATCCACAGGTTAGTAATGAAAGTGGAAGAGGAGGAGACAGCAGCTTATGGGAACATTGCACATAGGGCTGTACTTACTGCTTAGAAACCAAACACCAGGGGCACAAAGCCAGATTCACAGGATATCTGGGATTATGGGACACTGGACACTCCTGTGTCCTTTTACCCCTTTCTTGACTCTGCTCTTTTTTGTTTTCTCCACATTCGTCTCTCTGTCTAGTTTTTATTTAGAGCAGAGAGAAATGTTCATTCCCACCCCCCCCAAACCATCCAAGGTTCACCCAGTCTCGGGGATAGTTACAAACCAGAAAGGTAAGCAGGTCCCCTTTCCGGTGCCCAAGTTCAAAGTGAACTCGGGCCAAATGTATGGCTTTCCACTGGGGTTTCACTAGAACATCAGGTGAAATGTCAGTTTCTGAGGAGGTTTGCTTTGAGCTTTTTGGAGTTCTAAACTTGGAGCAGAGGTGCAAACAAAACCCATATGAACTGAAACCAGTGTTACCAACTCTCTCAATTTTTGTGAGTCTCCTGATAGTTCGTGTTTTTCTTATAGCCCCTGCTCCTATGAGAATCTCAGCCCTTGCTTAAAAATAGAAGTAAGTTTCTAGTCCTCATGTTTGCAAAGAAAAGCTTGAAAACAGCACCCAAGTGTACCCCAAAGGCTCAAAAGCTAGAATATAAATAAAAGGAATGCAACATTTATTTCTTTTCTATCAAGCTGGAAGGTCATAATGAGTGGGGTCCCTCAGGGATCAGTTCTGGGTCCGGTTCTGTTCAATATCTTCATCAGTGATTTTGATAATGGCATAGAGACAGAACACTCTTATGAAGTTTGTAGATGATACCAAGCAGGGAGGGGTTGCAAGTGCTTTGGAGGATAGGATTAAAATTCAAAATGATTTGGATAATGATTTGGATAAACTGGAGAAATGATCTGAAGTAAATAGGATGAAATTCAATGAGGACAAATGCAAAGTACTCCACTTAGGAAGGAACGATCAGTGGCACACATTCAAAATGGGAAATGACTGCCTAGGAAAGAATACTGTGGAAAGGGATCTGGGGGTCATAGTGGACCACAAGCTAAATAAGAGTGAATAGTGTAACACTTTTGGGGGGGTGGGGGGGAAGCAAATGTGCAGGTCATTTTGGGAGTGTTGTAAGCAAGACACGAGAAGTACCGGCAATTCTTCCGTTCTACTCCACGCTGATTAGGCCTCAACTGGAGTATTCTATCCAGTTCCGGGCACCACACTTCAGGAAGGATGTGGACAAATTGGATAAAGTCCAGAGAAGAGCAACAAAAATTATTAAAGGTCTAGAAAACATGACCTGTGAGGGAAGATTGAAAGAATTGGGTTTGTTTAATCTAGAAAAGAAAAGTGAGAGGGGGCATGAAAACAGTTTTCAAGTACATAAAAGGTTGTTAAAGGAGGAGGGAGAAGAATTATTAACCTCTGAGGAAAGGACAAGAAGCAATGGGCTTAAATTGCAGCAAGGGAGGTTTAGGTTGGACATTAGGAAAACCTTCCTAACTCTCAGGGTGGTTAAGCAGTGGAATAAATTACCTAGGGAGACTGAGGAATCTCCATCATTGGAGATTTTTAAGAGCAGGTTAGACAAACACCTGTCAGGGATGGTCTAGATAATACTTTAGTCCTGCCATAAGTCCAGGGGGCTGGACTAGTTGACCTCTCGAGGTCCCTTCCAGTCCTATGATTCTATGACTTTTAATCCTGATTTTTGGGGCCTGCCTGATGATTCCAAATGCTTAGGGTTGGCAATGTGGAGAAACTAAAAAAGAGGTTGGCACTTACCTGTAAGAAATGAAATTGCCCCATTCCACTTGCCACTCCCACTCCTTCCCTGCACCAGAGATCAACTGGGACACTTAAGGATGCCTTCCATCCAGTGGAGAGCTCTCTTCCTCCCCTGACCTCCCGCCATGTTTCTGAGACTGACTGCCTGGTAGTGTTGGTACTGTTTTGCATTCACACTGCTGTCACCCTACAGTGCTGTCTTTGATGTTAGCTCTTCTTAGCAGTGTGACATGTGCAGGCCATGCCAAGCCAGGAGAGGGAAGATCACCTCATGGTTGTATTACTGTTACTCCATCCCCTCTTTCCTCCCTTTCACTCGCTTGTGTGTTTCATCCGTGTGTCTTGTCCTAAACTAAGATTGAAACATCGTATTATCAAAATTCCCCACAACAAGAGGACGAATCCCGCCTCCCATGCCACAGAGGGTGAAATTACAATTCTGTAGATTTGATTTTTTATTATTATTATTATTTTTATGAATCCAATGACACCTCTCTGCCTTTCTGTCACTAACTTGCCCACGGAATGACATTTTACTACATCACGCTCAACCAGACTAAGATGTGATCTCTATGGGGCAGAGACAGCTTCAGTATATGTGAGTAGAGCAATTAGCACAATGGAGACCACTCTGGTTGGAGCCTCTAGAAGCAACTGTAGATCAAATAATGTATAATAATAAAAAAGCAAGCCTGGAAATAACGATATCAGGTGAGCTTTAACAGAATATGTGAACATTTCAGTCAAATAAGGACCAATGCAATCTTTCATTCAAATCTGAAATGGGGACCAAAACTTTCTTTAAGCTTCAAATAAGCAGAGTAAGTTGTTTTCTACCCCCCAATTTTTGCTGGCTTCTGTATTCTCTCTCTTTTGGCCAGCCATAGAAGTTCCACAAGGAAAGCTGTTTTCAGAGTAACTCTGACCCATCTGAAAGCACGAAAGTCTGGAAATCTCACAGATGGCCTTGTGTCATGAAACTACTAGCCTGATGTATAGACCAGAGGTTTGGATAGTTAAGTTCAAGTTTGGCTATACATGCCAGCTTTTATTCTTATCATTCACACCATCAAAGTGCTTGGCCCTGTAGAGAATACAAACACACAGACACCCTGTGCCCCAAAGCTTAGAATGTTAGAATTGGATTTTTCAAAGACTTATATGTGAGTTGTTTTATATACAGCATTAGGCCCAGGATCTGAGCCTAAAAGACAAACACAGAGGCCATGTCTACACTACAAAAGTAAATCGACCTAACTTACATTAGCATACAGGTGCCGCAGTAATTACACCGCTTGTGCATGTCTACACTTTACTCCTTGTGTCGGTGCACATCCTCACCAGGAGCACTTCTATTGATTGTACTGTCAGTGTGGGGCATTGTGGGACAGCTCCTGAAAGCCAATGACAGTTGACGTAAGCAACATAGTGTCTATACTGACACTGCATTGAACTAACTACATTGACGTTGACTCTATGTCACTTGTGGAGGTGGCGTTATTAAATCAGTGTAGTGGGGCAGTTACATCACCGGGAGTGAAATTTAAGTGTAGACACATCCACAGCTAGGTCAACGTAAGCTGCCTTGTGTTAAGCTTGCTCTGTAGCATAGACCAGACCAGAGAAAATGGTGAGCAGCAGGTTTTTTTGTTGTTGTTAGAGTGGAACTTTCAAAAACGCTCAGAGTGGGCCTAGCTCTGCTGTCGCTGAAATCAATGGGAGTTCCACAGTTGACTTAGTGGAAGCAGAGTCAGGCCAGCCCTAGGGCTTTTGAAAATCTCTCACTTCTTCTGGCCACAGCAGAAGAAAGGAGGTTTTAAGAGGGCCGTGAAAACATTTGAAATAGTATTGCTTCCCCAGTGGATTCATGGTACATCTATCGTTGCTGGATGTAAACTTTTTAAACATTGGGAAGGGGAAGTTTTGCATGGAATGGTGTTCACACTATGGTGGATGGGATCTTCTTTTCCTCTTCCCTATATGGGCCGGTGAGAGCTTGAACCCCTGGGGACCTCTTGGATTGATGCCTAAATTCTGTATGTTCCCTAGTCATCCAGATCAGACCCAGTCATAAAGGTGCAGTGTGGGGAAAATCTGAACTGGATCTACACAGTATGTTGCCTATGGATAAGGAACATAAGTCTCTTTGTCCTTTTGTTTTAAAGAAACAAAATCAAGTTTGTGCTCAGACTTGAAAAGACACTGGAAGAATGAGATTCAGCTGCACTGGTGCTCTACCCACTAAACTGCACAAGAAAGCCCCAACTGTCTGAGCATAGGCAAACAGGCTGTCTCTGACCTGACCCAAGCCAGGACCTGTATCAAGGGGACTCTCACCTTCCCTGAAGCAGGGCCTTTGAAAATAAGGCAGCACCATTTTCTCCATAACCCCAGTTGCTATGACTTGAGTTTGATGCCTCATTGCTACAGCGACTACACAGGCTAGGTAAACAAAAGTGATACTGGGTTATTTGTGATGACAGAAATACACACACAGGGTCCAATTCTGTTTTTCTGTATTCCCCCCGCCTACAGGTGACAGCATCACTTCTGTCCAAAATGAAGCTGGGGCTGCTTTAGATATCGTCAACTGCCATCCGTCCACAACTCAGATCCACATGTTAAAAATGTTGCCATGGTCATTTAAATGTGTATATACATCCCTGCCCTTTACTGGATGTAATCAGAACTGTCCTCGCGTATGTCTTAGGCTCCATACTGCTATAGCAGAAAGAGATTCTCTTTTAAGCCTCTGTTAGAGGCTTGATTTTCTGGAGCCGGAGGATCTGAGTTCTAGCTCCTTTGTTGCTGTGAAGTCCCAGAGGCCCACTGAGGTCCCGCTCAGTGACAACTAGTGAAATCCCATGTAGGGGGCCACAGGCTTATTGCGGTACATTTTTCTGGGACTCGACACACACATTTTGCTAATGATGTTGAATCTTACATTTGCATTATATTTATTGTAAAAGCATGTGTCCTCCCCTTTTAATGTGATCCCAGGCATCTTCGAGCTCTCTCCTTGCATCCACCAGGATCTCTACTCCGTGCCTTTCTCTTCAGCCATTCCCTCCAGCCTTTTCTCTTTTTCATCTTCTCAGTACAAAGCCCCATTAACAGCTCCTCCAACCTTATGGCATTTACTCCTCTTGTTCTCTGTGTTGCTCCTTCACCCCATTACTGGCTGATTGCTTGCAGGGCTGAGGATCTTTCATCGATTCTAAGTCCAGAAGAGATCACCCTCGCTGCCCTCCTGTATAACAGAGGCCATAGCAATTCCCCAGAATAATTTTTTGAACTAGAGCATATCTTAAAAAATCCAACAAATACAATCTTGATTTAAAAATCACCAGTGATGGCGAAGCCTTTTAGGTATGCAGCACATTTCAGTTGAACTACAGTGGTTTGATCAGGTAACACAGATATAGGCAAGTCAATGTCAAAGAGAAGCATCCTGGGAAAACATAAACAGAAATGGGATAAACACCTGGGAATTGGCATGCATATGGGACAAATGGACAGTTATGTTCACACATGTATAAGGTGTCAAGGTGGGCTAGACGCAAAGGGCCTCAAATTATACAGCCCAGGTATCGTATGCCAGCACTCCAGAGTGAATTCAAAAGGGAGGAATCTCTGGCAACTGGGGAGGGAGGCCTTGGACCACTTATTTCTGAGAGTGTAAGAAGATCTTAATTTGTGGGGTTGCATTTCTCAAGAACCAGATAAACAGGATGTTGGCATGTGAAGTATCTCATCAGGCACAAGTATACTAAGAACCTTGCAAGGATCTGCACACAGCCAAAAACAGCCTTAATTGCATTGTCATTGCTTTTGGCAAGAGAGAACCCAGCAAATTGTGGCAATGGAAAAGAACCACTTCAAGCTGAGAGACCGGTTTGAACTGATTAAATTGTATCTGCCCATCTAGAAAAGATGCCCATCTAGAGCCCACTCAGGAATTGTCTGAATGGGTCACTGGGCAAGTCACAAATGTCATTGGCTTTTGGAGGCTATTTGTGTATACGCAGCTCGGCCTGCATTTTCAAAAGTGACAAATGATTTTGAGTGACTTAATTTTGGGTGCCCAACTTGAGATACCTTAAAGGGGCCTGATATTCAGAAAGTGCTGAGCATCCATCTGCCTTCCGAAAATCAGGCTCCTTTAAGGTATCTCAAATTGGCTGCCCATGTTTGAAAATCTAAGCCTTTGTGTTTATTTCATCTTCATTCCCAGACAATCACCAAGGCCCTCAAGATTTCTCATACTGACAGAGGCAGGCACTTGCGGTGGAATGAGGGATAGCTCAGTGGTTTGAGCATTGGCATCTTAAACCCAGGGTTGTGAGCTCAATCCTTGAGGGGGCCATTTAGGGATCTGGGGCAAAAATTGGGGATTGGTCCTGCTTTGAGCCGGGGGTTGGACTAGATGATCTCCTGAGTTCCCTTCCAACCTTGATATTCTATGAAACTTCTATGAAAAGAAAACATATTAAAATAGCAGTAGTGACCATTTTAAGACATATCGGTTCTGTAAAGAATAAGCTGTATTGCTAACAAATCTTGATGGATATTGTTGAATAAGACCTCAAAATACTGATTATTTTACTCCAATTTATTTTTCTCTAGTTCAAATAGGAATTAATTCAGGGAAGTCTTATGGCCTGTGTTACACAGGAGGTCATACTAGATGATCACAGTAGTCTTCTATGTCTGTTAAAGATGAGGGCTACATTTGTTCTTTTTGTGATGCTAGAGCAGCAGAAGTCAATGGAGACAACAGCATTGCCTAGCAGGTAGAGCAGAGGACTGGGATTCAGGATACCTAGCTTTTCTTCCGGGCTCTGTCCCTGGCTTGCTGGGTGACTGTGGCCAAGTCATGTCATTTCTCTGTGCCTCAGTTTTCCCCATATGTAAAATGGGGATAATGGTACTTCTCTCCTTTGTAAAGTACTTTACGATCCACTAATACAAAATGACATATAAGAGCTATGTATTGTTATTAATATAGGGGATGACCCCTAGTGGTGGACCAGTGGGTTCTTGGACCTGTGACTCTACAACATATTATGATGTAGGTGCTAGGGGGAGAGCCATGTGCTGGCCTGAAACAGGGATTTCAGAAAGTTGAGCTTGCTAAACCCGGTATTAATGCAGGTATCTGTCCAGATCCTCACAGTGCAGCTCCGGAGGTCTCTTGTCCCAGTCCAGTGTGTGATGTTTTGACATATCTTACTGCTGTTAATTCACCACTTTGGACTCTTAAGGGCCCACTGTGTGCCCTTATAGGAAAACAGCCTCCTGCCATGAAGGAAGCCTTCCCGCGGAAGAAGAAGAATGTAACCAGGCATTTCAGATGTGGCAAGATGCCTTCTTGCTCTACCCCATTATATTTACACTCCCCTGCTCTGACTGCCACTGTGCAGGGGAGTAGCTTTGCTGGCTTGGGGACGGAGCTTGCTCAACACTGGAACAATCAAGACCTTGTTGAAGGATTATGCTAGTCATGTGCCAACTTCTGCTGAACAAAACCTAACATGTACAAATGCTTAAAAATCCTCTGGCCAGTAGCTAAGCATCCTGAGCATCCAGTTTACCATCAAATTAGAGCATCAACCATTGACTTGGTTTTGAACCAAGGGCAACTATCCTAACGGTTTAATGCATTATAAGACTATCAGTTCACTGTTTGCTGTAGGTCTTGAAAAAACAAATATGCTTTGTACTATGATACATGCCACTAGTCCCATTCTCTGGAGCTACTACCTCAGTACTCCCTGCATCAACCAGAGGAAAACCAGCAAGCAGGGGCCACATTCTGTCAGCTGTAGGATTCAGTCCTGGCAACGGAATATCAAGAGAGCATGGGAGTGTGGAAGACGGATAGGAGAGGCTTGCAGCTCCTGTTAGTTGTGGCACAAAGAGTGGTATACTGGTGCACCACAAGACTTGCAGCTTAGCGTTTAGGTTTTATTCATGTGACTCCTAAGGGTTCCTAAGTCAACACCACAAATTCTCTTACTCCACTTGCTCACAAAAGCTGGCCATGTCCTCTCTGGGTTTTAAAAAGCACCAGAAATAGCACGTTGGGAACAGTTTTTTGCTTTCTTTCCACCTCACCTTTTGTAATAGCCAATGTTATGTTTATGCCCATTTCTGACGTCCTCTTTAGTTCTAGCCCATTGTCCTGAACCTCTCTATTCTCTGACAGGGAGCAACCTGGAGAGACGCATGAATTTCTTGTAGAGAAATATGCACAGCAGGATCCCCAGCAATGTTGAATTAGTTACCAAACTGGGTATGCTGGACTAGTTGTTCCACTGGATGCAGGTTGTGCAATCCACACCTTAGAAATACTGAGTCTCTCCCAAATGGGAACATACGCTTTTTCCACAGGGCTACCCATGCAATGATTTGAAGATGCGGTATAGAGCTTTGCAAGTTTATTTCACAGCTGTTGACCTAGCGAGTGCAATTTGAATACATAGCGATACCCCTGGTAAATCCCTCCAGGGGAAAACAGCTTTAAATTCCAGAGAGGGCTCCATAAAAGCCCCACCAGCCGAGGCTGCCCAAGAGATGTGTTGGATCTCCTAGCTGCCACGTTGCCTTTATCTCTGGCTGGTCCAGACCTCTTTCTTTATGGTCCCTCACTCCAGTGGGGCAAGAGTTGTGCTTCAGCACGCTCTCTCTCCAGAAGGGCTTTCTATGACTAGGGTCCCGCCATCTGGATTCTGCTAGTGGAGCTTGTCCCTGTCCACGTTAGGTTTTGTGGGGCTCAGCCCCAAACTGGGATGTTGAGGGAAGGGTACTCTTGGGTCCCAGTGTGCAGTAAAATGAAGAGCAGTCTTCAAAGTGGAATTATAAAACCTTGCTCATTCATTATGCCTGTGACAAGAACTGTCAGTAACTTCTTCCTGATAATCCAAGCACAGCTGTCAATGTGGAATCATGAGTCGGCAACATTTGAGAGGTCAGAAACTGCAGTTTCCTGTGTGCACAAGGTGAAACCACTTGGACTTGGTAGGACTTCTTTCTGGGAAGCCAGAGGGCTCCAATTTGAGACATGTGTCGGGTACAGCTCTTGAGCAAGAAAGAGAAATGTGATGACGGTGGAATGCTGACAACCCCTCTGACTGCAAGGCAAAGGGCTGTATACCCAAGATTGCAATCGTTATTCTGAGTGAAGCTACACGAGCCAATAATACATGGAATGTGCAACTGGTGCTTTCATGCCAATTTAGTGGCTAACAAATAATCCATTGTGCAGCATCTTGTTCAGAGTGAAGTATTAACGTTCGAATGTCTGTTAACTAGATTGAGATTTATTTATTTTTATTTAAGATGGGGGGGGCGGGGAGCCTAATTTAAATCTTCTTGCCCTGGCTTCTGTCATTCCATCAGGATCTTGATGCATCAGAATCCAATCACAGTTGTTTAACACTCTGGACTAGATCCTCAGCTGGTGTAAAATGCCATAGCTCCATTGATGTCAACTGAACGAAAATGAGTTATGCACATGGAGGATCTGGCACTCGCTATTTTCCCACTGATGGAAATATTACGCCTTGTCACCAGCCTTGACCCTGATCCCCACGCTCAGCTCTTCCAGAGGAGCCAGGAATCTTCTGAGCCAGTGCTCAGTTTCCTGTTCAAACAATATGATTCATGTCCTGGTACAGAAAGCTTGTCTAACGCTTCCAAAATGGGAGGAGGCATGCTATATTGCATAGCGTAGTAATGAACGCCTAATAAAGATGTTCATTTGCTTTTGTGCCTTGTATAAATACCTCTCTGCATGAGAGAGCTAAAAATACGCTGGGCTGATGGAGCTGGGCGGAATGCTGCCAATGCAAACTGTGGCAGTCAACTATTCAAACGCCAAACTAATTCTGTCACTGTACAGCTTCCTGAACTCAGAAGTGGCTGGTTGCTGGCAAAGATGCTACTGTGTGGGCTGAATGAGGTTTTTTTTAAAGAGTTTTGTAACATGATTTGATATACTCTAGTTGATCCCTGACTATTAGAGGGATGCACATTGAATTGCTTCAGTAGTGTGAGCTCATTGCACATGCCAGGGGCTCCTTGCATTCCTCCATTGCACTCCACAATTTCTGTGTTATGCCACGCTCTCATCCCTCTTTATTTCAGGTACTCCCTACACCCACCCTCTCATGCCAGGGGCTCAGAGTGTCCGCCAAAGCATTGTTACTCATTCTCTCCCCCACTAGTTATGATGCTCCAGACAGAGACATTCCACCAAGCTGAGTGTAAGACCTTACTTTGCTCAGCCAATTATTTTCTATATATTTATATAAAAGATGTAGGGAATTAATTTATTAACATTTGAAATGCCAAGGTACTGTGGTGACATGGGCCACAGCAAAGCTCTAAACACATATATGTTCTGTTTTACTGTGGCGGTGGTGATCAAATGCACAGAAATACCTTGGGGAGCAGTACTGGGCAGGCAGGTCAGCTGTCACAACAGTGAGCCAACCACTGGTGGTCAGTAAGCAGAGCATTCAGGGTTTTCCTCATCTTCCCAGACAGCATAGGTGAATGTAATGGCCTCCCACAGCATATTTTCCCCTTCTGGGTAGCCATACAGACTGTTAACAAAAGTGGAGATAAAAAAGTCAAAATCATTTGGGAAAACATCATCTCCCTTGTCCAAAAAGCCATCCATTAATTGTAAGCCTTCCCCTTGGTTTGTTAGGTCATAGTTAAGGAAGCCCCCTTGCTTTGTTAGAATCTGAGGGTCATCTGGAATTACATCCCCGTCAGTCGCGGGCCTGAAAACAATGTGCTACGTGGCTGGAGTGATGGTCTGCTGAATGAGTTCTTTGTAGTTCTATGGCCAATATGACTCCACAGAAAGTAATAAATTGATTCTCACCACCCCATCCCCGGAGAGGTCAAAAGTATTAATATTCCCATTTTAGAGAATGGGTGACTTGTCTGCAGTCACACAGGATGTCTGTGGCAAAGCAGGAATTTGAAATCAGAAGTTCCGAGTCTCAGCTCAGTGGTTCAGCCACAAGATCTTCCTTCCTTTTTAGGGTCCTTGGGCCAAATTTTTGCTCCCATTTTCACCCACAGGGCTATAAAGTGGTAGGTGAATATAATTTGGTTACTAGCCACTCAGTATGATGCATATAAAATGAGTCCAATCATAAGGCCCAAAGCTGCGTCCATGTTGCCCTCTCTGCATTGAAGGTGAAAGGAAAGGATTTGTGAGGGTTACAATCCCCATATATTTCTTTAGCTAACAATTTTAAAACTCCCTTTCTGGGTGAACTCCATATGCAGTACAGGAAGTACTATCCACTGGTTAGAACAGGGGACTGTGAGAACAGACTTCTTGCATTTTATTCTCTGCTCAGTCACTTCAGCTAGCTCCATCTCAGTTTATGCGCCAGTATGTAAAATGGGTCTTAGAATAACTTATCTGATTCATAGAGATAGCGTGAAAATTAATAAATTGTGCACTATGAGATGGATTCTCATTTACTTAAAGCCCGTGTTCACTTCTCGGGCAGTGTAAAGAGGCATTAAAGTGAATGCAAGTGTAATTTATGGCCATTCTAATGCCAGAGTTGTGTAAATGGGATTCAGGCTCAAGTGCTTTGAGAATCTTGGCTAAAATGTGACTTATAAACACACAGGATTATTGTAGTGGAAAAAAGAGAAACAGGTTTAAACAGGGTGGGCACCATTATAAAGTAGATAGAGCCCAGGGATCTCCAACTCAAATCACCATGAGGGCCACATGAAGACTAGTACGTTGGTCTGAGGGCCACATCACTGAAACCTTTTCATACAGCGATACAAAAGTATAGTCAAAAATGAAAAAAATGAAGAGTAATATAGTTTGCTATTAAAAGTCAACGTACTAACTTTTTTAAAACTATAATGCGAAGAGGGGTTTTAATAAAATACAGACACTCAGTAATGCACCTTACTTAAATGACAAAACAGGCATTTACTTTTAGAATTACTTCGGTTCTTCTTCCCCACCCCCACTCCACCCCTCCCATGAGGCCCTGCCCCGCCTCTTCCCACCCCTTCCCCAAATCCCCACCCCAGCCTCGCCTCTTCTCCACCTCCTCCCCTGAGCGCACTGCATCCCTGCTCCCTCCTGGAAAGTCCTAAGCGCAGCCAAACAGCTGTTTGGTGGTGGGAAGCACTGGGAGGTAGGCAGAGGAGCAGGGAAGCGGCACGCTCTGGGGAGGAAGTGGGGTGGGAGCTTGGCTGCTGGTGGAGTCGATTCCTATGGCGGGCTGCATGTTTGAGACCCCTGGTATAGCCATTCATCCTAGCAGGGATGCATAGTCTTTTCAAAGCCACAAAGGCAGTCACACAAGTGAGGGATAATGTCTCCATCTGGTCACATTTTGCTTTTGCTTAGTATTGGTGTGGGCTATTAAACAACTGTTGTGTTCCACTAAGACATGGCAGCATTTCAGCTGCAGGTGGAGTGACTAAACCTTACAGTTTTGTGAAGCTTAATTAGTTAATGTTAATGTGCTTTGAGATCCTCAGCTGACAGTCCTGGTAGATGAATAAAGTAGTAGTACTATACTTACAAGAGACTAACAAAATTAGCATTTTTGGATACTCATGTCTGATGTCACTATTGTGAAATAATTTCTTCAGGGTTGTCAATCAGTTAAAAAAATTAACTGTGATTAATCACACAATTAAACAATAGTAGAATACCATGGATTTAAATATTTTGAGATGTTTTCTACATTTTCAGATATTAATTTCAGTTACAACACAGAATGCAAAGTGTACAGTGCTCACGTTATATTTTTGATGACAAGTTTTTGCACTGTAAAAATACAAAAGAAATAGTATTTCAGTTCACCTCATACGAGCACTGTAGTGCGATCTCTTTATCATGAAAGTTGAACTTACAAATGTAGAATTTGGTACAAAAAAAACTGCATTCAAAAATAAAACAATCTAAAATTTTAGAGCCTGCAAGTCCACTCAGCCCTACTTCTTGTTCAGCCAATTGCTCAGACAAACAAGTTTGTTTACATTTGTAGGAAACAATGCTTCCCACTTCTTGTTTACAGTGTCACCCGAAAGTGAGAACAGGCGTTCTCAGGGCACTGTTGTAGCCGGAATTGCAAGATGTGCAACATGCCAGATGCGCTAAAGATTCATATGTCCCTTCATGCTTCAACCACCATTCCAGGGGACATGCATCCATGCTGATGACAGGGTCTGCTCGATAACAATCCAAAGCAGTGCGGACGACGCATGTTCATTTTCATTATCTGTGTCAGATGCCACCGGCAGAAGGTTGATTTTCTTTTTTGGTGGTTTGGGTTCTGTACTTTCTGCATCGGAGTGTTGCTCTTTTAAGACTTCTGAAAGCATGCTCCACACCTCATCCCTCTCAGATTTTGGAAGGCACTTCCGATTCTTAAACCTTGGGTCAAGTGCTGTAGCTAGCCTTAGAAATCTCACATTGGTACCTTCTTTGAGTTTTGTGAAATCTGCAGTGACAAGTGTTCTTAAAATGAACATGTGCTGGGTCATCATCTCAGACTGCTATAACATGAAATATATGGGAGAATGCAGGTAAAACAGAACAGGGGGCATACAATTCTCAGTATTAGGCCCTATAATGGTGTCCCCTGAATAGGTATGTGAACACAGTTGACAATGGGCTTTGTTGCAAGGATAGGTTCCTGGGTTAGTGGTTCTGTTGTGTGGTGTGTGGTTGCTGGTGAGTATTTGCTTCAGGTTGGGGGGCTGTCTCACCAGCAACCACACAACAGATCCACTAACCCAGGAACCTATCCTTGCAACAAAGCCCGTTGCCAACTGTGTCCACATATCTATTCAGGGGACACCATCATAGGGCCTAATCACATCAGCCACACTATCAGAGGCTCGTTCACCTTGCACATCTACCAATGTGATATATGCCATCATGTGCCAGCAATGCCCCTCTGCTGTGTACATTGGTCAAACTGGACAGTCTCTATGTAAAAGAATAAATGGACACACATGAGATGTCAAGAATTATAACATTCATAAACCAGTAGGAGAACACTTTAATCTCTCTGGTCACTCGATTTCTGACCTAAAAGTGGCTATTCTTCAACAAAAAGACTTCAGAAACAGGCTCCAACGAGAGACTGCTGAATTGGAATTAATTTGCAAATTGGATACAATTAACTTAGGCTTGGATAGAGACTGGGAGTGGTTGAGTCATTACACAAAGTAAAACTATTTCCCCTTGTTTATTCCCCCCACTGTTCCTCAGACATTCTTGTTAACTGCTGGAAATGGCCCACCTTGATTATCACTACAAAAGGTTCTCTCTCCTCCCCCCTCCCCCCTCCCCCCCCCCCCCCCGCTCTCCTGCTGGTAATAGCTCATCTTAAGTGATCACTCTCCTTACAGTGTGCATGATAAACACCCATTTTTTCATGTTGTGTGTGTATATAAATCTCCTCATTGTATTTTCCACTGAATGCATCCGATGAAGTGAGCTGTAGCTCACGAAAGCTTATGCTCAAATAGATTGGTTAGTCTCTAAGGTGCCACAAGTACTCCTTTTGTTTGTCTTAGCAATTGGCTGAACAAGAAGTAGAACTAAGTGGACTTGTAGGCTCTGAAGTTTTACATTATTTTGGTTTTGAGTGCAGTTATGTAACAAAAACAAATCTACATTTGTAATTGTAAATTGCACTTTCACGGCAAAGAGATTGCACTACTGTACTTGTATGAGGTGAATTGAAAAATATTATTTTGTTTACAAATATTTGCAGTGTAAAAATGATAAACAAAAATAATATATTTTATTTTAATAATATATTTGTATTGTTCTAACTGAAATCAATATGAAAATGTAGAAAAACATCAAATATTTAATACATTTAAATTGGTATTCTATTGTTTAACAGTGATTAAAATTGTGATTAAACACGATTAATTATTTTAATCGCAATTAATTTGAGTTAATTGCATGAGTTAACTGCGATTAATTAACAGCCCTAATTTTTTTTAAACTGGTATATTTGAGGCAAATGTTTATGTTCCCTTTCAAAAAATGAGAACTGCCTCTGTTTTAAGGGTCTGATGAGAAGCCACGAGACATTAGGTTCATTGACTTGTAAAACAAATAGTGTGAAAATAAGCCCATCTGACGACATCAGCAATCAGCCAATACCCAAATAAAGAAAGGAAAATCCAATGGTCTGCCCTGTAGCTCTTCTTCACTATGACAGATCTGGATGAATGACCCCTCCACGGGACAGGGCTATAAATTACTAACTGAACCCAAAGTTCAGGCGGGTGCAGAAAGCCTGTCTTTTTTGCCACATACGATTACAAAATGATGGCATTTTCTCCACCGCAAGTGCGCCGTTCACAGAGATGCCAGAAGTCATTGAGCAGGGCAGATTGGGAAATTTTCTTTAGGTCTTGCCTATACAAGGATTTTTTTTTCTTTTTTCTTTTCTTTTTTTTTTCCTGAAGTCTCCTGCTATTGTTCAGCCCCATGGGAATGCTAGAAAAGACCAGGCCACTTGGAACCTAACCCTTACACTCCCACAGGTGGAGCTGTGTATGGTTTTGGCAAAGCTGGGAGACTTTAGGAAAGATTTCCTTGTGCAGACACAGTCCCACAGAGGCACACTGCAGGACACCTAGGATGCAATGTGTGATCATATGCTCAGTCACAGGAACAAAAGTGATTTTTTTTTTTCAGGACAGTTCATTACATTGCCCTCTCGCCCATGCCTATTCCCCTACTTGTTTTGTTTACCTCTGAAGTCCCTTGCTCTCATCTCTGGTGGCCTTCCAGCTGATAATCCTCCTGTACCTCTGTTAGAAGGGGATAACCCCAGGCTCCTGGCCAACATTTCTCAATAAAACAGCTTCTAATGTCCAAGGCCGTAGAAGAGCAATACACAATTGCTTCATTTACCTGCCCAGCCATTGGCATTGCCCCTATTTCTAACTCGTTGTTTTGTATGTCACTTGGAGATGCCTTGACTATGAAAATTGCCATATAGGGGTACATTCTTTTCTTCTTGCATTTGTTTTGTCCTGCAAATAAGCAGATAGGGACTGACAGGTTTTCCTTTGTTTATGAACAGTGCCTACCGCATGGTGAGTGCTATCTGAATGCAAACAATGAATAATTACCACTCGCTTTCTTTCCTCTCTTGTCTGTCTTGGAAGCTATTTGGAGCAGAGCCCATTCTTTACTCTGTACTGAACAGTGCCTAGCACAATTATTTACTTGTATCACAGAGGTACCTAAAGGCCCCAGTCAGGATTGGGGTCCCATTTTTGGTAGATGCTGTACCAATAATGAGAAACAGTCCCTGCCCCTAAAGAGTTTACAGTCTAAATAGATACAATAGACAAAAGAACACATACCACCACACCAAGAGACCCCTGTCACAGTTCAGGGCAACTGCACCTGGATTTCCTCTCTGTGGTCCCTCGATGGCACCCACTCTAGGCTCCTGACTCCTCAGCCATCGCCTCTCTTGGTAAAGACCTGCATCTCTCTTCCTCCTGACCAGGGGTTTTCCCAGACTGCACAGTTCCCTGCCTACCCTGTGATATCCCCAGCAAGCCAGACTGCCTAGAGGTCTGCATCTGTGCTTTGCTTTCTCTCCAAAGGCTATAGTGTAATAACCCTGCAGTTACAAGTTACCACACAGCTCTTCATAAGCAAGCACATTATTCTTTAGGGGAAACCATTGCAGACAAAATACATTAAAAACAATTTTAAAAAACCCAGCATGCCTGCTAGTCACCCCAGCTCCAGCAAGAGCTCTGGTAGGCGTCTGTACTTCAAAATCCACAGCTGAGTTTTCCCCGTGATTACAAGTCCACTCTCTCTCAGGTTCAAAACCTGACCTCCCATGAATAGTACAGTCTTTCCTTTATACAGATCTTGGTCCTCATGTAACAGGTGATCAGCAGACAGTGGCCCACTCCCCAGGGCATAACTTCAAAAGGCTGGATTTTTGCATAACTGGTGGTGGGGAATTTGCATTCACCTCCCTCTAAAAATTCCCCAGGAAAAATCACTTCACTCAGATGGTTCCAAAAGTCCATTCTTGTCTGGCCCATTGTTCAGTATAGTCCTTTGATCATCCACGCCTTCTGTCACATCTCCCTTCCCCCGTCCCCAGGATGTGACATACAATCCCTGCGCACAATAATACATAACCTTTGCATTTAGAGCAACGGTCCCCAAAGCTACTTAAACTTAATTCAATAAGGTTTTTCAAGGCTATTGATATACTTGTCACAGCCCCATGCAATATCTGTGTCCCATTGTGCTAGGCACTATACAAATATAGTAAAAGTCTCTGCCTTGAAGACTTTTCACAGTGTAAATAGGGTGGGAGAAAAAGTATTACTATGCACATTTTGCACAGATGGGGAACTGAGGCAAAGTTGGGCTGAGTGCCAGTCCAGTGCCTTGGACTCCGATCTCAGTTGGGAGCCCTAGGTGTTACTGAAATGTAAATGGATAATTTCTTGTTAAGGTGAATGTTTGGTTAATTAGGACAGTAGTTGCTGGACCTACTCTAGCCAGTAGCCTCTGCGATGGTCACTGCAGCAGGAAGAAACCAAAATCCATTAAAGCTAACTGCGACCAGCTTCTTTAAAGAGAAGTTAATTATGCCTGCAAACCACAGCGGGGTCATCACTGAGGAGAACTCCAAGGCAGTAGTAATACATGGGCATAACACACAGTCAGTTACTCCCTAGGGAAATGTGAGCGGGGAGCTGTGACCTCTCTGCCTTGCCCAGAATATAAGAGCAGAATAATGAGCTCTGGCTGGCTGACACTTTCGTAGTTTATGTAACCTGTGTTTTTTCATAGATAAGGTATACATCAAGGATAGGTGTAGGGAGCAAAGGAGCCAAATTCTCTAAGAGGAATAGCAAAAAATGACAACGTCTGCATAAAAACCACTGAGCAAGCCTTTATGCAACAGACATGGAGGTGAGATGAGAAAAAGGATCTTGTGCCCATTAGCCCATCCTTGCAATAGCATTATGAGAAGTCACTAGCTCAAGCACCAGATTTATGTGTCCACCCTGTGTCATAAAGATTATAATAAAAGTGACTGATATTTTGCTTTCC
Source organism: Caretta caretta (assembly GCF_965140235.1). NCBI lineage: Eukaryota > Metazoa > Chordata > Testudines > Cheloniidae > Caretta > Caretta caretta. The sequence continues at coordinate 180,730,335 of NC_134207.1, forward strand.
TGTTGTGCAGAAAAAAAAAATGCACCCAAGGCAAATGGAATTTTGCAAGGCTGAATTAACTGGTTAGACCCGATCACAGGCCAGTGGTTTATACAGTTCAACTGAGTGGAAATCTATAGCAGGTGTGTCACCACCTGTATACCTCACACTCGGACTGTCGCCAAGCATTCTTCAAATACAATGCTGAAGCCAAACCATGTACCTTAGTGCGGTTTGGCATGTTTGAAAAAAAAAAACAAAAAGCTCATGCCCGTCTTCAACGGCTGTTTTAAAATAATTATCTCCCATCATTGTTATATTCAGAAAATTGTCTTGTGGTTGGTCTCTCTAAAGATTCTCTGTAGGTGCCATGTACGCCTTTCCACATTCCACTCTCTCAAACGCTGGCTAGCACAAATCTTTTCACTTTCCTCAATGTGGTGGCATTGTCTTGGTGCCAACAACTTCAGCTGATTCCAGCAGCTGCTCAGAGAAAGGTTGGGCCTGTGGTTCAGGGTATTGGGCTGGGCTCAGGATTCACTTACCCTCTCTTTGCCTTTGTTCCCCCTCAGGGGATAATAGTACATGCCTGCCTCTCATGCGTGAGGAGAGGATACTGTGGTGAGGGAGTCATTGCTTAGATTTGTGTGTGTGTGGGAAGCCATTCTGAGCATTGTTCCTGCCTTCTACAAAAGTTTTTAGTTGTAGGACAGTTGATCTGAGACATGACAATATTCTTTTTGTCTGATTTCTCTCTCGCCTCTAGTTGCTCCAGAGGCAAATTGTCACCCCACTCCCCGAAGTCAATTGGAAAGGTCTTCCCTAGCAATGTAGTCATCAGTTACAATGCACTACAGGCAGAACCAGGAATTTGCTGCATAATGTGGGCATGCTCACCTCCAGCTTGCTACTCACCCAGCTGATAAAACTGGCTAGACCCAATAAATCAGTAATGAAGATCCAAACTCCACTTTCTAGATGACATTTTAGTGTGGCCAGCACACTAGAGACTGCTACAAGCCCTGAAAACATAGTGGGGCTGGTTTTCTGAAGTGCCAAGCACTACTGCCATCAATGTAGGTCTGTAGGTGTTCAGTACCTTTGGAAAATCAGTCCTACATGTTGCCTATAAACACTCTACAATGAGGCAGAAGTTCAGCCTGTTGCCTTGGTACAAGTCCCTTGTGATCCCTGGATGTGTTTCCTGAGGGACCTGTTCTGATCTTGCTTGGCTTTGCCTTTTAGAACTGAGCAAGCTGTTCAAGTGAGGCTCTTAATCAACCACCATCCTGCAGGGGGAGCCTTTGTGCATCTGTGACAATTCTCAGCTTTGCACAAGCTCCCTTCTCAGCACAACAGAAAGATTTTTCTGACAAGCTTGGGTTCCAGTGTGGGAAGACATTATAGAATGAGAAAAGGAAGAGGAAATATGAGGGGATGGAAAAGAGAAATGCTGTCATTTCTGTGTGTTGCATAATAGTGAATAGGAGGTGATGTGTGTCATGGGTTCCTCCTGGGGTACCACCTGGAACTGGGGTACTGCTGAGCCCTCTGACCCACCAGCCTGGCCTCCCTCTCACACTGTGCTGCTGTGACAAGTTGCAAAGCCCTCCAAGCTTGCACTTTCACCAGCATTCACACAGGTAGGGACACACCAGCTGCAGTCACATGCAGGCTCTCTAACAACCAGCCTAGGACCCCAGAGCAGTACCATCCTGCCCTGGTAAAATCTGGCCAATATATGGGTTTAACGCCCGGTCCGCCTCTCCCTCAATGTGAAGAGGACCATGCACACTTGTGGTAACCAAGCTGAGATTTTCCCCTTACACCTTAGTCAAACGCACACTGGTTTGGATTAAGACATAAAATAAGTTTGACTACAAAAGGATAGATTTTAAGTGATTATAAGTGATAGCAAACAGATCAAAGTAGATTACCTAGTAAATAAACAAAACCGCAAACTGAGCTTAACATACTAGATAGGTAGGATATGAATTAACAAATTCTTACCCTGAGTGATAAACAGGCTGGCATATTTCAGCCTGGGTTTCCTAGGTTTTCATACACAGGCTAGAAATCCCTCTAGCCTGGGACTATCACTTTCCCCCGTTCAGTCTTTATTCTTCAGATGTTTCCAGGTCTGTAGTTGTAGGGAGAGTGAGGTCCCCCTATGATGTCATTTCCCTCCTTTTATATCTTCTTCCCACTTTCTGAAAGGCTCTTTTGCTGTGACCTGGGTCAAACAGTTCCCACTGTGTAGTGCTATCTCTGAGAATCCCTGGGGCAGTCCTTGTGCTTGTGTGCCTTTTCTCAATAAGCCATTAACATTGTTTGGCCTTTTTACTGTTGTACCTGAAAGGCTGCTTGTGGGTGTTTTCAACCTCGCATCATGTTTCAGTAACACAGACACAGCCAAACTTCATAACTCCACATACAGCAAGAGCACATACCATCCAACAAGATATTAATGTCTAGCAGATCAAGACTTTTAGAATGATACCTCACAAGGCATACTTTGTACAAAACACATCCTAATTACATGACAGTGGTGAATACTGGTGTGCCCTGGTGTCACAATGTGCTTCATGCCATTGTGTACTGGAGAGTAGCTGCTCTACATAGACACAGACCATTAAGTGTGATCCATACTATGGAAAGGTTTGAGACCTCCTCTGTGTACTGTCCACAGCTTGGGGCTCATTTTGTTTAGGGAAATGCGATAGTCCCATAGAAAATGAATGGGCTGGAAAGACAAGCCACAGTGTGTGTGTGTGTGTGTGTGTGTGTGTGTGTATATATATATATATATATACTGATTGGCACGCCATGATAGGCACAAATTAGGACCCGTATAAGAGTTCTTAGTTGTTTGTCACTTGTTTATGCAGAGAGAAGATTCAAAAGAAGATATCTTTGGTAGATGGCACATTATCCACCATCTGCTGTTTGTGAGCAAGGGACAGCAACTGCGAATGTCATAACAGCATTTATTTTGGAATCTCCAGCAGACTGTGTGACAAGAATAAGCTGGGTAAGTGTCCTGAGAGTTTACAATCTTCCCTTTGCTGACTGTGGCTAAGATTTTCAGAAGCAACTAGTGATTTTGGCTGCCTCAACTTTGGGTGCTCAGTTTGAAACATTTGTAAGCGGTTCTTCTTTTAAGAAAGTGGTGAACAGTCCTTCTGAAAATCAAGCCCCTTTTAAGGTGTCTAAATAAGGCACCCAGAATCGCTAGTTACATTTGAAATTATTGTTGTGATCTTATCCCCTGGAAAAGGGCTTTGGATTGTTTACCTTTTTATCTGGTGGGGATTTACTTTGGCCAAAATCATAACAATCCCAGAAGGAAAGCAACAGGAAAAAGTGAGCAGGCAAGGACATTCACATAAACATCACAGTCTGTTTCTAAAATTAAATGGACAGGGTGCCATTTCCTAATTTATTATTCCTTCCTGTAATCATACATCAGGCTGGCTCACACTGCTGCTGGAGAGAGAGGTATTTTCAAAGGCAGGCTTTCCCTGAGAATAGGGGGGTCAGCATTACATGGCAATAATTTTCTTTTAAGTTCTCTGGTTTCTTCTTTCATTGCAGGGTAATGAATCCAGTGCAGGTTCACACTTCAAATAAACTCACAGCTTATGTGCTGTATTCATTCATTTAGAAACCTATTTCACATTCAGAAATAATGGGGCCCACTCCACATATGAACAATGATGGGATCGGGTTCTGGATTGAGGCTGGGATATTCTAAAGGGCCTAAGACAGTTGGGTACCCAGCTCTGACTGACTTTCAGTGAAAGTTGGGACCCTACCTCCCTTTGGTTCCTTCACTCAGTCCAGGCTTTGCTAGCTGTCTCTCTCTATAATGGTCTGAACCAAAACCCTGGATCCCAGCACCCCCCCTAACTTTGGGTGATGATCAAGATCCAGATCTAGATTTTGTGGAATAAGCCCTCCACTGCTAGCACTTCCAAGGAAGAGCAATGCACACTGGGACTTGAATGAAGCTCCCCAGGCAACAGCATCTTTGAACCAGCATCAGTGTTGTGCTCTGTCCTCCTTATTTATTATTTGTATCTCAGTAACCGCTAGCAGCTCCAGCTGCGATCAAGACCACATTGGGATGCATGCTGTACAAATGAGTAGTAAAAACCCAGTCCCAAAGATCCCCCAGTTTAGCTTGTGACAAGATTCTACAAGTGGATGGAAACCCAGTGGCGCAAGAGAGGATGAAGTAGCATTAAAGGGAATCAATTATCACACTGCAAGCAGTAGTCTCAGCTCGCTATGACAGGGGTCACAGAAATGCATCACCACACGTAACCTCTCCACTCCCTTCCTCCCCCCCACCACACCCTTTGCTGTGCTTGTTGATATGGCAGCATCAAAGTAGGGGCTCTACAATATATTTTGAGTGGTTCAGCTCTGAAGCTCAAACTGACGTACCAGTTCTAAGGGTGCATAACCGGACACTTTATGTACTGCTCCGGATGGTTGGTTGGCAGGCGATTGGATTTCAAATGCATTTGGCACTTTCTGATGCCTCCCTGAGGTAGTGATATAAAATCTAGGCTTGTGAAGAACACTGTGTTCATCCTGTTGTTTCTTGGCTTGACCTTTGCTACTGTCCCTGACTTGGCTTGAGGCCAATCTATTTTTGAGAAGATTAACAAGAAGTTCAGAAAGTGGTAAATCAGCCTCCGGACACACACAGCGAGAGTGCGTGTGTGTAACTAGTGCTATTGGAGAGCAGTCTGAGCAGCAGGATTCATGGTAATAATTCATTGCTGTATAGGTTAAAGTGCACCCCACTAAGGTTTGGCAACATTGAATGGCTCCTTCACCTTTATTACGCCAGCACATAAGAGACTGTAGGTTCCAGTATGCAATGTTCCACTTTGTCCAAGTGGAAGGTCACATAGACCAAGCTGGAGCACTGACTGCTAAGATCTGTATCTCCCTGGATCATGCCTCTGTGATGAAGAGGGATGTAATCTGCTCCCTTTTATGCAAATTAGACATGGGCTTGAGCTCATGGCCAAGTATAGTCCTTGACTGGGCAAAATGTGGACACCTATATTCTAATGTACATGGGCAAGCAGCATCTTCCTGACAGATGAAAGGTTTTAAGTAAATGCTATATTCTTGCAGTTGCGATGAACCAACACTACATCTTGCCTCCTAGCACCACTGAAATCTAATGTAAATGCCACTCACTGTTCAAACTGTTCAGATGAGCCCTGTAGAAGGGGCAAGTATTTCTTTCTTCAGCAATGATGATTCTCTTCCACCATCTCCAGCTTGAAAGGTTGACACTGAGCTCACAAACCTCCTCCATGAATCAATTTTGTAATGATCATGGCCCAAGCGTTTAAACTTGATCAGAGGTAGAAAGAAAACAGAAGAGACTGTGTAGGGTATCTGATCGAATGGTTGATGGAGAGACAGATTTACAGGTCATGTCCCCTATGGTAGTTGTCCAACAGCTTTCCTTTACTTTGGGTCAAAATCTCCTGCTGACTCCAAAAATCCTCTTCGAGTTGGGCAATCCTCCATTCATGAGAATTTTTCCTTAATGTGATATCATTACACACCCAAATCTATCAGCTCAAGGAAACTCCCAGGCAGCTTTTGTTGATATGTTGGATCTTATGGCTCTGACCTGTACAAGTACTGTATAGCCTAAAACAAAGTCAGATCTAAGCCATTTGTATTTGAAATGCAGCCCCCATGCTGAAAGCGTCAGATCTATATACATCGAAGCGAACAAGACTCGTTCTGAAAAAGCTGTGGTGGTGCCCGTTGGAACCCGTTACTCATTAATGCTTAATTCTTAGCACTACTCATTGCTTACATAATTGGTAAGGAAAAATGGGGAGGTGAGCAGTTAGAGAATTCACAGGAAGCCAAGGTTAAACAAAGCCAAATTCTTGCTGAGGTCGCCGTTTTATTTAGAGGAGTCTTATCCAAACAAATCAGGGAAGCCTCAGGCCATCTTAGCAGGCTCAACTCCAAACCAAGAAGATAAAGCCAGAGCAAACAACCAGAGCAGCTTGTATTTCCAGAGCTCCCTGCTCTACCTTCCCGTCACCGAACCCAACCCCTGCCTGTGCTGTGAAAAGGCTGCTGGGAGGACACCGCCTAACCCCACTTGTAACAGGACCAGAGACGAGCGTCACGGATGGTTACAAAACCGTGGTTGTGCTCCTAATGCAGGCAGAGCCTGGGGCATTTGCACATAGCTCTCTTGTGAGACCCTAACTGCAGGTGGCAAAGAGTTCTCCGGAAGGGACCGAACAAGTGAGGCAGGATGTGGGGATCATCTCTGGAGGAAGTGCAGCATTGGCACTCTGCCTGGAGAACCCCTTTAAGTGTGGCAATACTGATGGGGGAGGGGGAAGCTGGGGTTGAGAGGCACAGACCTGCTCCCCTCCCCGAATGGATTCTCAATCCATTTATCCACCAGGGCAAGTTTTATTGCTTCAACTTTGTATTGACCCAGCATCCGCAGCTCTCCTGAACTCACAGAGATTTAGCCTATGGTAAGAGAAAGAGGAGAACATGTTAAAAAATAAACAGAAGCCACTCTAACATTACCCAGCATGCAGGCTCCAATTTATGATGATCCAGTGGGATGCCATCACTAAACTCAGGTGGAAACTTCTGGAACTCACCTACCCACAGCTGGCATTTCACCCCACACCTCCCCCCCACACACACACTGTATAACACATAAGGTTAAAATTAATGACACATCATTTAGTGTCTTCCTTTTCATCATTTTAAAAGAAATCTTGTCTAGGTTCTCCACCCCACACTCTGAATAATGAATGTTTTGCTGGTGCCACATTAATGACTCGAAATGCTCAGGCACATCACCTGTCAGATGTACTTCTAATGAGTCTGATGGTTTCTGGGAGGTTTAAGTAATGCCAGCTCCCTTCCATTTTGTTTAACAGATTTGGGGCTGAAGCCAGAGAGGTGCTCAACACCCACAGCTCTCATAGACTCCAGGTCTTGAGGAATAAACATAGTTCATATGAGTTAGTCTAAGGTTTATAGAGATACCCCATTCAGCTAGAAAAGCCCTTTGAACTAACTGCAGCCAGACTATGCAAATTCTTCTGCTTACTTTCAAGGGCCAGTTGAGACTCAGTGTTACCTACGCAGGTTTCGTTGTTGAAAATTATTTGCATCAAAAAAAATCATGAAGCTGAGGTTATAGGAGGAGTTATTTACACTAGAGGAAAGAAATCCTAGAGCATCTTAAGCTTCTTTCATGAAGAATTTTCCACGTTCCTTATTTTGGGGCTGCGTCACACATTGGGTTCCATGTTTGGGTTTTGGCGTGTTGAGAGGTATGTACACCAGAGGAATTCACTCCTGGGCATTTACCTGCTCTGTTATGATAGTGAAAACGAAAAAGAACATGTCCCACAACACATTCCAGGCAAGATTTTCCAAAGCGATTAGTGATTTGGGGTGCCCATTTTGAGATGCCTTAATGGGTCTTGCCCATAAGAAGTGCTGAGCACCCACCCTGGAAATTAGGTCACTTTAATTTGCATCAAGATGGGAGGGGGGGCCCAAATCACTGTAAAAAGAGCCAAGTCAGGAAAAGTGCAGTTCCACATGATACATTTTGGATAACTATAGAGGGTCAGGAGATTCTGAGACCGTTAGGAGGCTCATCCAAAAGGGCTGAGCCCCGGTCTGAAGCTTAGCCAGACCCAGTGGGTCTACCAAACTGGGATATCTAGCTCCTGCATGAGGTTTCCAGCATGTCTGCAGCTGGGAGTGCAGAGGTGTCACACAATATGGAGGTGGGGGAGAGGAAGGGAGGAGTTACCTGAACGACTACTTTCCTCAAAAAAAAAAAAAAAAAATGTTCAGCATCAGATGAAGATTCAGGGAGCTAACGCTGCCAGGGAGATGGGAAGAGGATTTTGGAGCAGGTGTGCCCTCCCTGAGCCATTCATATAGCTCAGTTCAGCAGGGGTTCCACACACTGGGGCTCCATGAGGACAAGTAGGGGACAAAACTGGTGGATCCACTGGCAACTGCCCCCTGCAGAAGGGGATAGCAGCCCTGGAGTAGGTCCCCTGCTTCTCCACGGTTCCAGGGAGAAGAGAGAATCCAACACTGAGCAGGAACCTGCTCTTGAGTATAAACAATGTGAAAATGGAACTGGGACAAAGACCATCCCACCCCACCCCCCACAAAAAAAAAAAAGTCTTACAAGGAAGAAAGCTGTTGCTATGGAGTGAGCATGATCAATGTTTTTCTGCTATTTCCCCCCCTAACATGTCCTATGAATTGCATGGGAAAAGCCAAATGTGTTTGGACCATGTCTGATCACAAATTCACAATACTTTCATTACATGCTTTCTCCAAGGTGGAGCAACTGAGTCTTTCATTTTTCATCTGCCCACTACCAGGGTTGCCAATTCTCAAAGTTTTATGACAAGTCTCATGACATCTGTTTTTTCTTAAAGCTCCAGCTTCAGGAGTCACGAGAGAATCTCAGCTTATTAAAAAAAATTCTAGTCCTTGTTACAGAGAAAAGCTTGAAAACTTTAATGACCTCAAAACCAGAGGGCAAAAGAAATGAATCCCAAATTATTTAAAATCTCTTGCTTTTAAACCAATCACATGATTTTTCAAATCTCTGGCAATGTTGGTTTTCTGGACAATAGCGATTTAAAGCAGGAATGAGGCTAACAAAGGGCATTTCTCGGCTACCATTAATGTCTAGAGCACAAGGCTTGGCAAAGCATTTCCCTCTTTGTAGAGCTGTCTCAGTCAGGTAGTTCTGTGCTGCTAAAACAGGAAGTACATAAATCGTTGTTGAAGTCCTTGAGATAGTAGGAAGTGCTAGTTCTGTGCAGTAGCAGCAAGAAATTCAAGGGTTATATTGGTGTAAAAGTATGATGCACTTTGCACCACCTTTCATCCTAGAATTACAGAAGTACATTACAAAAATGGGTATTATTTCCCTCATTTTGCCAGTATCAGGTTTACGACGACTCCGGACCCACACTTGGAAGGGGCACATAATCCCACCCCTTGCTAAAGTTGTACAATTGTAGCTAACTGGCTGGGGTGGGAGAGAAAAACAGAGAGGACGAGCCTGGTGCTTTTTCCCCTCAGCGGCACTTTGCAGACGCTCCGGTCCTCCAGACGGGATATCTAAGTCACAGATAGGTTAAGCAAAGTGCCCAATGGGATTCTGAACCAGGGGCAGTATTTAGACTAGTAGCCATGATTTCTGGCTCCCAGTCCCCAGCTGTAACCACTGCACCACAGAACCGCAAAAGTCATTCCAGATTTTAACCTTCATTGTACGTTTCTTTGAAGGCTTAACACTCAATTATATATTTGAAATTTTATCACAAAGTTTCTGTTGATGAAAACGGATAAGACAATATGGACGCATAATGAAAGCAATAGTGGGACAATAAATTACCTTGAAAAACTTAGACTAGTCAAAAATCTCTCCCTCTTTCTAATTCCTTCCTCCCCCTCCACTTCCCTTCCCACACACTTATTCTTACAGCTTTCCCAAGGATGCATGAGAGCCGTCTAGGCAGAGCGGAGCTGTCTGCAAAGCAAAGCAGCTGCTAAGCAACTTGTAGACCCCAACAACAGGCCTAAGCTCAGCTACATGTGCATACACAGACACACACACACACCGACCCCCTACATTTTCTTGAATACATCAAGAAATGAGACAATCACTTTTGATGAGCTCAGAAAATCAGCACATGCCAGGTAGGCACTTCGACTTTTCAATACGTAGCCTATAGATCCTCTCTTCTTTTTCCAAACCACATTGCTAAGCCTTCCTCATCTCCATGCTCTCTCACACACAAAGAAAACTGGCACCAGCTTACAAATGTAGACATTGCCAACAAGGCGGGAGAGAGAAACCTTGTTGGTGCCAAGTGGGCCACTCTTGTCTGTCTCAGTGGAGGCTCAGTCCTTTGGCTGCCTGCTCTCTCATTGGCTGCTGGGGAATCACCTCATTGGCAGCGCTGCAGACTCTCTTCTAGCCAAGGTTAGTTCATCGAACTAATCAGGTTCAGTGTGGCAATTTAGGGTGGTTGGGGGATGGGAAGAAGCCAAAAGGCCTTTGTTCCCAGAAAAAACAATGACACTGAACATCCCCAATTGTCTCCAACAACGGGGAGAAGGAGATCAATCCATTTGGGATTTTAAATAGAAGTGTCACAGATTTGATATGGCAACTGTACATGCTTTGGTTAAAATTATTGATTCTTCTCTGGTTTCTCATCTGAATTGAGTAAGAGAAAGTAGGGTGTGTGTGTGTGGGTGTGAGAAAAAGAGAGAGATCTAAAAGCATAAATAGACTGCACTTCTCCTTTGAATTCAATTTCTTGGCAAGCACCAACAATGAAAGGAGTTGAATCTTTAGCCAAGACTACTGGTAAAATCCATGTCAGAAATCTAGCTGGGGTACACCTTTGAGGATGGGTATGGAGAGGGGGAAGAGGCAGAAGAAATGAGAAGCGGGAGGAGAACGGCAAGGAACATTCAAGGGAAAAAAAAAAAGTTGTTTGGATACTAACTAAACACAAAAGCCACTTGTTTAACTTCTGATATTCTCCATAGTCCACTCATGTTCTAGCCTCCTAATACTTTTGGGCCCAGGACAATATACAGCCAAGTTAAGCTTCTTTATAAGCATCATTCGTATTCCTGGGCTTTCAAGATATTTTCAATACTCAAATTAGCTTTCATGCAGAAAAATCAGAAAATGCTTTCTGGACTATAATACGTGGCAGACTTTTCTGTCTAAGGGACTTCCATGTCTCCCTTTACCATCGTATTTGAGTGTCTCCCCTCACAACTCCCCCTGTCAGTGGCAGGGAAGGAAGTACTCTCACCCCCATTTTACAAAGCTGAGGCTATTCTCCCCATAATCTGATGAGGTTCAATAAGGATAAGTGCAGGGTCCTGCACTTAGGACGGAAGAACCCAATGCACAGCTACAGACTAGGGACCGAATGGCTAGGCAGCAGTTCTGCGGAAAAGGACCTAGGGGTGACAGTGGACGAGAAGCTGGATATGAGCCAGCAGTGTGCCCTTGTTGCCAAGAAGGCCAATGGCATTTTGGGATGTATAAGTAGGGGCATAGCGAGCAGATCGAGGGACGTGATCGTCCCCCTCTATTCGACATTGGTGAGGCCTCATCTGGAGTACTGTGTCCAGTTTTGGGCCCCACACTACAAGAAGGATGTGGATAAATTGGAGGGAGTCCAGCGAAGGGCAACAAAAATGATTAGGGGTCTAGAACACATGAGTTATGAGGAGAGGCTGAGGGAGCTGGGATTGTTTAGCCTGCAGAAGAGAAGAATGAGGGGGGATTTGATAGCTGCTTTCAACTACCTGAAAGGGGGTTCCAAAGAGGATGGTTCTAGACTATTCTCAGTGGTGGAAGAGGACAGGACAAGGAGTAATGGTCTCAAGTTGCAGTGGGGGAGGTTCAGGTTGGATATTAGGAAAAACTTTTTCACTATGAGGGTGGTGAAACACTGGAATGCGTTGCCTAGGGAGGTGGTGGAATCTCCTTCCTTAGACGTTTTTAAGGTCAGGCTTGACAAAGCCCTGGCTGGGATGATTTAATTGGGTATGAGTCCTGCTTTTGAGCGGGGGTTGGACTAGATGACCTCCTGAGGTCCCTTCCAACCCTGATATTCTATGATGCTATGATTCTATGATATTCTGCAGATCTGCATTTTAAGACACAGTGAGACTAAGGGCCAGATTTCCAAAGGCATTTAGGCACCTTGTAGGATTTTCAGAAGGGCCTAAGCAGATTAGGTACCTAACTCCCATTGGTTTAAATGAAAATTAGGCATCTAATTTGCTTGGGCACTTTTGAAAACCCTGTGTGGCTCCTTTCTGTATCTTTAGGCACTCAGACCCCTTTGAAAATCTGGTCCCAAGTGACTGGTCACAAGGTCGCACAGGAAAGCTGTGGCAAAGAAGGTAACTGAACTTGAGTGTACTACGTCCCGCACTGGTCATTTCACTCACCAATGAAATGCAGCTGTATCATATATAGGGGACACGCAGTTTACTACAGGAAGTGAATAACTTATACAGCTGAATCTCCAGACATGTAGAACGTAATGACTCAGAGCTGGGATTTGGCCAGGAAAACAGGTTAGTGTCCCAATCTTGTAAAGGCTGGGAGTAGTCAGGACCTTTTGTATTACATTTAACCAAAAAGGCAGTTTTACACTTGCCTGCAGCACTACAGCTGTTGGGCTAGGTTGCCAGGTGTTCGTTTTTTGACCAGAATGCCCCTTTGAAAAGGAACCCTGATGGCTCCAGTCAGCACTGCTGACTGGGCTGTTACAAGTCCGGTCGTCAGCGCAGCAGGGCTAAGGCAGGCTCCTTGCTTGCTGTGGCTCTGTGTGGCTCCCAGAAACAGCACCATGTTCCCCCTCTGGCTCCTAGGCTTAGGAGCAGCCAGGAGGCTCCGTGTGCTGCCCTTGCCCCAAGAGCTGCTCCGCAGTTCCCATTGGCCAGAAACCGCAGCCAATGGGAGCTGCAGGGGCAGCGCCTGCAGACGGAGCAGTGCACAGAGCCGCCTGGCTGTGCCTCCATGTAGGAGGCGGGGGGGAAGGGGGACATGCTGCTGCTTTGGGGAGCTGCCTGAGGTAAGTGCTGCCTGGAGTCTGCACCCCTGACCCCCTCCCGCATCCCAAACCCCTGCCCCAGCCTGGAGCCCCGTCCTGCATCCCAAACCCCTCATCCCAAGCCCCGCCCCAAAGCCCACACTCCCAGCCGAAGCTCTCATCCCCGCACCTCAAGCCCCTGCCCAGGCCGTTGAAAATTAGCAACTGAGTGACGGTGAGGAGAGTGAGCAACAGAGGGAGGGGGGATGGAGTGAGTGGGGCGCGAGGCCTCAGAGAAGGGGCAGGGAAGGGCAGCGGCAAGGGTGTTTGGTTTTGTGCAAGTAGAAAGTTGACAACTCTGTGGGCTAGTACTGAGTCAGAGAGAAGAGTGCTACCTACCGAAATCATTTTCAAGAGTGGTTTGAAAGTCACTGGCAATTGGGCCCCTAACTCCCATTAGTCCCCCTGAAAATCTCCTCCTGAATCACCAGTCCCAAACTCCTGGAGGATCCTTTTCCTTGGAGGTCTGAGTTTTGATCTGGCTCAGTCCCACGTAAATGGTGAGTCCTGATGTGAATTATAGCCTGCGATTGCCTGGCTACAGAGGATACCGTATAAGCTCATTCATAGCTATTACAAAGTACTTTTGAACTTTAGGTAGCCTAGATTTGCAATCAGATGTGCATATCTATTTATAAGTCTGTAGCATACAATACATTCTCGGTTATACACCAGGTGATTTTTTTCTATATACATATAATTAACTGGTATTCTCAAAATAGATGAAAAAAAGCATGATATTTCTTAAAGTTTTAATGCACTTTAATCCTAACCTGTGACACCCTTGTCTACATAGACTAATGTCCACAATCTCCAGTCTCATCTGACTTGTTTGTCCTGCTAAGCCATACCTGGTAGGACAGAGGTGGCTCATATGATAATTCAATTCACAGTGACCAAGTATGGGACATATTTTACTGTTGAATAAGAGACTTTCAAGTCTTCTGGAGCCTTCATAAATTAAAAAGAGACATTATTAGGTGTCACTAGAAATACTTGGCTCCAAGCAGCAGGAAGTTAATATCCTTGACAACGCTCCCTTTATCTGAAACAGGCAACAGTGAGAACTCAGCATGTCTTCCCTTAATGGCACAGCACAGGACTGCTGGATGTGCAGAAAACAAATCCCAGTCTGTCCCCTGACAAGTTGTTACAGGGAACAGAAACACAGCTTCTGAGGGTAAAGGCCCTGGTTCTCCGGTGCATTGCTTTAGCCTTACTGTCAGCAGATTCGGACTCTAATAACATGTATAACAAGCCCCAGGAGGACCATCCCAATGTAAAACATCTTCCAGTAGCACAGAGCCATCCCTGCTCATTACCAGTGTAGGGACATGACTGGAAAAAAGAAGGCATATCAGGAGACCCTTACAGGTGTTGATCCCAGCCTCCCATGTTAGGTCCTTGAGCCATCGACAGTTGGCATAATAGCTGACTTTCAATGGGAGTTAAGCATCAAACTGTTTAGGTGCTTTTAGAACTCCTACTAGGCACCAATTTGCATCTTTCAGCAGCTAAATACCTATGTAAATCTGACGTATGGTCCCAGCCCAAAATACCTTACAACCTGATCATCTTATCCTTTAATTTCACTCTCTCTCTGCTATTATTCATCTCTGCAATTTTAGACCGCTCTCAAGCATTTTTAGAGATAGTTATTATAGAAAATTTTATACAAAATAAAAACTAAATCATATAAAAAGCACCTGCTTATAATCAATTGTGGCTACAATAATTACACACAGGGCTACATCTACCCACAGATGAAAGAACTGTTTCAGATGAATTCTGCCTTGATCAGATCCAATTGACTACCGCATGCTGAACAGAATGGAAGTTGTGCATATGCACTTGAGGACAGAATTTTTCCTTTAAACTTGTTTTCACAAGAAGTGTTCCCCTCCCCCCTTTCCCCACCTTAATCAACATTAAAGACACTTTCCCCCACCCTATTACTTCAGCTCCTACTTGTTCCCCTTTGTGCATGTGTCAAAATAGATTGACTTTAAAGCCAATCATAATGCAATCAGCTACAAAAAACAGTTACTCACCTGATCGTAACTGTGGTTCTTCGCGGTGTGTTGCTTTTATCCATTCCAATTAGGTGTATGCGAGCCGCATGCTCAGTCATCGAAAAGTTTTTCCCCTAGGGGATCAGCGTGAGGATCAACGTCAACTTCATTCCACTGGTGGTGCTGAGTGACGGAGCATTGCCGGTTTGCCTCGAGACAGTGCCACGCTTTGCGGTACCAGAGGCTTGACTTGTAGGACCGGGGACCACAATGCTGTCATGGCGATGAGGTCCCTCGCCGCCTCAGAGGTGTCTGGGGTGGATGGCAATTCCACCTCCTCAATGACTTGGCTCAGGGAGTCAAATGGCACCGGACTCGATGGTCCCAGCTCCAAAGTTTTCAGCCCTGGGTGCTCCTCTCTGGGACGTGCCCCATTGGCTGGCTCCAAAGGGGTGGGTCTCTGGGTCAGAGATCCACTCCTCTCCTGATTCCGGTGCCACTTCTGCGCTGGGTAATGGGACCGGTGCCAGCTTGATCCTGCTGGTTTTGGCGCTGGAGCCGTGGATCTCTTCCAGAGTCTTTCCACAGTGCCGTTTCTACCACTGCCGCCAGGGTGCTGTGCACCAATGGGCTCGGTGCCGGGTCTTGCTGCACTGATGTGGGTTGCGGTCTAGGTGCCGCCTCCATAAGGAGCTGCTTGAGGCAAAAGCCTCACTCCCTTTTTTGTCCTGGGGCGAACTCCTTTAACAATCCTGCACATGTCCATTTGGTGCGTTTCCCCCAGACATTTTAAGCAAGCGTTGTGGGGGTCGCCCGTTGGCATGGGCTTGTTGCAGAACTTGCTGGGCTTGAACCCCTGGGACTTAGGTATGTAAGTCCCCCAAGGAGAACGCAGTCAGGGTGGAGGGTAAACCCCCCAGCCCAACAGCTAACTAACTACTAACTAGAACTACAATAACTAAGAACAACACAATACAAACAGTCCAAATAGAAGCTAGGGAAATGTGGCAAGACGCCACAGTTCCGATGACTGTCACTGGCGGTAAGAAGGAACTGAGGAGGGGCCGGGTTGGCAGGGTCGTATAATGAGCACCATGAAGGCGCCACTCCAGGAGGCTCCACAGCCGACCCAACGGGTGCTACTAGGGGAAAAACTTTCAGATGACTGTGCCCGTGGTGCGCACGCACCAAATTGGAATCGATCTAAGCAATCACTCGAAGAAGAATGTGAGATTTCCCTGATCTGAAGATTTCCCAACTTTCTTTTAAAGGCCATCTCTCCCTCCGGATATCACTACAGCTGAATCAGTCACCTCTATACACTGGCACAGTTTAGGACAAACTATACCAAAAAGGTTTGGTTGCTAAGTCAAACTTTCCCGATGAAAAGTTCGATAATTATTAATAGTACACAGCACCTACAATATATATGTGACTGGGTCATGCCAGAGGCCGCACTGCCTTGGCACACCCCGGCTTAAGAAGATGCTTGTTTGGAAGGTAAGAACAGTGAGTTTAGTCCTCCAGGGACTGCCTAGAGAGACCTCCTCTGATCAGCTGTAGACCCAGTGAGTTGGTCCTCTTGTCCCCAGAAGGGCTAGGTGCAGGTGAAGGCCAATCGATCCAGCAGGCCAGATAAAAAGAGCAGGCTGCTTTTACGAGGGATAGCAGGGCCAGTTATGGGTAAAGCCAGGTGCTAAGAAACATCAAAATTATATCATTTTTGAAAAACAGTGCTGACAGAATATGGTTTTTTTCCATCTTCCCCATTCATACCGTACAATTGGTCACAGCCTTTTACATACCATATAAAACAAAGTATCTGTGTATATGTAACCCACACACTTCCTGGGTATGGTATTCGGTCTCCTCTAGTGGCACCGAGACCACTTAGCGAGGGAGTTAAAGGAGTCTGCTCTACAGCTTTAGCGAAGAGTCAGTTGGCTTTTACCTCTTGTGTTAGAGGCTCATGCACTAAGCTCCAGACGTCCCAGGTTCGATGCTCCTGACCAGGGTCTGTCTGTGTTACATATATATGCACAAAACTATAAACACATACACAGAGCAATTCATTACTATGAAGACATTGGTAATAATTCTATAGTTAAACTTGTGTTGAGACTGGAACTTAAAGCAGTGCTAAATATCCTTTGTTTCAGAGTTTAAGTATTGATTTAGTCTCCAGATTTTGCACTGTGACTTTATAGAACAACTGATTTCAGAGTAGCAGCCGTGTTAGTCTGTCTTCGCAAAAAGAAAAGGAGTACTTGTGGCACCTTAGAGACTAACCAATTTATTTGAGCATAAGCTTTTGTGAGCTATAGCTCACTTCATCGGATGCAATTTTTCTGGGGGAAAATAGGGAGTAGCTTTTGCAGTGGGAACATTTTTAAATGCTCCCTTTCTGAAATTTTGCACAACTTTCCTCATAATCTCTTTAGAACATGTCAGTGTTGCAAAGGCTTCACATTTCACCCAGTGAGTTGTCTTTACTATCTCTCACTGGTAGGTATATGAACATGAAAATCACATTTAAAAGTTATAGCTATAATCTGTCACGGCCAAAATGAGTTTTGCCATGACATGTGAAATCCGGGCCTCATCAAAGTTAATGAGAGCTTTACTATTGACTTTGGTTGGGGAAAGTGGGGCGGGGCAGGAAGAGGAGGGCATTATTTCACACCAGAAGTTTAGTTCAGTATTAATATTCTCCAGTGCCACTAGCTGGAGTAGTTGTGCAGTCTTACAAAACTTTACTGTTTTAACTAGTGTTGGTGGTAAGGTTATTTGTTATGCGTATGATTACAGGAGAACAATGCGGGGTGGTTCACATGCTGAAATAGTTCAGTTTTCTCACAACAAAGTAGGAAGGAGCTGTTGACAGTTCGTCAGGAATGTGAATCTTCCTGTCCTAGGAAATTAGAAGTCTACGTAAATGTGACCATATATACAAAGGTGTAAGTTCCACTGCTAGGCTAGGAATAGAGAGAGCACGAAGAAACACACATCAGATATTTCTAAAAACAACTTTAATGTGGAGTACGGATTTTAAAAGGCAAATGGAAGATGTGTCACAGAGTAATATGAACCAAACCCCAAAGCTATGAACATTAATGCATTAGTTTCTGTCTGCTGTTAATTACAAGAACATAACAGTAAAAAGTAATAGCAGAAACATTTATGTAGGGTCCTTTGATTCTTTAATTTCATCTGAACAGTATCACGGCATATAACCACCTTTTGACTTAAAATAGCAACTGGCAGAACTATATTAGATAAGAGCTCCTGAACTTTCAGTAGTCTGCTGGTCCCTGTGGTAGTGGGATGTATTATGGATACAGGCAGACAATTACTCACACATAATAAAACAATAATTCTCTGTTCCCTCTAAATAGATACTTCCTATTCTTTGCTGTAACTTCCAGAAGTTACAAGGCTAACATTCTCTGTATTGTCTCTGCAGTGCCACAGGGATGATTCTGATGTTGTAGCCACGCTTTCTAATCTGACTTCATTTGGATGCAGCCCCTTCCTCGATCAGATCCACTTGCCTCATTATCTTTTCTTTCTTCTGAGTTTGGTGCAAATTTAACTCGACCCCTGAACGTTATCCACCAATATCCAAACACCACTAATTTTAAAGCATATTTTTCGCAAGCATCAAAACCCCGCTTATTTGTCAACTTCTGTGTAGTCTGCAAACCTAGCTACATAGATTTTCACAAAGCAAATATTACATCGTTATTTTATCAAATTATACAACTGCTTCAGAACAAATATAGAACACTGAGCCAAGAATGTTAAAGATCACAGTATTATAGAAAAATAACTTCACGTTTTTATACTGATGAGAAAAAAAAATCAAAGAGCTTAGCACTAATATTCTTCTTTCTTTAATGCCCACTGTCAGCGTTAACAATGCGCATTTGCGGGAGAGAGTCACAGAAGACGCATGTGTGTTGCGACAGTGACAGTTGAGTATACCTAAGACAAATAACAGATGTAATGTGAAGGTAGCAGGAGGAGGAACTTAACGGGTGATCTCCTTGATTTTTTTTAGAAATGATATTCCCTGTAACAGTTCCTCCCAATTTCCAACCCCCTTGTCTGCACTCTACCATTAATCGCTCTCTGCCGGGAGTGTCATGCCATAATTCTAAGCCTCTGAGCAGCTTCAAACAGCTGCCATTTTAAAAAAATACGCCCCCACCCCCCCTTCTCCCTCCTCACCTCTGGCATGGAATGTCTTCCCAGTTCACACTGATCCAAGGTTCTGGTTGAGCATCATTCAGTTTTGGACTCGTGCCAGGTTTATGGTCCAATATATTGCAATCTAAAAAGCCAATCCTTGTAAAGTGGGATATCTCAGACCTTGTTATTGGGACACCATCAAATATTTTAGGCCATTTTTTAAACAGGAACTTCTAAAATGTATGGGTTACATTAAGGCCTGTGCAGTTGCACTCCTGGGAGGAGCTGGGCTTTAGATTTGGGAGTAGCAGAGGAGGACAGGCATTCCAACAACATTTTTTAAAAATTCCTCACATTTTTATATAGTTTCAAGTGAAATGTCACACAAACAAGAAACAAATGCTACAGGTATTTTTTTTTTTAATTCACATTTGGGATGACTTCCATATCTAGCTCATGAGTAATGCAACCAGCCCCAATCCATACTAGTAACATTTTGTATCCCACACCACAGCATTATGAATTCTCTCTCTACATTGGAGTCACTCTCAAACCAGTCATTTTATCCATAGGCTGAAACTTGCCATCACTTAGTCCAACACCTCAGAAAGCACTCATTGAATTAACTCACCAAAGGAATAACTATATTATTCTGCATTGTACTCCAATAGACGCAACAGACATCCAGTAACTTCAAATGCAGAGTGGTTTTCTTTCACGATCCTCTTACCTGTTAGAGCAACAGAAGTTTGAGTGGCATTCCTGGTTTCCATTCCATCTTTTAGAAGCAGTCACGTTCTCGAGGCTGTTAGATTCCTTCTCTAGCATTTAGACCTGTTTGTTTTTCACTTCTTGGGATCTGAGAATCCTAACTACTAGAAGAAGGTCACTTAACTACTCTGTGACAGTACAATCATCCCAGTATTTGCCTAATTTTTCATACAGATTTTTGTTGAGCTGGTTACAAGAAACCTTCCTTCTCAATATGGAGCACTGATTAATGCTTAGCGCATGGGAGCAAGGAGTTCTGTGATCTATTTCCAGGTCTTCCACTGTGTGATCTTGGCAGCTGAACATGGCTGTGACTTTCCCTCATCTGTATGATGGGAATAATACCTACTTCCTAGGGGATCAGTTAATTAGTATCTATAAAATGCTTTAAGAGCTTCCTGGGAAAGTCATTATATAAATCCAAAAACATTATCCTACATCTTTTTTTGTGTTGTGCTATTGTTGTGTTGTGGTAGTGTTTTGTTTTTTGTTTTGTTAATTAATGGTCAGGAAAATATCAAGGATTTTTCTGGACTCTCCTGGGCTTCTGTCTAGACCTGGTATGGGTACAGCTATTTTGTCTCCCCTCTTTAACATGACCAACATTTTCAATCTGATGTTACGCCATAATTCTTTCCGCTTGCTCTTGCTCAGCACATGCGAGATTTCTGTGTGTGGGGTTAGAGAGGTAAGCGCCTTTGTACCCAAATGCCAAACATAATTAGATGGAAAAGCACCAAAACTGCCAGAAGGCCTCTCTGGGTACAGTATTGTTGTTCTTTGTCCGAAAGAAGAAACTGGTAAAGGAAAGGTTTAAACAAAAAAACCCACGGGGCCTTGTTTTAATTTTTTAAGCTGATTTGGCCTCAGTCCAATCTTCTTTGGCAAGGAGTTCCACAGCTGAGATCACACTTTCCCCTGCACCTGAGAGTCTTTACACCCTGGGCCTGTCTCACTCCATTTCTCTCTGGGAAGCATAGCAGATGGTTGTGTTTTGAAATAGCCTGTCTTCAATCCATCAATGACATCTCAAATTAGACCAGCACTTTGAATAGTCTGGAAATGAATGAGGAGCAAGCGGAGTTTGGTGAGCACCCATCTAATGAGCTCACAGGGAGCTGTCTGGTGCATAAGATGAGCTGATGAGTGGTGTCCCAGATACAGTCTCTATTTGGTGGTTTACATTCAACCACAAGTAGAATGATTAGCAGGAGTCCAGCCTGGAGGTGACAAAAGTATGAGTGACAGTCCATGTCTCGGAGGAAAGGGTGCAGACAAAGTTTGAAGCCAGCTTTCCTCTTCTGTTTGTCCAGGAGCACTGGGCTTTATACCACTTTGACACTCTGTGGTCTGATGCTGTTGGATGATGGGGAGGTTAGAATATGGCCACGGTCCTCTAAGCATTTCCCCTTCCTCACCAATATCACTCCTATCTTTCCCGGACTGAACACGAGCCAACTGCTTTTCAGTGATCTGCTCACGCCATCCAGGTATTGGGGAATCTTAGCGACAGCAGAGGCTGCGTTAGCAGGGAGTGATGGGTAGTTGAGTGTGATCTGCATACTGATGGTGCAGGGGTACATGGCGTTTCATGATTTCTGAATGGATAGATCAGCATTGAAGAAGGATGAGTACTGAGACCTAGGGAACGGCACAGGACAGGGATTTAGATGCAGCCATAGGAAATCTCTTGGATCTATCTGAAGGGAATGATCCTCTCAGGATCAAATGGATCATTTTATAATACAAGTATTGGGGGTAGCCGTGTTAGTCTGTATCCACAAAAATAACAAGGAGGCTGGTGGCACCTTAAAGATTAACAGATTTATTTGAGCATAAGCTTTTGTGGATAAAAAACCCCACTTCTTCAGATGCATGGAGTGAAAATTACAGATGCAGGCATTATATAATGACACATGAAGAGAAGGGAGTTACCTCCCAAGTGGAGAATCAGTGTTGACAGGGACAATTCGATCAGGGTGGATGTAGTCCACTCCCAATAATAGATGAGAAGGTGTCAATTCCAGGAGCAGCAAAGCTGCTTTTGTATTGAGCCAGCCACTCCCAGCCCTTATTCAAGCCCAAATTAAGGGTGTTAAATTTGCAAACGAATTTTAGTTCTGCTGTTTCTCTTTGAAGTCTGTTTCTGAAGTTTTTTGTTCAAGTATAGCTACTTTTAAATCTGTTCTAGAACGTCCAGGAAGATTGAAGTGTTCTCCCACTGGCTTTCATGTGTTACCGTTCCTGATGTCCGATGTGTGTCCATTTATTCTTTTACATAGGGATTGTCCAGTTTGGCAAACGTACGTGGCCGAGGGGCTTTGCTGGCACACGGCATATATCACATTAGTAGATGTGCAGGTGAATGAGTCTCTGATAGTGTGGCTGAGGTGGTTGGGTCTTCTGATGGTGTTGCTAGAATAGGTATGGGGACAGAATAGGCAGTGAGGTTTGCTACAGGGATTGGTTCCTGGGTTAGTGTTTCTGTGGTGCTGTACGTAGTTGCTGGTGAGTATTTGCTTCAGGTTGTGGGGCTGTCTATAAGCGAGGACTGGCCTGCTCCCCCCGCCCCAAGGTCTGTGAGAGTGAGGGATCGTTTTCCAGGATAGGTTGTAGATAGTTGATAATGTGTTGGAGAGGTTTTAGCTGGGGGCTGTATGTGATGGCCAGGGGTGTTCTGTTATTTTTCTTGTTGGGCCTGTCCTGTAGTAGGTGATTTCTGGGTACCTGTCTCGCTCTGTCAATCTGTTTCCTCACTTCCCCAGGTGGGTATTGTAGTTTTAAGAACGCTTGATAAAGATCTTGTAGGTGTTTGTCTCTGTCTGAGGGATTGGAGCAAATTCGGTTGTATTTTAGGACTTGGCTGTAGACAATGGATCATGTGATGTGTCCTGGATGGAAGCTGGAGGTATGTAGGTTAGTATAGCGGGCAGTAGGTTTCCGGTATTGAAACCTCCTCATCTATTATTGGCAGTGGACTACATCCACTCTGATCGAATTGGCCCTGTCAACACTGGTTCTCCACTTATGAGGTAACTCCCTTCTCTTCATGTGTCATTATATAATGCCTGCATCTGTAATTTTCACTCCATGTATCTGAAGAAGTGGTTTTTTACCCACAAAAGCTTATGCCCAAATAAATCTGTTAGTCTTTAAGGTGCCACTGGACTCATTTTTATAATACAAGAATCACTACTCTGTAGTTTGACCAATTGCCCAATTTCATATATAGCTGTTGAGGCACCCTGGTTTTAATCACAATCTTATTCAGTCACTTGCCCTCCAAAGTTAAGTAGTCATTTGATTAGCTGGACATTTCAACCATTTGATCGAATGGCTTGTTTGAGAAAACTGCTAACCTGTATATGCACAAACAATTGCATTCAATGAGATCTTGTTCTGCTTCTTTCCCTACTCCAGTTCGCCACCTAAAGGAAACATCTCTATATACATTCCACCGCCACTGATGCTTGAAGAAAACAGATGTAATCAGATGTTTTCTAGGTGCCCATAAATGCCATCAGTGGCCACACAAATATATTGCTGAAGTGATATTCATGTGATTGGGGGTAGGGGAAGGACTCGAAAGAAAGACTGTCCACCTAATGTACATTAATCTGAATTGGAGCTGTTGCCTGTACACAATACACTTCCATTCCAACCGCTTTATTTTTCTACATTATTAAATAAAAGACCTTCCTTCTGGAGTAGGTGGCCGAACGCATCCTCTGCATTGCTAGTGAGCAATTTAGAAGATCACAGATTAAACCTGAAACTTCTTCAGCGGAAAGGAGGAGCGAACAGTCCATGCCGCCTTCTGTTTAAATACCGACAGCTATCTACTAACCATGGCTTTTTACAGAATAATTTGCCTGGAAAGACAATTATATGTGCAATTGTTGGGCTGCTATTGGCAAGTGTTTCAATTAGTCACATCTAATTATTATGAATTTGTAACAAATTGATGGTTTCTCTCCTACTATACATTGCTCCCAGACCTAACAGCGAATACTATGCTATTCTATTCAGGTTTTGACACCACGCTCATCACCAATAGTGCATTCATGTGACTAAACACCTGCCACACGTTGTTTCTCATCCTCTCTCCAGTAGGAGAAAAGTGTGCAGTGGAATGTCCTGTGCTGGTAATTTTTTTAAAAACATACCTGTTGCTGTATGCTCATGCTAGAGAAGGCAAGGTCAAAGAAATGCACCTTCTTCTTGGAAGGGAAAATGGTGAGGTTTGTAATGGCCTTCTCTGCATTGCACAGCATCTGTGTCCTCCTTGCGAGTGTCTTGAGGAACTTTCCACCTCTTTTTGCAAAAAGGGAACGCTGTCTACCCACTGATCAACCTGGAAGGATGTTAGCTCTCTACTTACGTGGTCCCAGAAATGTTTGTCTCTGCCTGAGCTGCATTGCCTGCTCCTCTTAACACTCACTTCTAATGTCATATTTAGTGCCATTCTCTTGTGAGTAATGCAGTTTTTAGAAAATACAAAGTAGGTGACTAGTGTATGCTCAAAGAAGGTCAACAATCCATAAGAAACATGCCACAACAGAAAATCTGAGACTTGTTTGGAAAAAAAAATTGGAAGACACCTGTAAAATTGAAGATGTCACATGAACATAGACCTCACTGGCCCACATGTACATTGGATTGCTGGCCTGAGTAGTGATGCAAGGATCTGAGCTGTGGTATTCCATCATTACAACACAAACATCCCGGATGAGAAAGAGATTGCCCAGAATCCAGGTGAGTTTGTGGGGCTTGCAGTTAGAAAAATCACCTTTTTACTTACAAATGGAGCAAATGGAATACAGAAAATCAGCCACACACAGTGACTATAGTACCTCACAATCTGTTTTTTCAATCACTTTTTAGGGTAGAATCACACTAAGTAAGAGGGGCCCTGAGTTAGAAGTCTGTGGCTACTAATTTATTGCCATTAATGCACAAATGTTAGGTATGAGCTCCTGTGAACTCCAAAGGCCTGAGAACCAGAACCCTTTGGAAGCAATATGAAATCTAGTCGCATGTGTGTGTGTGTGTATATATATCTGGGCCATTGCTCTCAACTAGCTGAAATTATTTTGTGGTTGTCACTTTCTAGTGGTTGACTCTCAAAAAACATTAATCCACTGTGACGGAGCTGGTCAAAAGCTGAACAAAATTATTAGTGAAATTGCATCATTATTTCCGATTCTTCCAGGGTTAGAAATTGACCCGTTTTTCATTTTTTTTCTAAAAAGACTCTAATTTTGAAAACTATTTTTGAAAAAAAAAATCCATGAAAAAAGTTTGAAAAAATGCAGCCAGTTTTAATGCTGTAACTAAAGGAAGCTTTCCTTTAGCTCCGAGTGGTTGAAGTTGGGGTTTGGAAGAGAAGGTCCCCAAGTTCTACCCATGCTGATGATTGAAGCCTATATTACTACAATTTAAAGATCTCTGATATTTCCTTAGAATCAAAAAAAAAATTCTAATGTTCTTTCCAGAGTTCACATTTGTTTCCTTTTTGTATGGTCTCAGCTTGGAAAGTGAAGCCAGTCCTGTTTACTCAGTTTCACTTTCTGGGTTTCATATAGAAGCACCAGGCTGTTGTGCTGGGATTTCCAACACTGCAAGGGAATACTTTAAAAGTTTTATTTAAAAAATTTGTTTTAAGATTTTGTAAATCTATTAACCAAACAAATTAGAGCTTAATTACTTGACTGTCTCTTTAAGCAACCAGGAAAAATTTCACTAACCTATAAATGGTGTTTCTCCAGTGAAGCAAGCTCAGTCCACAACTTAATGTGTTTTTGCTTAAGTCATACTTGACCAGGCACATGCAGCAAATGAAATGGCAGAATTACTCAGCTGTCCTCTGCCATCTCAAGTGCCCAGACATAGCATTCAATTAGCACACTTACAATTTGTGAAGGAGACAAAACGCCTGGATGAACATTAAAGATCAGCCAAGGAAAAACTCCACTCTAAGCAAACAAGCACAAAAGTGAGCTTTATACGTCATAGTAAGCAGGGACACATATACATATAAATGACAAAGCTGAAACTAGGAAAAGTAAAATAGATCTATGTGCTTATGTGGGTCCCTCCATCAGAGTATCTTAGCACTTTAAAAATATTAATGCATTTATCTTCTGAGGTAGGTGGCTTTGTCCTGTTTCAGATAGGAAATTGGTGCTCAGAGAGATTAAGGCCCAGGTCTTCCAAGTATTTAGGTGCCTAACTCTCACTGAAGAGAATGGAGCATCTGGGCTTAAGTGACTAACCCAAGATCACATAAAAATTTTGTGGTGAGCTAGGAACTGGATCCCATAACCACAAGTCCCAGTCCAGGGGCATAACCAGAAATCTATCCTTCCTGTCTGCAAATAAATCAGTGATGTGCTACCAATATCCTACATGGAATCTCCACAATGTTTTTCTACATTAGCCTGTGATAAAGTCAGGATCCCAGGGCTGCTCTTGTTGCAAAGAGGAAGGCAGAGGCTATTACATTGTCTTTGCATTTCAGCAAAATCTCAACCCACAGCTAAGGTGGAAACCAGTACCACTTGGCACATTTGCAGGAAACATTCATAATTTGCTCCCCAAATCATATTGAGTATTGCTAGTGTAGAAAAGTTTGGAAAATCTGAAGTACAGGCTGGGGAGTGAGGCATTTGGGGTGTTGGGTAGCATCCTCTAGGCCAGTGGGTCTCCAAACGTTTTTGGCTCGTGCACCCCCAGGGTGACCTGCTGCAGACGTGCCGCCGACGGAAGACCGGAAGACCTGCCGCAGGCGGGCCGCCGGAGGGGAACACCAGCCCAGGCCATGCAGAGTTGCCGCTGAAGAAAAAAAACAGTGGAGTGCTGTCCGGTGCTGCTACTGCTGCCGCGCAGCCCCTGGGGTCATCTTGTGCACCCCCTGGGGTGCGCACCCCCCCGTTTGGAGACCACTGCTCTAGGTCAGGGGTGGGCAAACTTTTTGGCCCGAGGGTCACATCTGGGAATAGAAGTTGCATGGCTGGCCCTGAATGCTCACAAAATTGGGGTTGGGGGTGAGGGCTCTGGTTGGGGGTGCAGGCTCCAGGGCAGGGCCAGAAATGAGTTCAGGATGCGGAAGGGGGCTCCAGCCTGGGATTGGGGGGGGTGAGGGCTCTGGGGGTGGGGGTGGGGGCTGGGGATGAGGAATTTGGGGTGTAGGAGGGTGCTCTGGGCTGGGACCAACGGGTTTGGAGGATGGGAGGGGGATGAGGGCTTTGGGGTACACGAGGATACTCTGGGCTGGGACCTAGGGGTTCGGAGGATGGGAGAGGGATCAGGGCTGGGGCGGGGCTGAGGGCTCCGGCTGGAGGTGCAGGCTTGGGGTGGAGCTGGGGATGAGAGGTTTGGGGTGCAGGAGGGTGCTCTGGGCTTGGACCAAGGGGTTTGGAGAGCGTCAGGGGGTTGGGACGCGAGGGGAGGTTCAGGGATGCTCCTGTATGGAGGCACCGCCAGGAGGCTCTGCACGCTGCCCCATCCACAAGCACCGCCCCTGCAGCTCCCATTGGGCGCAGTTCCCGGCCAATGGGAGCTGTGGGGGCAGTGCTTGGGGCAGGAGCAGCATGCAGAGCAGAGCCCCCTGACTACCCCTACATGTAGGAGCTGGAGGAGGGCCATGCTGCTGCTTCCGGGAGCCACATAGAGCAACCCCAGATCCCGCTCCCCAGCAGGAGATCAAGCGCTGCATTAAAACAGCTGTCAAGCTGTAGTTTTCCCACCCCTGGTCTAAGCTCTGAAAACAACCATCCTTCCACTGTTATCAACTGCTCTATGCCAAAACCCAAATGTGCTCTTCAGCAGTATTTGATGAGCCACAGGGATAAGTCCTCTCTGAAAAAGGAATGCTTCAGCAGTAGCCAAAGGAAGGAATAAACGCCATCCAGTATGAGGCAAATTACTCGAGAGCTCCCATCCATTTAGTGATAAGATTTTCAACCAGAGGCTCCTGAGAGCAGCCAAAAGATTCCTCCAGCTCATACCTGAACTATGTTTTTTGTCACCATTGCAACTGTGCATTCGATTTCACTAGCCTCCTCCTAGGCTTTAGCTGCTACAAAGATTAGAGCTAGCATGCTTGGAAAAGTTAACAGAAAAGCAGGAAGAACAGGAGCCCCTAAGGCAACTGCACCTCAGGTATCATTTTGGCCTACTTACCACAGGCAAACTAAAAAGGCGTACTCCCTCATAAAACCATGTGCTGGAGAGAAGCCAGCCTTTTCACTACCTCAGACCACTAAGGATGGCAGTTCAGAGGTACGGCATAATAGGTGAAGACGGCAGAGAACTAGAGTTATATTGCCTTGCCACTACAGGAACATCTGAGTTTTCCTCCTGGCTTTTTCACATTTGTCAGCAAATAGTCTTCATGATACTTCTCCAAAACCATCTCCCCGTCTGGAGGCCCCCCGGGAGAATTTAACCTAGAGCAATCTCTGAAACAAGAAGAGAAAGCTCAGTGCCATACAAGGGGACTGGGGAGGGGGGGGAGAAGAAAGGTGCTTAGGCCACCTCCTGGTGTGCTGCGAAGCTTCTGTGATTTCATTGGTCGTTCGAGCTGAAGTTTGTAAAGAGGACCACCTGTTGAGCAGCAGCCTGTGCTGTCTCACTTGGATAAAGACAGGTTTCAGAGGAACAGCCGTGTTAGTCTGTATTCGCAAAAAGAAAAGGAGTACTTGTGGCACCTTAGAGACTAACCAATTTATTTGAGCATGAGCTTTCGTGAGCTACAGCTCACTTCATCAGATGTTCTGATGAAGTGAGCTGTAGCTCACGAAAGCTCATGCTCAAATAAATTGGTTAGTCTCTAAGGTGCCACAAGTACTCCTTTTCACTTGGATAAAGTTATTTAGTCCATAGCTTTGCCAAGGACTGCGCAAATCAAATAATCGTGGGAATAATGTTGGTTCCAGAACCATCAGGTGTTTGTCTCACTCTATT
Organism: Caretta caretta; assembly: GCF_965140235.1. Taxonomy (NCBI): domain Eukaryota; kingdom Metazoa; phylum Chordata; order Testudines; family Cheloniidae; genus Caretta; species Caretta caretta. Next base: position 180,758,965 of record NC_134207.1, read on the forward strand.
CAAATCATTCAAAAGTTTTGGGGAAGAAAAAAAAAAATCTTTTCTGCACTCTAAATATGCCCCTCAAGTCATTTTCACAGAGCATGTCAAACACTGGCATATAAGCCAGACTTCTAAAAAGAATGTTTTGATCTGCAACTAGTTAAAGGAGTAGGAGAAGATGCCCAGAGCCAAAGCTGAATATTTCATGAGAGGAATGGCAGTGCTGCGTTAGGAGAAAAACAGTAAGAGGCAACATTTCAGAAGCACTCAACGCTCAGACTTCACACACACAGGGATAACACACCCCATGGCTGGCTTCAGTCAGCTGACTCAGGCTTGCAGGATCTGGGGCTGAAAAAATTCTGTAGCTGTTTGGGCTCAGGTGGAACCCAAGTTCTGGGACCCTGTCAGGGTAGGGGGGCCTGAACCCCAACATCTACGCAGAAATGTTTAGCTCCACAGTCTGAGCCCAGTGTGCAAAAGGGGCAGCAGGCCCCAGCAATTTAAAAGGGCCCATGGCAGTAGCTGGAGCCATGGGCCCTTTAAATTGCCGCCGGAGCCCTGGATGGCGCAGGCCAGGCAGCGCAGAAGGGCTGGCTGGGGGAGGCTGATGCCCGTCCCTGGTACATCTTCTATGTTACTTTCACCCCTGAATATTTCACATGGGAAACAAACTAGGCAGAGCAATCGATTACCTAGGATGCATAACTAAAAATCTTGGACATCAAAGAAGATTTCTATATTGGATTGCTTAATTTATCAGTTGAAGATATGGGAGGGAACCACAAATTTGTAATCTAGTTATTCCCAGATTCAGACCCAGGAAGTTTTTCTAATTAGATTAATTTTATCCAGTTGTATTTAAAGTATTAACTAATAGCACAGGCCACGTCATATACTGCAACAAGACTTGCAGCTATATATATATATATATATATATATATATATATAAACAAACATCTACCAGTCCTTCCAACACAATTTCCTCCCACCTCCCAGTTTGATAGATTTATTTAGCTGGATGTTGAGTAAGATTCCCAGACTTAAGTTTAGGAGAAGGCTGGTTGTAAGTTCAAATTTAAATTTTAAACCAAATGATTTTATAAGTTAAAAAAATCAATTAAAATAAACAATTCTGAATAAAAACCAGTTTTTAAAAGCTGTTTTACAATGAATAAAGAGCCAAACACTTTAGCCACTGATGCGATCTGCTGACTTCTTATAAAGAATGGGGAAAATATTATGAAAAGCTATCTAGTGTTCAGAATTCCTCAATAATACTTTATTTTATTGTTTCTGAGTAAGTGTGGCAAAAGTTAATGGCATGCCAATCAGTAAAACAAGATGCGTGTCCAGTGCCACAAAAAACCTGCTCTATTTTAAACGAGTCTACTTGTTCTGAAGTTGTTAGTAAATAAAATGGATAGTTTTAATATAAACTAAATAATTCAAAATATTACAATGTATTTAATGAAAAGCCACATCTAGTACTAGATATTGAAGAAATTTGCTCCTGATAGGCAAAGAAGAATATCAGCATATGGTGTACCAGACGAGAATCTCCAACTTTTGGTCAAACCATACCAATTTTGGGAAAGTTGCAGGACAAGTTTAGACACATGTATTAACCCATATTTTTGGAAAGATAGCAATTGGAACTGGTTGAAAATTTTCCAGTGGAACAATTTTCTTTTGGAAAATGCTGATTTGACAGATTGAAGAGCTTTGTTTCATCTTTATAATGTAGTCAACACAAAACACTTCAATACGTTTGTTTTATCATTTCCTTTCATTTTTGCGGGATATGATTTTCTTTCCGATTCGGGACAAAAGGAAATGTTCAAATGTTGGAATTTCCCAGCAGCTGACAAGCTTTAAGAGCAATATTCAAACAGAGCAACAGTCAAAGTTACTAGTCCTCTATAATTCAGATTCTTTTTTTGGCAATACACGCATCAGAAGAGGCTCATATTCTACAAAGTGTGTCTTGGGGGAAAAATTGGGACAGCATGAAGAAGCTTTACATGTATTACAATACAAAGGGTCTTGCAATTCAGATTGCTTAAAGGAAAGCTACACCCATTTTGCAGAGAACAGGATTCTAAATGTTAACATTGCAAGAAGTCACCTGTCATGTTCAAAGTGAATAATAAAAATAACTCAAATTCAAATGGATTCTTGAGCCCTGTTCTGGGTGTGGCTATCTGAGTGAGTGCCACTGACACCAAGAAAGGGGGAATCCTGTCCAAAACCAAACTGGAATAAAAGGCAAAATGACTACTGGATAATACAAGTGACCTTTGTGCAAGCAATTAACATGGATAAATAAAAATGTATTAAATCAATACAATAAACTGGAAATTGGTTTACCAGTCTCATTGCTGGCTACACATGTTCATTTTCAGTAAAATGCATGGAAGTCAAATTGGAGGCAAAAGGTCAGTTGTAATTAAACCATTTGCAAATACATTTCAGTGTGTGTGTCATGAGTTTTCTAATCATTCTGGTTAAGAGGAATGCAGTAGTCAGAATGTCACATGAAAAAATACTCTTAGTGAGGCTCTGCAGCTAGCAATGGAAAACTTCTTATCCCAAATCAGGACTAAAATCAGTTCACAGTAACGTGTCTGGTTAAGCAAACTGTCTTTAGGATTCTCTTCCCTCATTAAAAAAGTCCCTTCAGGTAACAACTGTTTCCTGCAATGTAGAATAATTTGGGAAATATGCTGCCATTTTGTTTTTGTTTTTTTAAAATGTCAACACAAATCTTTCAATTCTTTTGCTTCTATAATGGCAAATAAAGCTTAGTACACTCTCCTGTGTAAAGTTCAAGCATTTTACAAGCTACATGCCACCTTTCCAGCTACCAAGTTCAGTTTTCAGTTTGACTTGCTTACATTTTTAACAAACAGAGGAGAAATCCCAGAGGCTACAACCATCTCATAGTACCATTAATAACCATGAACACTTCAAACTTCTGGATGGAGTAATGGAGACATACCCATGGAAAATATCAGAAAAGGTGTCTGAACACCTTACTGTTTTGGACCATACAAAAATGCATGAAAAGTTGGTGCCCTCTTCTGGATAAGAAGCTTTTAGTTTGCAGTTTCAGGGCACAATCTATCATGTATAGTACTCAGCAACCTAAATGTGATTTATTAGGTCAATAACCCACAGATTGAATACACTTGTCCACCCCTTAAACTGGGAACCTGATATCTAGACAGACTAAATGCAAAGTTAATTTTTATATCTAAGCATGGTTACATTGAAATATTTCCCATAGTGAGTACTTTGTTATGCAATTCCTTGAAAGCGTATCACACATCATCAGATTACATCACAACATTGTTTATTATGTGACTTTTTACAATACAAACAAAAATACAGAAATTTAGTATATGAATACAGCTAAATGCAAAATGGTGACTTTCTCAAGAGGCCATGATTCCCATTTCTAGTAAAATAAAGAAAGACTGCACACAGGTAGAAACAGGTTGGTAGTTAACTCCACAATTTTGCCTAAAAATGACCTATAAATGCATTTTCCTGCTACTTACCATAAAATGTAAAAAGGGAGTTAAAGGAAAGATTTACTCACTGGTTCCTACCATATGAAAGAAGCTACATTCTATTTAGCAGGGCCAATATATGGAAAAATATCTAAATTAAATGTTATTACAAAAATGAAGCAGTAATGAAATTCTTCTGGCTAAAGAAGTTAGTAAATGAGGATAGTATATATTTAAAGAATCCAAAACAAAGAAGGGTTGTTATAAAAAGCTTGAGGTGCACTGTAAGCCTATAAGTTTGTTTTTCCATGTGTATTTTTAAACAATGGAAGTGTCAAAAAATAGGGTCAACTGTGTTAGACTAAATTACATTATTGTATATGCTGCACTGAATGGAATTCTTGTATTATAATAGAGAAGCATAGTTTGTATCATATTATGGCAATTTATCCTCACTGAAAACCTTCCAGAGTCCTTGTATTTTGGAATATCCTGTAAACAAAAAACCACCAGAACATGATTGTACAACAGTAAAATGTTTTCTTTTGCGTTAAATGACATCTGTTTTAAAAAGAAAAAAGGAAAGGGTACTTAGAGCTGTTATTTTTCCAAGTACACAACATCCTAGACAAGTCAAGGCATCTCAATCTCCATCAAAATTAACAAAAAATTTGTCATGCTGTTAAATCCATCGTTATGGATACAACTGGTGCAAAATTGGTCAAACGGATCCAACGAACACTGATGTCCAGGCTGGCATATTGGCAACTAATACAGAACTGGTGGTCAATAGATGTATTTAAAAGATCTTCCCTTTCTTCTTGTTCTTTTCCAAGGTTCTAAGAAAATAAAAACATTTTAAAATAAAAACATTTTATGGACGAACAATTCAGCACATTGCATATTTTAAAAATATATACATAATTTTCAGCTGTCCTAGTTTAGACACAGGAAGGAATTTTCCTTGGCATACTATGCGCACAGCACTGACATAGCAATAATTTTGTCATTACACTCCTACTTCCAGGAAATGGAAGATCTGATCACTTTCAGTCAGATGTTTGTGTTCCCAGCCCTTAAATAAAAGCCGAAGAAATGTAAGTAAAATTAAATCAGCCTTCAAATTCTAATAAAGTTTTCCTACAGTGATGAATGGTACCTGTTGAGGTTAGTTGTATTTAGGAAGTACTGAACATGTGTGCCTACTATGGAAGCTAGGGTTCTCCCCGTTTCCAAAATATGTTCATATATACCAAAAAGCAGTGTGACATTTTGAGCTGGCCAAGCAAAAATTTTGATGGTCAAGCTGTGTACAGATGTATTAAGATGATCAAATTTTCTTTTAATAATTATTATTACAGAACATGTGGAACATTAGATACAAACAACTTTAGCAAAAATCCTACTTACCTGGAAGAATTCTGTTGTTCCAAAATACGCTGTTGAGTTTCCCAGTTTGCTTTCTCATCCTCAAACTGGCGGCGCTTTTCCTCTAATTCTTTGTGCTGCGCCTCCAAATTCTTTTTCATTTGCTCATGGCGTCGTTGGAGCTAAGAAATTGAGGCACAGTACATAGTCAGAAACTGCACAAACACTGCAACATTAGAAACAAGATTAGGAGTTGTACTGTACAGTGTGCCACATCAGCTACTGTAACAAAGTGAGGACCCGAGTTAGAGACCAAAACTGTTGATTCCACTCTTTACCACTTCTAACCCATCTTCCCTCCAAACTTCTTGAGCATGTGGACTCTACCTCCTGCCTTTATAATCTACAATGCTCTAATGCCTCAAAGCCACAATCCCATTATACAATCATAAAAGTGATGGGCCCTGGCACAGAGAGTTTACAAGCCAAGCAGAAGACTAGAAACAAACAACTGGAGACAACAGACAGGAGGAGCACAACGCAACAAGAGGATTAAAACAGCATTAAGCATTGATCATAGCCAACCAGCCACCTAGCCAATCACAATCAATAGAAGAGTCTCTTCAGTTTCATGCTAGATCTACAGCTTTTGAAGCAGACCACTCCCCTCCTCAGGATTTTCTGACTAATCACCTGTTCTATAATGTCTCTCTGGAGGTGGGGAAAGCATAGGGTCAAGGTGTTAAAACCTCTCTCTACTAGCTGCCATGTGGTATTTAAAAACCATGTTAAAATGTGTTAGCTAACATGCTTTAAAACACCACTTTTCCACCTAGTTTAAATAGGGCCTAATTGACTGACATCCTCTGGACACGTCACTGGCAATCGCTATTCATCTTCCCTTTCCCTCCACTCCCCTCTCAATTAAAAAGTCCACCATACTCCCCCGCATACTAACCCCACAGTACAGACTGAGCCTACACGCAAAACAGGGGTTTCTCCATCGCTGTAGAAACTCCACCTCCTCCAGTGACATTGGCTATGTCAACAAACATTTTTCCATTCACCTAGCTGTGTTTACACTGGGGACTAGGTTGGCAAAGCTATGGGTCTCAGAGGTGAGAATTTTTCACACCTCCTAGCACTGTAGCTATGTCAACCTAAATAATAAGTGTAGACCAGGCCTGACTCCCTTCACTGGTTTCCGCTCCCCTTTGATATCAGATACAAGCTTTTAATTCTTACTTTCAAAGCTGTGCACAACCCAATCTATATTTACATTGCTGCTCTGATTTTCTCCTACCCTTCACCTGCTGTCTGTGCTCCTCTCAAGCCTCCTTCCTGAATGCCCCTTGCATTTGTCTCGTCTTGCCTTCACACTTGATTTCACTTCAGAACTCCCTTCCTCTATTTGTTTGCCAAACAATCTCTCAGCATTCAATCTCACTGAAAACAGAGGTGCTTCAGAACTTCATTTAAATAAAGCATTGCAGCCTTGATCTTTAAGCTATATTATATCCCACATGCAACACTTGAACAAAGTTATGTTTGCTAATGTACTATCAACAGAGCCATCTAGAGTGCACACGCCTCTCACAATTCAAAATCTTTAAGTTAAGATATCTTTGTTGACCGAATGTAAAAGCATATCTAAGTAACATGACATGAATTCTTCCCAAACTGAAATAAAAGTTAAGGTTAAGGTTGTGTTTTGAATATGCCTATTAGGAATTAGACACGTGTGTTGTGGGCAGCTGTATGTAAAACAGAGGCCAGGAACATCTGGATATTATGGTATAGGTGGTAAAATGCAAATTGTGGTTGGTTTACATATCAATACTGATGTAACAGGTGATTTTCTTGATTTTACATGACAAGCAACCATAACTATGTTAAAAATGTTGTTGGGGGGATTTCCAGGACTATTAGCAAAAGTTAAAATGTAACTGTGATATAATAATATATGTTCTAATAAGGCCTTTGAAAGTCCAACATAGTAAAACAGACAATCTCTGCATGGCTCTCTCCTCTGAAGACTTTGTGGTGATCTGTAGGTGGGTCTGTGCTTTTATCCATGTTGAAAGTGTAACAATGTGTGAAAAGTTTAACATGAATAAAGCATACACCCCTTGTCACTCTTATGTTTGTCTCCTTTTATGTCAGCCCATGTTCTCTGTAACCCTCCAACCTCTTCCACACACGTCCAGTACAGTTTTCTTCATGCTCCAGTTCTTCTACACCCCTTCCCTCCATGACCTGTGTCCTGAAAGACATGTTTTCATGCACCAGACCCATAGCACACTCATCCTAAAGTACTCAGACATACTCCCTGAACCCAATTCAAATCTCCCTGTCTATACCCCCTCTGCTGTCTTTGAACTTGTACAACTTAATTTTGTAGATGTTTACAACTTCAAAAGGGAGCAGAACGCATACACTGGGAAGGCAATATGGTTCAAGAGAGGTTATGGAAGCAGACTTTAGTGGACTGGTTATGTAATAGAAGAGAGTTTAGGTAATGGGGGAGAGCAGCAGGGCTGGACAGTGAAGAGTAGCAGGCTATCACTGTTCACTTCTCTCCCATTGTCCCGCCTGCCTCCATGGCTCCTCCCAGAGTGACTGGCAGGGGTTCTGTTAGTGCTTCTATTATTCCAAGCTTCCTGTACGTCTGCAAAGATTTTTTTAATTTGCAGCCATGGTTGTTGCACCAGGCTCTTTTGAGAAGCTGCCTCCCTAGCAGAGCTACAAAATCCACTTGTTTGATTTGTTTTACAATTGTGCCCATAGGTCCCAACCAGGATCAGAACCCCACTGTGTTAAGAACTGTATAAACTGTAATGGCCCAGGTCTACACTACAAAGTTTTGCCAGCATAGCTGTGTCAGTAAGCTGTGTGGTTAAAAAAAAAAACATGCCCCCTAAGAGACAGATAGCTATATCGGCAAAAACATCTGTCTAGGCACAGCTTATACTGGCAAAACAGTCAGTATGCCAGTATATGCTGTGTCTCCGGGAGCTGGATTTGCTGGTATAGCTATATTGGCGAAGCCGTTGTATGACAGACTAGCCCAACCTGCTCTGAAGAGTTTACAATCCAAGACAACTGACATACAAAGGGACAAGAGAGGTGAGTCAGATTATACAATTTTTATAGAGATTTGCAATTTTTAAAAGTTACAAAACTTGAAACAGTTGCAAGCCATACCTGTCTACTCCTTAAGCTAACCATCATGAACTGGTTGATTTGTTACAGGCATTACAGGCAGAGTAGTTGAAGGATTTCAAGAAAGGGCTTTATTATTGATAACAGATTCACATTATATAGTGCATAAATTAGCTAAAGTCTAAAGCAGTGGTTCCCAAACTTTAACAGCCCACGAAGCCCTTTCACTAAATTGTGAAATCTCGTGAACCCCCCTCCTAAAAATGAATATTTCCAGGGATTTAAGTTTAAATTTCCTCCGCTCTCCATGGGGCTCCTGCTGCTGGACCCTGTTGATTGCCCTGGTCAATTGAGCTCGGGCTGCAGGTCCCGCTGACTGCTGGGGCTCAGGATGCCAGCCCCAACTGCCTGGCCCCACTCTCCCTGGGGCTTGGGCTGCCAGCTCCCCTGCTCACAGGGACAGGTCTCGGGCTGCCAGCCCCAACTCCCCGGCCCCGCTCTCCCTGGGGCTCGGACTGTCTGCCCTGCAACCGGGTGCACCTGCTGCCTCCAATGCTCGGGGTCCTCTGGCGCCATTAGTGACATTTTTGTGGCGAACCCCCGTAACGTTCTGCAAACCCCCAGGGGTTCGGGAACCCCAGTTTGGGAACCACGGGTCTAAAGTAACATTTTAGGGCATCAAAGAAAGACATGAGACTAGAAGAGAGATTTTTAGCATGCTATGATTACGGAAGTGAAATTAGGGGACGTTTAAATGTGAAAGTTACCTTGAAAATACATGCTTGCCTCCTTTATTTAAATAGTGTAACTTGGGTAATTATTAGTGAGAGTTTCATTTAAATTCTAATGTAAGGTTATATTCTTAACTATGGAGCCATGAGGGAACCTCCAGAACATGTGTATGTTACAGTGTCCTTGAGGAAAGGACTCCCTCCCCATTGGTCAGCACTGAGCATGTTATTGGCACTTAATACACATTTTGGTTACCTCAGCTTCAGAGTCCTTCAGTTTCTGAACTTTTTCTTTGACCTTCATCTCAAAGACCTGCTCCATTTCCATCTCCATTTTTTTCATTTTGGCCACATGCTCTCTTCTCTCTTCTTCCATCTGTGCCAGAGGACTCCTGCCATAAACCCAGAGCAGGTTAATCAATCTTTTTTGCAATACAAGATCACACTGAAAAGCAAGGCAAGCAAAAAAAAAAAAAAAAGGACCAATGTGTCTGCATGTGTCTTTATCTTACGTTAAATTTTCATAATTTCAGAAAACTGCATATGTTCGATCAAACCAATGTTAAACTATGAAAAGAGAATTTATTTCATAGTGTAAACATCTTACATTTTTTATATTTAAATTAAAGTTAAATATAATGCAGTCATATGTTGAGAATTCTTTACTTTCTACCTTGAACAGAACCGCTAGAGCAGTGATTCTAAACCTGTGGCCCACGGGCTGCTTTCGGCCCAAACAGCACAGAGCTGCGGCCCATGTGACATCTTCAGGGCAACAGAGGTAGTATTGGATGCAGCCCATAGTGGTAAACAGGTTGAGAACCACAGTGTTTGGGGAAAGTCAAATCATGGAAAATTCAGTAACGAAAATTCAAAAATAAAAGTGGCATTTTCCTAGTGATCTTCCAACACTACAGCCCGTCCAATCACCAAAATACTTGTGCACACAAAAATGGAAAGATGGCCTTAAACTAGAACAGAGCAAGAGAAAAAGAAAGTGTTGCAGGTAGAGAGAAACTGATTTTTCAATATTAATTTCTAAGGGAATTATCAAATAAATCTAAGTTCATAATTTCAGCTTTGTGGTAAATACAATCTTTTCCTGTGCTGATTCTTTTGAATACACAGCAATTTTGAGAGGTTTTTGAGCAGTTGGACTTCAGATATAGTTGTGAAAGTGTTATTAGCATGGGATATTTTGCTTTGTAAAATGTTCCTAATTCAAATGTTATAGTCTTCGATGTTCTGTAAAATCCAGCATAGACTCATTATATATCCCACTCATTTTACTCTTTTATGGTTAATGGTTAGATAATGTATACAGTCAGTCCCTTGAAAGAATTTTTTTTTTGGTACTCAAACATTAAGAACAACTGGAACAAATTAATTTCAGCCTGAACGTGTAAGTTTTTCAAAAACATTTGAAAAAAATGAGCTTTAACTAGCATATGGATGTAATAATGCAAACAGATGTATGTATATATTTATTATATCATCACTCTCGGATACTTACGTACACACACAAAACAAAAATGATAAACGAGCAGGGAATGTCTATCCATCTAAGATAGTCCAACCTTCATCTAAGAAAGCAAACTATTTGGAGTTGCTAGGTGTGATTACATCAAAAATAAAGTATTTGCTTTTTGTGCTTGAATGTGTTTTATGCTTTCAGAATTCTCCTAAAAGTATCTGAGGTAGAGTAAAGCATTTCTAATATGCAGTGCCCCTTTCAATTCAAAACTTGCAAGCATTCTTTTAGAAGAGGGAAACCGGGTTTAAAATGTGTAGTCAGTGCAATGGAGTGTGTGTCAAATATGTCAGAATTGTTTTGACTATTCATAGCTCATTTTATACATATAACTCAGTTATATGAAATTGCCACTAATGAAGTGAAAATGAAATGCATCCTATGAAATCAAGGCCAACTGAACAGTTTTTATATTCCATCATTTTCAAAATGTGCTTCAAAAGGTGACAATTTTAGGTATTTTTGAGATGTATCTGAACTGATTTGCAAAATTTAGAGCAGCAGACCAAATGTTAGCAGAATACTAGATTTCAAATGGAAACTGATCCTACTCTAAATGCAGGATTTACTTTTACTGCAAAGGTTGACTGTTAGCATCTGTACCTTTTGTTGATGAAAATAGCATGTAAGTTGGTGTATTGTTCGATTACAAGCCCAGTACCATAATACATAAAACTAATTTATGAGAGGAGTGTGCAACATCCGTTGTAATGTTTTAGAGAATTTGAGTAGTAGTGTTTCTGTGTAAATAAACACATTGTCAAAACATTACAAAATTTAACTTCCTGAAGACATTAACATACCTCTCTTTGAGAGAGATACAAAGTTTTAAAGTGTCAATTCTATGTAAAGAACTATTGACCTAGAGGCCTAGGTCCTACTGCCACTGAAGTCACTGCCAAGACCCCTATTGACTTCAAATGGGAACAGAACTGGCTCCCCAACAGCACCAGAACCTAAGAATTTAGATAGGTCTACCAAGTCATATTTTCAAGGAAATTATTCAGATTTCCCCCAAAATGTCAAGTTTTAGCTTTCCTGGAGAGTTTAGTAAGTTAGCAGGCTAATATCCAGTATGGAGTTCTTTACGAGTGGATCTGTACACAGTTCTCATTCTGATAAGCAATGTCTAGAGAAATCAATGAGGTTTAAGCAAGAAGGAAAAGGGAAGTGCAAGAAAGCATCAGGAACACTCCCACTCTCCCCATATAAAATAATATACATGTGTAATGTTAAGCTCTCTCTAAACCTTAGAGTTGTTATTCTATGTATACAAAAAGTAGAACCTCTGCAAGCCATTTGTATGATAAAACCATAGTCAAACGAATTTGACTACACTAACAAGTTTGCCAGTTTAACCCCTCCTTAAACAGCTGTAAATCTAGAGACAAGTTATGAAAATTCCACAAATTCTCAATAAGCACTAATATAACTATTACTCTGGAACTAATGAGAAACTGCAGAGCCAATCTGGGTGAATTACATAATTTACATATATCGTCAACCATTATAGTGCTCTTGTAGTCTTTGTTATTCTCATGGAATTTGACCAAAATCTTTCAAAAGTAAGTGGGAGTGTTCTATGAAGAATATTTGTCACTGAAAATATTTATAACTTTTAATCTAAAATGTTAGAGCAGTTTTAGAACAAAAAGCACTAAAGTAAAAACAGATGCCAGAAGCTGAACAACAGGAAAACTTAAATTTTGAAACACTTAACATTAAAGGTCTTATGTGTTTAAAGAGGTTTTGTCTGAAGTCTTTGGAAAAATTTAAACAACCACTTACATGCCTTCAACTGTGTCAAATCTAAAAAACAAAAAATACAGAGGCTTAGCATGCTTAAATAAAACCACAAAAACTAAAAAGCAGTAATTAAAAAAGCATAATTCATTATAGATTCCTAAAGCTAATTAAAATTTGTTTCCCCCCCAAAAAAAACCAAATTTTCCACAGTAAAATGAAAGACTGTTAGTTAAAGCTGGTTATGTTTATTTCAAAACTCAGTTAGTAAATCACTACACCATGTAAATATTAATGCAGATTTGATGTGCAGAGATATTTCAAAGACAGTTTTTACCTACAGTGGTGTGACTAAAGTACGCATGCTTTTAAAGTGATTTTACATATTTTAGTGACATTAACTTAACTACTTGCTCTAAGTAAGCTTTCTGAAATCAAACCAATCCATCTCTAGGCTTATTTGCCTTATAAAATTTGTCACCTAATGAAGGTCATTATATTCAAAGTGAATGATGGATGTTATATTTAAAGAGAAAGACTGTTCAGGTGCTATAGAAACAGCACTTAACTTTACTGGCCAGCAGAGGTCTCACAGGAGGCTATGCTCAACAGCACTAAAAAGCATACAATGTAATTAAGTTTACATGGAGTATGGCATCTTAATTTGAGCTTGTGTTGTGTTAGCATCTCACTGACAGTAGTAAAATCAGAAGAAAAGATCAGCCTTCAGGAACTGGTATTTTTACATTAAATAATTTGCAACAAAGTATGAAGCCATTCATACTATTAGGACTGCTCCCTAGGATTTCCTGTTCTGTCTATAGGAAGCGTAGAATCTTGAGTGTGTGGCAAGGTTATTAACATCCTAGGAACATAGTCAAAAGGAGTTAGAAGCAGTCTATGCTAAGAAGCAGTTAAAAGGATCTACACGTTGCATATTTTGTTACTCTGTGTGACAGTTTATTGAACATATCTGCAGCCAGATAAGGCTTATCTTTATGTCATTGATACAAATAAATACCTTTTGATAATAAAAACATGGTTTATTTTTAACCTCACTGAAAATGTTTATTTCACATCAAAAAGTGAATATAGGACTTCTCAAATTAAGAATTTTTGGTTTCAATTTTAATACATGCCACACAGTGCACGTGTACAGTTACACTATTTGCATAGTGTGAAGAGACAAGTTATCCATATACCTGAAGGTTACCCTTTGACATAATATTTTTTAGAGATGGGATGATGTTGAAAATGTGAAGGAATCAGACACTAAACCTAAAATACAAAAAGGCTACGTAATCATGGAAAAAACATGCTTTGGATTTCTCTTAAGCTAATGTGTTATTTGTAGAACAGCTGATTATAATATCAGCCAAGCAAGGAAGGAATTCAAGCGAGTCAAAAGGCAAGAAAAATTGTTTTGTTTTGGTGCATTTGGACAATACAGAATATATCTTGTAGCACACATTACTAATTCTGTTTTCATAGTCAATCACTGTATTTTGTTCAAAAAAATGAACTAACATTTTTACTCAAGGAACAGAGCTGCAAAGGTTAATTAATATGTTGATATTACCACCAGGAGCAGGCAGAGAGAGAGAGAGAGAGAGAGAGAGAGAAAATATATATATATATAGAGAGAGAGTGTGTGTGTCCCCAACAAACAACATTTAATACAAAATGTTTGACATCTGCTAACAGAGTAAGAAGTTAGTGTGCAATATGGATACAGAACATGCATTTTGGTGAGCTAGTAAAATGCAAGAGAAAATGGACAAACAAAATGTTGCAAATCCACTCTCTTTCTCTTGGAGCACATTTAAATGTTTTTGGACAAACCTGTCTACCTAAAACAGAGCCCGAATCAGATGCTAACTACATTCCCACCTTACCAGGCTCAATCATGGCAACTTAGACAATGGTTTCCCTCCTGTCAAAGGCTGCATTCGCAGACACCTGCACATTTACCTGACATAGCATGTTAAAGAGTGCAGGGAATGCCATGTGGAAACTTTGCAAAGCATGCCAACTGACATCTCCTTGACCCAGGCCAGGAGTTAGCCATGCTGTAGTTGAGAGAGCATTAAGTCTCAATGGATGGGCAACCTGAGGCTTCGTATGCTTCCTGGACACAGGACCTGATAATTTGGTCAGGACAAAAATCCCTTCCAGTGCATCACAGTCTGGGTCAGGTCACCCTATTGGAGATGCCTAAATTCACGAATGCCCTAATGTAAACCAATTATGGACCACATGGGAGTCTGGAGGCATTACTGGGCCCTGCTGACGGTGATCTTGATTTTAACAGAGGAATTGTTAGCACTTGGGCAAGCATCAGCAGGTCTGTATGCCTATCATCTTGCCCAATCAGAGCAATTAACACTAAAAACGTCTTATGGAGAGCAGTTTTTTTTCTTTCAGACCCTCCATATGAGGGGGAGGAAATGATAAAGCCATTGAAACGTGTATGGTACACACAACATTAATAGGTCTAGGTACCTGCTCCCCAAAACAGGAAACTTAATTTTGTTTTGGACAAGTCTACAGTGAGGATTCCCCAATTCTTGAAGAATCTGCTGGAATACATCAACTCTCTCCTGGAAGAATCCAATTGGCTTAACCAACCGTATTTTAACCAGAAGTACCATCTGTACTTTAAGATGATCTGATTAAATTTCTTGTGCCACCCTGGTGGTTCAAGTATACAACTACCACTATGCCATCATATTTAGGATGGGCTTTTCCCAAATGTGTCCTCTGAATGCTAAATTGGCTAATCAGATGGCCCACAGTTTCCTGGGTGTTTATGTGAACTTTAATTTCCCTTGTGGACTAAGTTCTTTGAGCTGGGAAGGCATCTATATGAGTGCCCCACCCTGGCAGACTTGAATACATATGAGTTCTGGAGATGGAATTAGGGTGCTTTTATGACTCTATATGGTTCTCTTCAATCTAGTGAATCTAACAAGTGTTTCCCATACCACTTGGGTGCCTGGTGCTGAGAGTATGCCCAAGCGAACCAGCTGTCCAAGAAATCACCACCAAATTTTGGAAGCCTGCTGCCGTGACCATCTATATAAATGGGTACAGCAGCCCTCCAAAGTGTGTAACTATTATTTCTGTTTCTATCTACCTATCTATATAAATGAAATGAGAACACATGCTAGCCTTAGGATAGAGGCCAGGCCAAATTGACAGCTGTCAAATATGACCCATAGGTACTTTTGATGTCATGCTCCATTGATGTCAGTAAATCTCTGATTAATCACTAGCAAGGTGAATGCAAGGTTTCTGAAGTTTTATGAATGGGCTCACCCACTTCAAGTCCTTCCCTAGACAGCCACAAAAGTTCTGAAGTAAGCCAGAACCACAAACTCTAGGTGTCAGACACTTTGCAGAAAGAAGGGACTGCTTTTGTCGGTCACAGCACAAGAAAAATGGCTCAAGCATTGCCTCAGTCCACTCCTGCCTCTATCTTCACAGGTGAGCTATTATCCCACCCTTAGGAAATCTGAAAGGTTGGTTTTGTCTGTCACAGCCCCAGAAATCACATCAGCCACAGAGAATAGAGGTTTCTTGGTGAGAGCAAAAATAAGTCTAAGACTCCTGAGGGGAGGCACAAATGAAGTGTATTTGTTTTCTTTCCCCCCTTTCTATGAAAGAATACACATGGCAGCCAGATGTGGCTACAGAGATCATCTTCCTATATGTTGCTCTAAATCTGGCAGGAATCAAAACTAGAAAAGCACAGTGAGGCAGCTCTAGAGTGGGAGAATGTGGGTGGTGACCGGTTATCCTGCCTGTGAGAATGAGCAAGGAATCCAATGTCTGTGCTGTCAGAGTCAAACAGGAGTTATGCTGTAAACCCAAGTAGCTCCAGAAAGTTAATCTGCATTAAACAGCTGTGTTGCATTAATTACATTCTTTTCAAATCAATCCCTTGGAATGTATGGTTACTGCTCTAACCTACAAATCTATACATCTTGTACTCTTACTGATGACTGTCCATAATTCTAAAAGTGCCCCAAAATAAAGGAAAATACTCTATTAAACTGTTACTGAAGTGTACAGTTTCATAAAAACCGTATATAATTTGACTCCATTCTCTTTGCTCTTCTTTTCCTTTATTAAAGAGTTATTGGATACAAATATAGACCCTTAAAGATGGTCAGTGTTTCAATTTGTAGCATGACAATACTTATAACACAGATGCTGTGGCTCAAAAGTTCATATGGTTGAGGCAACTGTTCAGTGAGAACAGTGACAACCGATTTTTAATTAATATAAAAATCTGAAATGTTTGTGTTTTTCAAAAAAGGGCAAGGTAAGAATTTACAACAGGAGCAAACAATTTGACGCGAAGTAGTGGTGTGTGTGTACTTATAAGATACTGGAGAGGTAGGAGGCAAAACGACAGTAAGCAAACTCAGTTTTCTCTATTTGAAAAAGGAGGCAGGAATCTGAGTGAGACTAAAACTTAATAAGGAAGGAACTGGGGTGCTGAAAGGTTATGGGCCTCTAGTCTAGGATCTGGGTTCAATCATTAGTTCTTTCAAAATCTGCAAGAAAATCTTTTTGGTTGTCTCCAAGGACTGACTCAGATATTTGTACATAACAGTAGCTCCATGATGAATGGAACTGAGGGCTCAAGCTGCCAACTAGCATATAAATTTACTCTCTATTTACCTCAGCTATGCACTAATGAAGTGCTATGATTCTTAACAGAATCCTAAACTGAAGAGATTTGCTACAGAGAAATATGTTCCGAAGGGCATCTTTTACTTTAATAAATACATCCAGCCCCAAAGGCCAAACCAGGTGGGACTGTAGTAAAGTTACTGGGATGGTTTTGGTGGCAGGAGGTAAGATAATGAGCTATGCTTCTGAAAGAGAAGACCACAACATCAGTACTAATCGAGACACTCATGAGAACTAAAAGCATAAGCAACACTTGCTCTGAATACAAAAGTCTAAGTGATAAATAAGGCTATGTTTTAGTCATGGGTATTTTTAGTAAAAGTCATGGACAGGTCATGGGCAGTAAACAAAAATTCACGGCCTGCGACCAGCCCATGACTTGTTACTATATACCCCTGACCAAAACTTGGGTGCTGGGGGGTGCGTGTGTGCGTGCACCTGGGACCCCTGCTGCTTCTGGGAGGGAGGGGGCAGCTGGCAGGCTCCTTACCTGGCTTTGTGCGGTTCCCAGAAGCAGCTGGCACGTCCCCCCGGAGATAAGCGCTGCCCAGAGCCATCACCCCATCCCGTACCCCAACCCCCTGCCTCAGCCCTGAGCCCCCTCCCACACTCAAACTCCTGCTGCTGCTGGGGGTGGTGGCCTGAGCCTGCCCCAGCCGCACCTGCCACTGTAGAAGTCCTGGAAAGTCACGGAATCCGCAACAGACTCGCAGCCTTAGTGATAAATGATAAGTGCAGGAAACGTAACATTGGTTTTGGAACCTCTGAATATTGTACACAAAATAGGTAGCAAGCAGCACACAAAGAAGTTTTCAATATTAAGAACAAAGAATGCAATTGTATATTGCATTTTAAGGATTTACAGTGTTCGGACTACATAACATATGGAGAGAGTTTGGGTTTGGAGGCACGGACAAGTAGAAATCTGCCGATGAGGGACAAAATTGAAGTAAGGGTAAAGGTGTGAGATCAACAAAAGTAAAACTTTGGAAGTCAAAGCACATGCAGTGTTTTTCCCTTACTTGACCCTTATTGTAAAAGCAATGGTATTAACTCCAAAATTACGTAACAAAATAAGTGTGATCAGTTTCTTTTGTTTTTGTTGCAACTTTACATGTCATCCACAATCTAAGGAGCTTTATAAATCCCATGGAGAAGGCAGAACTTATCAGTCCACGATATTATTACCACTTCAAAGAGAAAGCACCCTCAAGGTTTTGCACTTAACTATATTCTTTTCTCCTCTCACCCTGCTACATGCCCAATTCAAATATCCAATCAAACTTTTACATCTCTCCCTTCTTCCCCAATTCTCTTCATAATCACTCTACCCCATGAGGTATTTTCTCACTAAAATTACCTGAGGGATCTGAGGGATGAGAAGAGGAGGTATTATTGGACTCTTGCCTGCTCAATCAACCATGCTATGCTATTGTCAGCAATGCAGACAAACTTTAAAAAGAAATTTTAAATCTCTCTCTGTGAGCACTCAAGAGCCTCAAAGGATGTGGAGCAGGACGTTGTGACAACAGGTTGGGCAAGGTGAGAAACTGTTGTGTGTGTAACAACGTGACTAGTCAAAGTACAGATATGGTTCTACTTTGGAATTCTCTTCACTCCAAAATTTTACTGTGTTTGAACTTGGTTGTGAAAAGCTGATTTGGTGACATGATTCTATTACATGGCAGTCAATGTAGCAGGGGGCACAAGTTTAGCATTGTGCCAGCTAACTCATTCCTTCAGAACCATATTCAAACAGTAAAAATTTTAGTGTGGACAAGCCCTTAGTGTGAAATAGCCATACAAATCAGATTGCGACCTGCCCCTGCCAGAGATCAGGGATACCCCTCGCTGAGAAATAGCTGTACAATTGCGAGACAGTCACTGTATAGCACCCCTGCACTCGGATACTATATTGGAATGCTATTCTCAGTCTATCAAGGAAATAATTATACCATTCATGACTAACTTGCCTCAAGAATAATTTTTTAAAACAAATACCTGAAATAATTTACACTAGCTCCCTCAGACACATTATGTCTTCACTATTACATAGATGAATATACAAAATTTTAAAATGTATACTGATATCTAACAATTCTTGAAAATAGTCAACTTATTTGTTATATAAACAGAATAGGAAGAATAAACAAAATTTATATTTTATGCTTCCATAATTTAAAATTAACTAGAATAGCATGCAAAGTGCAACCATAAAAGGGACCAAAGTTTTTAGTTCTTTGTTCCTGCACCAGCTGGGGTTGAAATACTGCCCTAGCAGCTTCCCTCTCACAAAGGTATGGAGATGGAAAGATTGCTGTGTGTTACTAACAAGCTTTCTACCACGATGAGAGGCTTTGAAAAATACTGAGCAGAGTCCACTGAAGATGGGGAAGAGAATGTGTGATTTTATTCTTAAAGTTACTAAACACAAAGATAATTAAATCCACTCTTCCGCAAAAACAAAGCACTGAGCAGCACCATCAGCAAGAGAAACCACAAAAGCCAAGAACAAGTTGTGCCCAGAAATAGAAACCTTGATGTCCAAAAACTCTCAAATGATTAATGTGCTTTGAAGAATCACAATGAACATTAAACTTCTTGCTTGTTTACACACAGCAGTTGTATAGGTTTAGCAAACATGTTGACTAAATAATTTTAGTGCTCTATTGTGTTTAGATGAGGCCTTCATAACTTGAGGTAAATGACTGAAATTAAGTAGAAAATATAGAATGGTGACATCAAATGTTGATACAAATTTAACAAGCACTTACTTAGTTAGCTGCCCTTTGTTTTTGTTGTTGTCAACTCCATTGTACGTAACAGCTGCCAGTTTTCTGCTCCTGTAGTTCTCATAGTGTACGTTGTTAGTGACATCCTTCAGGTCCTGCATGTGAGTTCTGTCAATAGAAGTACAGGCTATCAGCAGAGTTCATTCTTCATGAATATCAAACATGATCTGAAAATCAGATTAGATCACCTTCATTTTGCAGATTTAATAATCCAATCAAATTTATTCTGTCCTATCGAAACAATGAGAATTGGAGAACTTTTTTTTTTTTAATATTCTTGTTCATGGGAGCAACAATATAAATGCCTTCATTTCAAACTTAATGAATGATGGTAGGGTCACAGAAAGGACAGCATATTTTGCACAGAATAGCATTTCAAAATCGAGAGCTTACTTACCTTGTAAAGTAACTAGAGTTCTTCGAAATGCATCACCTGATGGGTGCTCCAGTTCTGGTGTGCCTGTGCCTTTGAATATAGATTTTTGATAGCAGAGATTTTGGGCCAGCAGCAGCAGTTTGGGTGTGTGGTAGGGTGCTCAGGGCTAGGGGTAGGGGATGCTTACCTTGGGGTGGGGGACTCCCACTAGCATGGTCCTGCAGCTCCTAGGCAGTGGAGGGGTCGGGGAGGCTCCGCCGTGAGCTACCCACAGGCTCCGCCCCTGCAGCTCCCATTGGCTGCGGTTCTGTGGGGAGCACGAGGATGTGTGGGGCACATGTGCAGGCTGGACACTTCTACCAAAAATCTCCAATCAAAGGCTCTGGCACACCTGAAGTGGAGCACCCACAGGAACACTACTCCAAGAACTGCAGCATTCCAAACGTTAATATTACAAGTTTTACAAATATAATATATTTTGTAGGTGAACTTGTAAATGAGGAGGACCAATATGAAATATAGCTCTATAGTCTTGTAATAATGCTGCATTAGACCCATCTAAACATTTGTCAGGCAATAAGTTAGAGTTCCAAGCACAAACTTGACTTGAGCTTCCACATTTCAAGCTTAGAAGTAGTACTTGTTGTGTGTCCAAGGTAAAGGTCAAGTACCAACTATCCACAATATCCATTCAGCAGCTCAAAGAAAATCCTCTGGAGTGAAGCTAAGCTGCCAAACAGGAATTGTTACAAGAGATTGGGAAATAAATCTAAAATTGCCCATGATAAAAAAGGCAGAGAGACTCAATCACCTTTTAACACAGGGAATACATCAAATCCTACTTTGGAAAACACCCATCCTGGAACTAGGACACTAAATGCCTAGACAGTATTACATCAGTACAAACAGAACTTCAATTGTCTGTTGGTTTATCAATTTTCAGGAAAAAAATAACCACACACAGAGTGGGCAGGCAATACATCAACATTACCACTTGCTCAGGATTTGTTTAAACAAAATTATGCCCAAGACTATGTCGACGTACGTTACATACAATAAAAAAAACAAAAACAAAAACAAAAAAACCACACCCCACAGGAATTAGAAAAAACTACCTAGTCCAGCCCTCTCCATTACAAGATCTTTGTGTTAAATGTAGCTAATACTTTGCAGAGCCTTTTTGAGTCAATCCCTTTACATATCTTCCATTATTTCCCCTGAAAATTTTATAATCAGTCTTTGGTTTACTGTCAAGTCTAACTTTTCCTTTGCTCAACTTCATGCTAATTAAACTTTGTTCTTCTAGGACAGCATGGTTGAATTTGTATTGTACTGGGTTTTGTTGGGTTAGAAGAAATTTGGGAGTGGCCTACTTTTTTTTAAATTATTCCTTGTCATATTGCATGACTAAGGTTTTACTTTGGAACAAAGGACTAATATGTTAAAAAGCAACCAGTTTATTCCACAAGTACTCTCTGTAGTAAGACAGTATAGAAGTATTAAGCAATTATCAAACTCTTGTTCAAGACTAACTTACTATGGTTCAAAGTCTGCCCTCACACACATCCACAATTTCTAGTAACTTCAGCAGGAGTTGCATATTTTGAGTCACAGGTGACAGAACTTAGGCCTTGTACTTTAATTGGAAAAAAACCGGAAAAGCAATAGAAAAGCTTGCTTTTAATCCAAATTTCCCTTACTGCCATTCTTTCCCATAGGCTTGTTACATTTTAGCAAACTTTTAAAAAGTTGAAAGGTATTATTGTACTAAGAGGGCTTCTATTTTGTCCCTCTGCATTTCTGTTTTCATTTCCTGCATATTTCACTGTCATTGATGTTACGACAGAAACAAGGTTATTGGTCCAGCAAGTTCTAATCCACACTATTTAATGACAGGAGCACTAGCTGCTCAATCTTGACCTATTCAAATAATCTTATAAATATTTAAGGGACAAAGACAAAACTTCCATTGCCAATTAGAGAGGAAAAAATATATTCTGGAGGCTGTGTCAGATAGCCGCATTTCATTGATTGTGATTGATGAACAAGTTATGACATGTTATGAGACTATTATTCTTGTATAATGAAGCAAGAGGTCTTGGAATTATAAAGTAAATATTCTGCACTTTTACTTGAAGCAGAAAGCAGATCAATATTCAACATTTGCAGAGGAGTGAAAGATGTCCTTAAAAAAGGACATACAATATAAGGAGGTAGAGAACATAAGTTTCCTTCTCTTATATTCAACTCAACTCCTTTCACAATAGGTGTGCAATGTTCCACATAAACTACTTACCTTATCAACATGTTCCTTAGAATTGTGAAGTCACAGTGTTCACCATTTTCAACTGTGGGGAAGAAAGTAAACTGTAAGTTAAGACAGTGTAACTAAAACTTGTGCCATACATAAGGTAGAGGGAGATGTTGAGATTGAATATATTTGAGTATTAATGTTTTCCTATGTATAAACCTCCTGTTTCTCTACAGTGCCCCCATATTTTTTTCCCAGAGCGAATTTTATACTTTTCATTCCAGATTACATAAAAAAGCTTAACAGACACATATGCAAAACATATCACTCAACCTACCACTGAAATGTAGTAGTTGTTGGACAGTACATAACATTTCAAAAGCTCAGGGAAGAGAGTGAAGAATAATTTCCAAATGAAACAGGTAAATTTAAAGTGACACCAAATTTTTAAAAAGTGTGTTAATTTTTTCAACTATATTGTTACAAATAGCATCTAAGATTACTATAACAAAGATGAGAGTTCTAAATTTTAGTGTACACTCAATGAAACTAACTAAATAATGGCTTCCTCTACATGGCGAAGTCTCCCAACTTGTGTAAGTCTCAGTGCAACAGAGAGAAAAACATTTAAGATATATCATAAGAAAATATGATTGTAAAATAAACTGGTAGGGTAATTCAGGGACAAATGTAGTACTTTAAA
The DNA here is from genome assembly GCF_965140235.1 of Caretta caretta. Taxonomy (NCBI): domain Eukaryota; kingdom Metazoa; phylum Chordata; order Testudines; family Cheloniidae; genus Caretta; species Caretta caretta. Next base: position 180,781,820 of record NC_134207.1, read on the forward strand.
TTACACTTAAAAAGCTGATTAGATTTCAAGTTGACAGTGTCTCCATGCAACTAGAAAGCAATAATCCCAATTGCATTTAATCACGATTCTGGAACAGACATCCACATATATGTTTGCAAAGAGCCACTGAACTCTATACTATGTATCTGAGACAAATTCCATATAGGATATATTATAAATTTTGGATTGCCATGTTACCACATAAAAATACAAAATCAATTTTACAAGTGAAGTGACATCAAATTTGGTACCAGGTAAATTCTACCAATTGAACAGATACAGTAGTTAATTTTTGGAAGCTAAAATACCTGAACTTCATAGTACTGGAAGCAGACACAAATGAACAGTTTTATTCATCACTTTTAAAATATTTACATACGAGTAAAGGTATTTGAACAATCCAGGAACTTTAAGACTATATGTTGACTTCGCCAGAGAGCAAGGGTAAGGCAATCAGCACATAACTGACTAAACTCATTTTCCTAGTCCCCAGTGTCCTGATTTGCCAACTTCTTCCCCAAATAAGGCTCCAACACATCAAGCCAGGTGCCATCACACCCACCAAGTTAGCTCTCCTGAGAACAAAGTCTACCAGGATCAGGAAAATCCTGTTTTTAAAATATTGGGTGTTTTATGTATATTTACTTCAGAAAGACCAAATCAATTTTTAATTACACCCAATTAATCAAAAGTTCTTAAATTAAAAAGGAACTATGTAATCGGACAAAGAATCCTACAGTAAAAGAAAAATGTAGTACAATATATTGACAGCAAATCCCCTTTCAAAAATTTGCCAGTTTACTAAAATCCCAAATATACCAATGCACTCCTGATTTCCAAAGAGAAATTAAATTAAAGTACACAAATACCCACTGAATTTCATGCTAAAATTGGTGGTTCTATTTTAATTGCTAATTTACACAGAGTTTGAAAATCAAGAGCCTGTTAACTATACATTTATACAGATGAACACTAACCCAGAAGATGTAGGCCATTACATCACTGCTCAAGTGTATGAGACTGATAAGTGACTAAAATGGAAATTACATGTAGTTCTTTGCTTGTGAATCTGAAGTGTAGCTTTATTTACAGAATACAATATCTGGTGAGTTTGTGTTTATAGATGGGATGGCAATGTAAACCATGGGAGAATTCCAACAGGACTGGAATTCCAGCAGATCTACATAATGACCTGAGTGTCCGCTGTTAATGGTCCCAGAATCATTAGCAAACACTGAATCAGATCAGAGTTGTTATTGATGCTCGCCCTCTTCCCCCCACCCCCCAAACCACCACTCGGATCTGCACATTTAATGGATTCAGGTTAATTCTACACTTGCACTGTGGTCAGACTAACTGAGCAGACATTATCATCAAAGACCAGGACATAAACATAACTTTACTGAGAACAGTTCACTGCAAAAGAATATTCTGCAAAATTGCACCCCACTGATGATCTTTGTAAGACATCAAGTTCCTTGTTTCACTTTTATTTAGTATGTATTTAAATACACAGTGGCTGAGCAAATCAAGGCCATGCACTCGACCCAATGTATTTGCTTATAGATCAAAGAACTGTGAAAGACACTGTGAATGATTTCTCCACCAGACTGAAAGATAAGTAGTAAGAATAGTAGGAGGAATGGGGGAAGAATGGGAGACAATGGTATGGAGAAGGGGACATGGGAGACAGAGCCCCTGGCATATGGGAAAGGGGATCACAGAGTCCTGGCATTAGGAGCAGGGAGCTTGCGGAGGGGAATGGAGGAATGCAAGGAGCCCCTGGTGTGTGCTATCTAAGCTCAGCCTAGAAAAGCAACAAGGCTTGTGACCCTCTAATACAAATTCATGCAACAGCTATACTCTGCAGTTATTTTACTCCAAATAATTTTAATTTCTTCTTTGACATTCCATTTACATAACATGTGAAATCATACTCCCAATAAAGTATAGAGTTATAAAAGTTTGTTTTTAAAGTAAAAACGGTAGCACCATTTAATATTTCAAATGTCTAAACCAAGAGCCTGCCCCTGCCCCCTCCCAATGTTCTACTGCAGCTGGTTTATACTCTACACCAAAACCCATTTCCTGTCAGACATGCACTTCAAAGAACTACAGCACTTCCTTTAACATATTTGTAAAATATGCTGTTTTGTTTAGTGCTGCATTAACTTGGTTCACAGTTAAGCTGCTTTAAAAAAATTTGCTTCATAAAGTTTATAGATAAGAATTATTGTGGTAAACACAATGTAAAACAATCTATGGTGGTCACTCCAACGTATGTTGGAGTTGGGTGCATACATATGCAAACCAAAAATAAAATAAAACTTCACTTCGCAAAGGCAGCTGTTGAAGGCTCGGTGTTTGGGTTTTCATGTACCATATTTATCATGCATGCAAAGAGGTAATGAATGGTATGTAGCAGGCAAATAATATTAAATAATAATCGTTATCTCATAAAAACAGTTATCTTCAAATCTATACTAAAGCAGCAAACTATACCTATTTCCACTTACAACGGGTACAAAAAGCAAATATCAAACTTTAATTAGACTTTACATAGCGGAGAATGGCATTTGGGTTGTTAAATGAAAATGTATCTTTGAACTCAATGCGAGACGAAAACTTTCAGTATGCTCAACTCTAAGGTCAATGGCTTTAGGAAAAACAACAATTTATTATAGTCTAGTGAAAATAAGATGATCTGCCAGGAATTTTAAATTGTATTTATTCTAGCCTAGATGATCAAACAAACATCCCTAATGCAAAAGCCCCTGGAAACAAGAGACTAGGAAACTGATTGTTTATGTAATAAACCATATGGACATTTCTGCAACACTGAAGTGGAAATATTATGAGCACTAGTAAACAGCTGAACATCAAGCATAATCTTGTTTATGTAATGAAGTATGAACTGAAATTAAAGTAAGATACTGCAGTTTAATTACAGTTCACTGGAAGATACCTCCATGGGTCTTGAACAGATGATTCACAAGAAAAAAACTTAAGTATATCTTTTATAAAACATTTAACTTTGGCAAGACTGCATTTGTTCTGAGGCTGGAAAAAGGATGATTTACACAAATTGTAGCACTGCTGAACAAAATCTGCAGGTTTTATTAAGTTTTCAGTTGCAAATACTTTAATGTAAGTTAAAATGTTTGAAGCAAAGACTGCAGATTTATTTATAATCCAATGCACTTACATTACAATAAAAAAGCTACAAATACTGGAAAAAAGTTTACCTTCTGCAACACCCCAAGGATATTGCCTTCCTCTGACTCTCTTGCCATTGACTTCAATGATCGTATTACTTCCTACCACAGCAAGAGGTAAACGGTCCTAAAAGATAAACAGTATGATTTTTCAGTACCAATGTGTGTCTTCTGCCTAAAGATATTGAAATAAAGCATAAGTATAAACTTAATACAAAACAAAGTAGGGTTTTATTATTCTGTAATCCAGCTCACCAAAAGTTCAGGGAAGCTTGTACTATTACTGATATGTACCAGTTACAGGAGATTTATCCAGCTTTGAAATTCCCTGTATTCTGATTGGTCTGTAAGTCTGATTTAAAAATAACCACACAGCTATTTTTATAGGCCATAGAGCATGTAAACCATGTACTGATTAACAAGGATTGTCAGCCAGTCTGAGTAAAGGGTTTTGATCACTGGTTATTTCTCAACCTTTACAGTGATTATGCAATTCGCTATTCTTAATGGCTACTATAATGTTTGCTTTGACTGAATCTTGTACTCATAACTTTTGAGTTTATTGTCATCAAAAATGGCTGCCTTGGCTGATGCAGAACTCAAATTTACACACAAGAAAAGCTGTCAATTACTTGAAAGCAACATCTTACAAAGTTAACCCCATCTCTTCCCTATCTCTATTCTGCTTTTCACTCTACAGCAGAGGTGGGCAAACTACAGCCCGCAGGCCACATCCGGCCTGTGGGACTGTCCTGCCTGGTCCCTGAGCTCCCAACCGGGGAGGCTAGCCCCTGCTGTTCCCCTCCCCTGCAGCCTCACCTTGCCGTGCCACCAGCGCTCTGGCCCGCCACTCCTGCCGGGCAGTGCGGCGGTGTGGCTGCAAGCTCCTGCTGCTCTGAGTGGCATGGTAAAGGGGCGGGGGGGGGGGCAGTTGGATAGACGTGGGAGTCCCGGGGGGGGGGGGGGGGGAGGATGGGTTGGGGGTGCAGTCAGGGGACAGGGAATGGGGGGGTTGGATAGGGGTGGGAGTCCCGAGGGGCCTGTTGGGGGGCAGGGGGGTGGATAGGGGTCGGAGCAGTCAGGGGACAGGGAGCAGGGGAGATTGGATAGGAGGCAGGGTCCCAGGGGCAGTTAGGGGCGGGGGGTCCCAGGAGGGGGCCGTCAGGGGACAAGGAGCGGGGGGGGTGTGGTATTGGATGGGTCCGGAGTTCTGAGGGGGGCAATCGGGGCAGGAAGTGGGAAGGGACGGATGGGCGCAGGGGTCAGGCTGTTTGGGGAGGCACAGCCTTCCCTTTCCTGCCCTCCATACAGTTTTGGAATCCCAATGTGGCCCTTGGGCCAAAAGTTTGCCCACCCCTGCTCTACAGGCTAGCAAGATTCATCACCAGATCAACTCCTATATCTGTTTGTGTTTATCCTGGGAGAACCCTAGGTCTTCCCCATTCCAATTGTTTTCAATACACAATGCAAACAAAAATATTACATCTTTTCTAGGAAGAAGAACCTTGTTAAACCATTGGGAATAAAAAGAAATACATCTGGGGAAAGTGACTGAGGGAAACAAAATATGATGGAATGAAGTATGAGAGAAGGACCAAGGGTTTTCAATTGTTTAAAAGTTTGAGCTTTTCACACTTTGAGGGCCCTTTTCGGTTTTCTGCTGCTTTTCTCCTCAATTGCAGTTTTAGCATACCAATCACTAGAGGGTGCTTCTATTTAACTCAGTAGTAAGCATACCCTGTGCTGCTGCATACCTATGCTTTGGGCCTCCAAGTTTATTCCTTATTTAAAAAAATAAAACCCTATCAATTATTCTACAGCACTGGTTCAAAACACAAGAGTGTTACTGAAGTGTTCTCTACCACTGATTAATATTTTTAAAGAAGGGATTTAGCACAGGATATAGTTACTACATTCTACAGGAAATGCTTTTAAATAAATTTGTATTATGGCAGCACTCAGGACCCCCAAACAAAGTTCAAGGACCCACTATGCTACCCACAGTACAGACAAGATAGACTACAGCCATAGTTCACAAATGTACAGGTGGATGAAATGAACAATGGTGACAGATTGGAAGGATAAGGAGGTAATAAACCGTCATATAAGAGTTAAATGTATATTGACTATAGTTTTCATTCTAAAATTTATTTTTAAGTAGGGTTGTTAATTAATCGCAGTAACTCACGTGATTAACTAAAAAATTAATCGCGATTAAAAAATGACTCATGATGAATTGCTGTTTTAATTACACTGTTAAAGAACAGAATACCAATTGAAATTTATTAAATATTTTGAATGTTTTTCTACATTTTCAAATATATTGATTTCAATTACAACACAGAATAGAAAGTGTACAGTCACAGAATATCAGGGTTGGAAGGGACCCCTGAAGGTCATCTAGTCCAACCCCCCGCTCGAAGCAGGACCAATTCCCAGTTAAATCATCCCAGCCAGGGCTTTGTCAAGCCTGACCTTAAAAACCTCTAAGGAAGGAGATTCTACCACCTCCCTAGGTAACGCATTCCAGTGTTTCACCACCCTCTTAGTGAAAAAGTTTTTCCTAATATCCAATCTAAACCTCCCCCACTGCAACTTGAGACCATTACTCCTCGTTCTGTCATCTGCTACCATTGAGAACAGTCTAGAGCCATCCTCTTTGGAACCCCCTTTCAGGTAGTTGAAAGCAGCTATCAAATCCCCCCTCATTCTTCTCTTCTGCAGGCTAAACAATCCCAGCTCCCTCAGCCTCTCCTCATAAGTCATGTGTTCCAGACCCCTAATCATTTTTGTTGCCCTTCGCTGGACTCTCTCCAATTTATCCACATCCTTCTTGTAGTGTGAGGCCCAAAACTGGACACAGTACTCCAGATGAGGCCTCACCAATGTCGAATAGAGGGGAACGATCACGTCCCTCGATCTGCTCGCTATGCCCCTACTTATCCATCCCAAAATGCCATTGGCCTTCTTGGCAACAAGGGCACACTGCTGACTCATATCCAGCTTCTCGTCCACTGTCACCCCTAGGTCCTTTTCCGCAGAACTGCTGCCTAGCCATTCGGTCCCTAGTCTGTAGCGGTGCATTGGATTCTTCCATCCTAAGTGCAGGACCCTGCACTTATCCTTATTGAACCTCATCAGATTTCTTTTGGCCCAATCCTCCAATTTGTCTAGGTCCTTCTGTATCCTATCCCTCCCCTCCAGCGTATCTACCACTCTTCCCAGTTTAGTATCATCCGCAAATTTGCTGAGAGTGCAATCCACACCATCCTCCAGATCATTTATGAAGATATTGAACAAAACTGGCCCCAGGACCAACCCTTGGGGCACTCCACTTGATACCGGCTGCCAACTAGACATAGAGCCATTGATCACTACCCGTTGAGCCCGACAATCTAGCCAGCTTTCTACCCACCTTATAGTGCATTCATCCAGCCCATACTTCCTTAACTTGCTGACAAGAATACTGTGGGAGACAGTGTCAAAAGCTTTGCTAAAATCAAGAAACAATACATCCACTGCTTTCCCTTCATCCACAGAACCAGTAATCTCATCATAAAAGGCACTTTATATTGTTATTAAAATATTTGCACTGTAAAAGTTAAACAAAACAGTATTTTTCAATTCACCTCATAAAAGTACTGTAGTGCAATCTCTTTATTGTGAAAGTGCAAATGTAGATTTTTTTTTTTTTTGGGTTACATAACTGCACTCAAAAACAAAACAATGTAAAACTTTAGAGCCTACAAGTCCACTCAGTCCTACTTCTTTTTCAGCCAATTGCTAAGACAAACAAGTCTGTTTACATTTCCATGCTGATGATGCTCGTTAAAAAAATAATGCGTCAATTAAATTTGTGACTGAACTCCTTGGGGGAGAACTGTATGTCCCCTGCTCTATGTTTTACTCGCATTCTGCCATATATTTCATGTTAAAGCAGTCTTGGATGATGACCCAGCATGTTGTTTGTTTGAAGAACACTTTCACTGCAGATTTGACGAAATGCAAAGAATGTAATGTGAGATTTCTAAAGATAGCTGCAGCACTTGACCCAAGGTTTAAGAATCGGAAGTGCCTTCCAAAATCTGAGAGGGACGAGGTGTGGAGCATGAATCATAGAATATCAGGGTTGGAAGGGACCTCAGGAGGTCATCTAGTCCAACCCCCTGCTCAAAGCAGGACCAATCCCCAATTTTTTCCCCAGATCCCTAAATGGCCCCCTCAAGGATTGAACTCACAACCCTGGGTTTAGCAGACCAATGCTCATCCCTTCCCCCCCATGCTTTCAGAAGTCTTAAAAGAGCAACAGTCCAATGCAGGAACTACAGAAACCGAACCACCAAAATAGAAAATCAACCTTCTGCTGGTGACAGCTGACTCAGATGGAGAAAATGAACATGCGTCAGTCTGCACCGTTTTGGATGGTTATCGAGCAGAACCCATCATCATCATGGATGCATGTCCTCTGGAATGGTGGTTGAAGCATGAAGGGACATACAAATCTTTAGAGCATCTGGCATGTAAATATATTGTGACACCGGCTCCAACAGTGCCATGAGAACATTTGTTCTCACTTTCAGGTGACATTGTAAACAAGAAGCGGGCAGCATTGTTTCCAGCACATGTAAACAAACTTGTCTGAGCAACTGGCTGAACACGAAATAGGACTGAGTGGACATGTAGGTTCTAAAGTTTGACGTTTTATTTTTGAATGCAGTAATTTTTGTGCATAATTCTAAATTTGTAAGTTCAACTTTCATTATAAAGAGATTGCACTACAGTACTCATATTAAGTGAATTGAAAAATACTGTTTTATTTTTACAGTGCAAATATTTAAAAATAAAGTGAGCACTGTGCACTTTGTATTCTGCACTGAAACTGAAATCAATATATTTGAAAATGTGGAAAACATCCAAAAAATTTTAAATAAATGGTATTCTATTATAGTTTAACAGCACGATTAATTTTTTTAATCACTTGACAGCCCTACTTTTAAGCAGGGTGTTAGATTATTCAAAAGCTCATTAAAATGGTCTCCAGAAAAAGGAAAAAGTCATTAATTCCAACAAAATTGCCATCTACAGGCTTGAGTGAAGTTTCTGTGTGGTCTATTTGGGGAGGATGGGGCCTGAGTTTAGTGGCCTGCTAAGCAAGGGTAAGAACTTCCTAACAAGGTTCTAGCCAGCATCCTTCGTTCCCTACTACCTTTAGCATCCCTTGACAAGGAGGTGGGTCTAATTTAGGGAGAACAGGAGTTTAAAAAGCCAGCTCGCAAGCAGAGGAGCTAGTGAACAGGAGCAGCAAACAGGGGAGTTCAGTGAGGGAGTTCTCCAGGTGAAGGAGGAGTGAGTACGTGATCCTTGGGGTGAGTTTGTTGTGTGCTTGCTTGCCATATGCCTGCTTGATTGAAGTTTATAGTTTGGTCTGTGTGTTGAGCCTAGGCTGAGAGTTTCCTAAAAAGTTTCTAGCCTGCCATCCTTTTATACTTAGAATCTCTTGACAAGGGGGCAGGGCTAACTCAGGGAGAACAGGGGTTTAAAAAGCCAGCTTGTAATTGTACAGATGTGACACCGTATGCTCTCTAGTGTAGACATAGCCTTAGGCTTCTTGGTAGCAGTCTCGGGAACGCTTTCAGTTCCACACGCAGAGACAGACAGGCTGAACTGCAGGGTATTAATGAACGGATGAGATGATGGTGTTCAGAGGAGGGGTTTAGGTTTATCAGGAACTGGGGAACCTTTTGGGAAAGGAGGAGCCTACATAGGAAAGATGGGCTACACCTAAACCACCACAGAACCAGACTTTTTAAAGCATATAAAATTTAAAAAGTCACAGAGGAGTTTTTAAACTAAGGATCGGAGGAATGATCACAGGTGCAGATGAGCTAGTGAACAGGGGACTTTTGCGAGAGAGTTCAGAGAGGGAGCGAGAGAGCCAGAGACACCTAATAAATATTCTCTAACTTAGGCCAATAATCACCCCACTCAAAAAAAATATACACACAGAGAACAACCAACCAACCCTGCAAGATTAAAAATAATCAAGGCAGAAGTCGAGCAACAGAGTCAGGGAGCTATCCAGTTTATTGCACTGAATGCAGCATGTATGTTTACCTGCCTTGTGGGGAGGTGGCATGTTTGTGCATTTGGTGCAAGCAACTCATGGCCCTCAGAGACAGAGTACGGGCTCTTGAAACCAGAGTGACTGAACTGGAGACAGAGAGAGACAAAATGGTAGACAGACGAGACTTTCCGGGACACAGCAGAACAGTCCCATCCCAGTCTGACAGCCTTTATGTTGCTGAGGAGGATGAAAGTCTTGAGGAAGGAGAACATCAAGCTGGAGTGGAGAGAAATGATCCCTTAGTTGGAACCCTTCTTCCAGATGATGCCATGGCATCCTCTCGCACTGAGGATACCTCTCCAGGGGCGGGGATCCCTGTTATTAGGAAGGGTCAGGCAATAGTAATGGGGGATTTGATTATTATAAACATATAGTTGGGTTTATGATGTCCAGGAGAAATGCATGGTGAATTGCCTGATGAGCATGAAGGTTATAGATCTCAAGACATTTAGACAGACTTATGTGCAGTACTGGGGAGGAGCTGGTGGTCGTGGTACACTCGTTGAGGATGGATTAAATTATGTTGACAGGAGGGCTCTCTCCTGTCAGCACAGAGCAGCTATACAAGAGGTCTTACAGTGGTGCAGTTGCATCAGTACAGATGTGACACCGTATGCTCTCTAGTGTAGACATAGCCTTAGGCTTCTTGGTAGCAGTCTCGGGAACGCTTTCAGTTCCACACGCAGAGACAGACAGGCTGAACTGCAGGGTATCAATGAACGGATGAGATGATGGTGTTCAGAGGAGGGGTTTAGGTTTATCAGGAACTGGGGAACCTTTTGGGAAAGGAGGAGCCTACATAGGAAAGATGGGCTACACCTAAACCACCACAGAACCAGACTTTTTAAAGCATATAAAATTTAAAAAATCACAGAGGAGTTTTTAAACTAAGGATCGGAGGAATGATCACAGGTGCAGAGAAGCACATGGTTCAGACAGACACATCCTGTAGTGGAGGATTTATTAAAGGGGATACTCTATATTCTAATAAAGAGGAGAGGATATAACTTAAGTAAATACAGGTAGGAACTGAAGAGAAGCAGTCAAACAAAAGTCCCATTCCATCACATCACATGAAGGCAGACAACTAAAGACTGACAAATTTATAAGTGCTATGGTTGAGTCTAAATACTAAGATAGGTGAACTTGAATGCCTGCTATTAAATGAGGATATTGATATAACAGGCAACATAAGAACTTGGTGCAATAATGATCACCAATGGGACACAGTAATACCAGGCTACAAAATATACAGGAATGGCAGAGTAGGTTGGGGAGTGGCAGTATACGTGTAAGTCAGCAGAGTAAATATCTTAAATGAATCAAACAGTATCAAAGAATTTCTATGGATAGAAATTCCATGATTGAATAATAAGAGTATAGCAGTAGGAGTATGCTACCAGTCACTATACTGGTGACTGTGAAATGCTCAGGGAAATTAGAGGCTACAAAAACAGAAAACCTAATAATAATGGTGACTTTCAGCTATCCCCATGTTGTCTGAGAACATGTGGGCTCAGGATGGGATGCAGAGATAAAATTCCTGGACACCATTAATGACTGCTTCTTGGAGCAGCTAGTCCTGGAGCCCTCAAAAAGGGCAAGATATTCCCTCACCCCTAAAATGAAATTATCTAGTTGTGAACAATATGTTGCAAAACACAAAAATTATCTACCTTTATCTTTTTAACCAGCTTATTCTCTTCTTCATCATCTGTTTCTGGAAATTCGTATATTTTAATTTTGTGCTCTTGGATTTCTTTCATAATCTAAAAGAGAAAACACTGAGTTACTAACAGTCAAACAATCAGTAAAATTATTACTGAAGCATGCATTATTTACTTGCTGTTACCTGGTCATTCTACTCCCTCCATTTGGCATTGGGGAATTCTCTTTTTTAAACTGACTTCTGCAATGAAGTTAATGCCTCAGATGACTGCTAGTGTATGTGAAAGATAGGTGTAGTACGGTCAGCAAATCTCCCAATAATCTAACTTTTGGAAACTTGCCTGAAATTTAACCTTGGAATTTTCCATTTATTGCACATAATCTAAATAAACTGTTCTTCAAGTTCTACTGTAGTTACTGTTGTCACTCCTACTTCTGTTCACCTCCAGCTCAGCTGAATTGGCACTGCTTGAAGCAGTATCACCTGCCTGTCCCTCTCTGCAGAATTTGAGGCAGGTGGACTGACTCCAGTGGCAAGCATAGAACAAAAATGAAAATGTTAGTGAAAATTTAAGAGCAGCTGAGTGTCTTAAAAAATTAAGACACTCACTCTCCTAATTTCTAAATTACCTATTTGCAAGTTATTTTTAATAAATCTGATTTCAGTTGTCCAGAATTTTGGAACAGGAAAGGGCTATACCATTTCAAGACAGACATTGGCTAGAGGATGTAGTGTTTGGTATATCATTTTGCAGCTTGAGAGAGGTTTCTAGTATGCAACTCTAGTGCAAGGTTTTATTTTCAGGAGAAATTGAAGAATGGCAACAAAAATATACAACATATTAAACAAGTTGCATACTTATTACCAATAAGCAACAACATTCTGCCACGTTCCTCCTATCCTTGTACATGAAGTTTTACATCAGAGAAATATCACAAAATGGAATTCATGTCTGCTCTCCCATCGAGACCAGGAGTTGCATTCCCTTTATAGTCCCAAACCCAATTTTTTCACCATGCTGTCTACCTAACTTATATTACAACTGTCTTTTCAGAAGCTAGATCCTCTAGAAACTTGCACTAGAAACAGTACAAAAAAACCCTTGCCTCTTCACTTTCCCATCCTGTCTCCCCACACTCCCCCAAAAAGAACAAATTATGCCACTGCGATTATTCACTCTGTAGCCACTGAGGAGATGAATCTTAAGCCCACTCTACAAATCTAATGCATTTAGAACAATTTTGCAGCCACACCTATATTACAATATCACTACCTTTAAAATTTAAATACTGGAGTTCTGATAAGAAGGTTAAGACTAACTATCACATATAATGTCCTTTAGCTAACTACTTGCTCTTCTTTAGTCTTGATGGTTTCATGCACTTAATTTGTTACCATTTCCATATAACTAATGAGACTGGTAAAACAGGCATTATTTCACACTTCGTTCTATAACTATCTCAACTTTGAAAGCTCTCTTTCATGCTGTCGCTGTTAAAAGACACAAATTCAGTGAACATATTTCACTCATCAAGAATCCCACAGCACTTTTAATATTTCTCCCCCAAGGATAAGATCGTTCCACCAATATATTCAAAACTAGTGGTATATGTTACTCAGTTTTGCAGCTTTGAGGTACTGCTTCGGGGTTTAATCTTAACTGTATGAAAAATTAAAACTAGCCACATGGAAACCAAAGCGCTAAATCAGGCTATGTTGTAAATATAGATGAGTCTTTCAACTCACCTGTTTTTTAAATTGTTGGCATTCCTCAGGTGTAAGTGTGTCTGCTTTGGCAATAAGTGGAATGATATTGACTTTTTCATGCAGGCGCTTCATAAACTCAATATCCAAAGGCTTAAGTCTGAAAAACAAATTAAGTTCTTGTAATTTAAATTCTTTAAGCACTGAACATTAGATCCCCTAAAAAAATATGCTGTTTTCCATAGCATTTATCAAACTTAAGACTGTAAGAACAGCCATACTGGGTCAGACAAAAGGTCCATCTAGTCCAGTATCCTGTCTTCTGACAGTGGCCAATGCCAGGTGCCCCAGAGGGAATGAACAGAACAGGTATTCATCAAGTGATCCATCCCCCGTCGCCCATTCTTTCGAAAACTCCCCTCCTTGAGGAAAATGCAACCAATTTTAATCCACTTCAACTCTCATGTAGTGTTTAAGGCTAAACTCTTTCAACGTACAGCTCATATGCGCCCGATAGGCAGTCCTGCCTGCGCTTTGGAAACGCTGACTTACTGGAAGTAAAATGGATGAGTGCTCTTGTTACTGCATAAGTATCTTTAACAGTAGCAATAGGATATTGTTCACTTTAATAATATGATGCTTGAAAGAAAGTTCTGGAGACAAGAAGAAGGTGGAATACCACTGAACATTTATATAATGTGGGCTATAGGTTTCTTGATAATGCTACAGGAGAGATTAACTGGAGCATGAACTCCAGGTCTGTAAATTTTAAAGTGTTCAATTTTATTCTTTGGAAAATAATTTTCAAGTTATTTCTTTTGACAGACTGAGAAGCCACAGGACTGACTAAAATAAAAAGCAAGCTTCCTTACATAGCACTACCAAAAATCTTCAGATTTGACATTCAGAAATACCTTTGTTTATTCCAAGCCTGGGCCCCTCAAACAGGGAGACCACCAACTATGGTTATGTAATATGGACAAGTATCCACCAGGATGATATCAAACTCATTTTCATTTGTTTCTCCATACCTGATGGTAAGACCATCATCAAGACTACAATCATAGGAAGAGATGATCTTGTTAGTGATGGACATGGGACACTTCAGACATGATTTACAACTTTGTTTAGCATTTCTGTTTGTTCAGGGTAAAGCAGTTCTATTGTACAAAAACTGTAAGTTTTCCCCAGAGCTCTAAAAATTGGCAGTCTTCCTACACTTTATTCTCGTGCATTTTTTCCTAATTTTATCATGGCAGGAATTCATTAATGCCATTCACCATTCTTTAAACCAAAAGACCTAAATAATCTAAATACTCAAACTTCTTAAACCTTGCCTACCATAACGATGCACAATTAGATAATTTGCTGTATAGTGCTAAACCTTCCATCAATCCTGTGAAACAACCGGACGTTCCCAATACAGTTTGTTGTAAAAGCACTTTAGTGTTCTGAACCACCATAATGTGAGAGAAATTCAGATGCAGCTGACCCATGAAGCAGCTAACCTTGTTAAGCACACTTTTCCAACTTCCTAAGCCCTGAGATTATGACTCTCCATGCAGTAAATCACCCTTTGTGGTTGCCACATCTCAAAAAAGATATATTGGAATTGGAAAGGTTCAAAAAAAAAGAAACAAAAATAATTAGGGATTTGGAACAGCTTCCATATTAGGAGAGATTAATAAGACTAGGACTTTTCAGCTTGGAAAAGAGATGACTAAGGGGGGATATGACAGAGGTCTATAAAATCATGACTGGTATGGAGGAAGTAAATAAGGAAGTGTTATTTGTTCCTTCTCATAACACAAGAACTAGGAGTCACCAAATGAAATTAATAGGCAGCAGGTTTAAAACAAAGGGAAGTATTTCTTCACAAAACACACAGTCAAAAAAAGAACTAGATAAATTCATGGAGGATAGCTCCGACAATGGCTATTAGCCAGGATGGGCAGGGATGGTGTCCCTAGCCTCTGATTGCCAGAAGCTCAGAATGGGCAACGGAATGGATCACTTGATGATTACCTGTTCTTTTCATTCCCTCTGGTGTTGGCCACTGTCAGAAGATAGGATATTGGGCTAGATGGACCTTTGGTCTGACCCAGTATGGCCATTCTTATGTTATGTTTGATATGACCCATCAAGAACATGATCTGAAAAGAAAGCCAATTCCTATCTCTATACAAATAAACTTCATGGTGCAGCAGTTTCCCATGGAGCTGACCTCTGTTCAGAACTTGTCAAGGCCACCCCTATAGCCTAAGGCTGTGGTTCCCAAAATTTTTGGGGTCACACCCCCCCTTACCCTTGTCTGACCCTCCCACACCGAAGCTGCAGTCAGGAGCAGGGTGGGCGGCTCCTGGGGGATGGGTAGGAGAACATGGACAAGGTTAAAGGGGGGCAAGGCTGGGGCCACAGCTGTGGCCAGGGGCTGGGACCAGGGCCTCAACGAGGCCACAATCAGGGACCGAGGCTGGTTATGGAGCTGTGGTCAGGGGCCAAGGCTGGGGCCAGTTGCAGAGCTGGGGCCATGGCCAGAGCAGAGTGGGGCTGGGTTGTGCTCCCTCCCTGTCCCCCATGAGGGCTAGCTCGGGCTCCCCCAAATGTTCCTCCACACTCCCCATAGTTTGGGGACCTCTGGCGTAAGGGCTAAGTTTGATAAGAAAGCAACAGAAGTGAATCTATCTCCCCTTTGACAAGAGATACCTAGCAGTGCGGTCAACCCCCTTTCGCTTAGAGAATAGCAGCTCAAATTCAGAGTCTGTTCTCTTGCCTGCCAACAACAACATTAGGCCACTTGAATGGTTCTCTCCTCTTATTTATTTGGAACAGAGCACAAATTGCAAGATTTACTTAAAATGTACTCTACAGTTACAACTGTTTCCCAGTTTAAACTGAAACTGACCTACATTTAATTCAATATTCTGAAAAGAGCGAAGAACTTTGAGTGTCAAATGTCAACAGTACAGTGGCACATTCTTCACCTAGATGATTGTTCGATAAAATAGAATAACCATTTGGGTATCAATAGGGAATAAAGTTTGTTACTTTCATTTATTTCTTAGATTCTGTGCTTTAATATTCTAATATTTTAAATGTAAAATGTATTAGACAAATATAGAGTTGAGGCATTATGACAAAACAGCTAGACCTCCAAGACTAATACTCCAGGAATGTATCTTGGAAATGTGCTTCTCTGATATAACATGTACAGATATGACTTCAATAAAAAGCTACATTATAAAAAAAGTTTATACTGGATTAGATCAGGCCATTGTCAACAGATTTGACTTTGTTTATATTTATACTTGCTTCTCATTTAAATTTCTCCCCCACACTTGAATTTAGTACAGGACTGTTTAGGCCAGATTGCCAGAACTGGAGGTTTTCCGCCTTCCTCTGTAGCATGGGTCACGGGTCACTTGCTGGAGGATTCTCTTCTCCTTGAAGTCTTTAAACCATGATTTGAGGACTTCAATAGCTCAGATATAGGTGAGAGGTTTATCGCAGGAAGGGGTGGGTGAGATTCTGTGGCCTGCATTATGCAGGAGGTCAGACTAGATGATCATAATGGTCCCTTCTGACCTTAATATCTATGAATGGATACTACATTTGCAGGGGCAACACAAGCTTCCGCATTCCACCAAAATAACCTACTCCTGGTCTAAAGGACAAATCCTATGGCTGAGAATTCTGTTCAGCTTCCATGCTGATTAAGTTATCTGAAGGGCCAAGACAGTTAACAAGACTGGCAATTGCATGAAGAGGTCCACCATGAGTGGATTTATTCAGTTTATTTCACTTAAGCAGCTGGGGAAACTGGATTCAAATCAGCAAAAGGCGGTGTACACTTCAACTCATCTTGTACTTTTAAAATCTATGAGAAATAGAGATTGTTTGTTCCCATAGACAAATACTGGAATCTTATTTATTCAGTGCTATTGAACCCAGACGAGCTGGCAAAGGCTAAAATTTTCTAAAATGCTACATGCACCTGAATTTCTTTAAATAATATTTATAAGGATTCGAAGCTGTAATCCAATAAACTCTTGTGGAAAGATACTTAATTCCACATATACAGTAGCTAGTGGTAAGTGTTAACTTTTCAACTATAGTTAAAAATCAAAACTTCCATTAAGCATCAAAAACAATGCATATTAAATTTGTTAAGAAAATCTATTTGGCGATGTGATCCCATTTTACCATGTCCGGGCCAAAAGCTTCAAAAACTAACACAAATCGGAGGGGGGGAAATACTGAAGCAGAGAAGTATTTTACAATGTCATCTGCTGTTGTAAACAGAAGTACTGGAGCTAACAGCCTCATAAATAAAAAGGGAGGGGATAATGCCAGGGACTTTTCCATGAGAGATCCAATCCTGGAACTCAATCCCAATTCTGGGTGACTACAAACCAGTTTGTTAATCTACTGGGCATGCTATCAGGTTCACTTAATTTCTCAAGCTATTGCTGAGGGTGTGCGTGGTCTTCAGTGGAAAGGAGTTTGCTGTCCTTATGTGTATTTTTCAGTGATTGCGGCAGTCTTTCTGGATTTAATGTGATTATTTTTCATGAACATACAAGTGTTAACACTTCAGTTCAATTTTATTTTATGAAAATATTTAAGAATTTTAAAACCAAGAGGGCAAAGAAAAGACACCTACTCTACACATATTTTTGCCCATTGTAAATGGAGTTTTATTTTATTCAGAATAGAGAGAAAGATGTGTTTCACTTGACAATGACAATTATATAGGCCACAGTGAGCCCTGGAGACAAGATCAGACCATGTAACACCATAAAAAACAGGTAGGAAATGAGTAATATTCTTTACAGATAAGGAAACATCTTTAAAAGAAAAAAAAGAAAAAAATGGTAACTAGGCCTCGGTCACTTTATATTCCCTGAGTACACTTAAGTGTTCGTGATTCAATGGTATTTTGGGGCACGATCCAGATCAGCAAAGGGCTGTGTTGTAACCCTGCCCCATAACCATGGGTGCCTCACAATGCTTTGCTATTGGAGCTTCCAATCTAAGGTACTCACAACTAGCCTGCCAGTATGCAAGTCACACCCTGAGTATCTGTGTGCTAGACAACACTGGTTCAGCAGCTCTGACTTCAGCAGCCTATCTACAGCCCCACCCTGGCTTCCACCAGCCTTGGTTACTACTTTGCAGGGTGGCCCTTGCTTTCCATTTCTAGTTTTTAAGGTACAAATGTAACAAGCAGAGAAAGTCACTCACAAATTAATCAAAGTTGTAATACCACAATAAATTGCTGTACACCTCCAATATCAGATCAACATGGCCCAAGATCAAGCACTTCAAAAGTGCAATTTTCTGTCTCCCCCACTAGAGAGAAGTCTGACCAAGTTAGAAGTGAGATGGAGTGGATGAAAGTTTGCATAATAGTGAAATCTGTGAATTAAAGTAGAATTTCAGTATCAGGAGTTTTCAATTCACTGAACAAAAGCCATGCTAAGTTCCAATATGAATGTATGGCAAATGAGCTACTTAAATATATAGGTACATTTCCCCTCCCTTTTGAGTTATCATCTGAGTTCAAAGAAAGTTTAAAATTTGTTGGCTGAGTTCTGGGAGCATCTTCTACAGTTCAAATTTTTAATAAATTGCGTGATAACTAATACAGAAGTGGCATTAGGGGAATGAAAGACATACGAATGTTCACAAATGGGATAAACTGACAACTTTTTCTTGGTAACTAATCCTATTTCTTGGTATTCTGATTTACTACAAGTCTGGGTTTGTTAGTGTTTGAGAAGACAAATTAAATTATCCCATGAAATTAACCATAGCCTGCAGACTATATGTTGAATAATCCTGACCTGGAATTTTGCATATTTTAGGAATGCAAAAGTTTGAAGGTGCATTTGAGATAGAATTAGGGGGGAAAGGCACATTAAAGTATTAAGATACTAACCCATGTCCTGAAGGAGCAATGAAGTATAAACAACACTGCACCCTATTATCTGGCATCTGACGTCGATTCACACGAGATTCTGCATTCAGGTAGTCTTCAAACTTACTGTCAATGTAGTCAATAACAGGCTGCCAACTACAGAGTGTACATAAATAAAAACCTGTAAGACCAGTTATATATATATCACATATGCATTAAACATCAATTTATGAGATACACATACTGTTTATCTGTTTTCAGCAGTCAGTGTATGTATAGTATTGCTAGAGTATCTAGTTTAAAAATACTGAGGTATTTAAATGTAGGAGGAGAAATGGACAAATTATAGTCTAAACCACTTTAAAATAACAAAACTTTACTTTTAACTTGAAATGTTAACCAATACATTCCTAAATCCTAGAAACTTAGATTAAGAGCTGCTCTTATAGTCAACAGAATTTCGAACTGTAATTATGTGCATTGCAAGTAAATATGAATTGTTATTACAATATAAACTCAAATATGCTAAGGGAAAGAATAAAGGATTAAATGTTAAAAAAAGAAACAGCACCATAGCTTTAAGACAACAGTCCACATGCCCACTGAAAAGCCCTTTAAACACAACTACCCACTGTAATGGTATTAAACTGAACACTTACGAACAGTAACTAAAGGAATACTCTTTGCGGGATATCAAAGGATTCTAATCCTGTGATATCATAGAAATAATTAGTTTCAGCTTCTTGGGAGCAATGATAATGCACAAAAGGCTGAAGATTCTGTTCACATTCGAGCTAGTTAGAGAGAAGCTGAAAGCATTTTAACCAAATTAAAATAGCAAAAGGCATATCAGCTTTTAAAATAAAATTTCTGGCTAATAGAGAAATATTGCCCATACAAATGTATAAAAGTTTAAAGAAGTAAACCTTATGATTTAAAAGAAAAACTGGCATCTTTAAAAATGAGTTTTGATACTAAATGATCACAAGGACAATATTATTCAAATTTACTTTGGGAGATCATAAGAAAGTAATTTCTTACCAATTGCTATTATCCACTGCATCTCCAAATCCTGGTGTGTCAACTATTGTGAGTAGTAACTGAACACCACCTTCTTTGATTAAAACTTTTGACTGTTCAACCTATAAGATTAAAAGGATTTAAATTCTCATATAGTAATTATAAAAACAACAATGATTTTATGTCACTTATTTCAATGCAAAAAACCCACAGACTCAATGTGTCTAGATAGCCATTAGAATACAAATTATACATGAACAATTACAGACTTGGGGAACTTCACAGTTCAGAATGGAAGCTGCAAAGACTCATTCTGCCTATGTCATCTGACTTTTTATTTAAGCTTTAAGACAAAGTGTGGAAAACTGGATACTATCAATGTTAGAAAATCTATTTGTAAAGTATGTGGAGAGGAGCTTAATATTTTCAATAGCTGATAACACTATCTAATATTTTCACTGGTTGGCAGCATTATTTTAATAAGTTCCAATTTTATGCAGTTTTAGAAAAACAAAGTGACCAATACTGATAGAAATTTAGCAAAAAGATCCCAAAGCTTGCACAGTCCATGCAACAAGATGTAGTAAGTCAGTATACATATTCCTATATCCATACATGTCGAAGATCATACTAAGAAATTACTCCACTTTACTCCCTTTAAAGGAAGTGACTATCCTTTTTAAAAAAAACTGAATAAAGCCTGTGATCCCTACTATTTCTATGCATTTTGTTTAAAAGTATAATTGTTTTAGAAAATTTAGTGTTTAGTAAAAATCAGTCCCAGAACGCAAAGTCTTCCACTATAAGTGTTTAGGATTTTATTTTTCATTTTAAAAGCAAATAAGCTTCCCCGCTTTCCTTTCCCTAAACATATATTGATCCTTATGAATAGTTAGCAAGATTGCCAACATTAGTGTTGGTTTCTTGGACAGAGACATATAGCTTTTTAAAAACACAGCTGGAGCTAGTTTTGCCAATATCTGTACTACATCATCATCCAATCAGGTTTTGGTTATGTACGCAAAGTCCCTCATCCCACCATGACGTTATCTGTACTAGCCACCAACTTTGCATTAAATTTGAAGCTAAAATGTGAACCCCCTTTTTCATGAAGGCTTATCACGGTTAGACAAAACCAAAGGAAACAAGATTATTAATTTTGGTCTTTGTCTCTGTCTTTTTGCAGTAGTCTATGCAGATTGTTTTTATACCCTATGGTAAAATGAGAGGCTCAAGTCCTCACAACCACCTTTCCTTGGGGCATCAATCATATTCCAAGAATGCAGCAGCACTGTTCAATCCTCTGCCACCTTAAGGTGGCAACTGAAGGAATGCACATAATATGCACAGCACTTTCCAAAGAGCAATGTTCCCTACTTCATGGAGTAGCATGGCTAGCAGGACTTTGCTCCAGGACTTATTTAGCTATGTAACATCAGTGACTAACTATAGGAATGAAAGTTTTTTCACGCACATTAACTCTTTAGCCTCTCAAAGTGCCAAGAAGTTTGGTGGTGGTTTTCCTGATGTTGACTAAGACAACCAATTAAGATCTAGCTAGTTAAATGATCACTGTTTCCTAGACCTAGACTCAAAGAGATGTCCTAACGTTAAGAAGCTCAGTACCTTATTACCAATCTTGTAAACCATGCAGTCCTCCAGTCATGTTCATTTGAGTGAGCACACAAAGGCTACAGTTTTAGAACACTATTCCTATATATCTGTTTTCTGTATAAACTACTCCCCAGTCTGGGGCCCTTTCAATTTTAGTTCTTATGACAACTTTCAAGTGGAGTACCACTTTCACAAAAGCCTCAGTGACAGACATGACTAAAAGCCCTAACTTTTACAAACAATTTTAGTTATTTGGATGGACTTCCTGACCAATCACATGATATAATACAATTTTGCTATTTTAGGGTACAGAGTATGTCAGTGATGCAAAGCTGTTTCTTACACATACATAGCTAATTGCAGAACACAGTGAAATCACCACACTTGAAGTCAGCTGCAAGACACTTGCAACTATTTGCCACATGATCCAACTTAAAATGAGTCACTAACAAATGGATAAGCACCTTTAATAAAACAATAAATCTAGAATATAAACTTTGTAGAAATAATAAGAAAATGAAACAGTCTTGCTGAGATAAGACACTGAACATCATTCAAATAAGAGCAAAGAAAGCCAAGTTGCTGAGGAAGATTCAATGTTTAATCCTAAGAATGACTTTTTAGTCTCCTCTGCACCTTCAAAAATGTGAAATATCAGAAAAAGTGTGAATTAATGTATGCAATAAACATAACCTTCTCCACACCTGAATCATATTGGCTACCAAAAGGATTGATTTTAGATACCCTCACTTGTGCCTAAACAGAAAAAAATATCACTGGCACGGCTAGCCTTAAGTGCAAGCAACAAACACTATTGCTTGGAACCCTACATAGATTCCACAGTGTGTGGTCTGATACCCTGACAAATGAATTGAGAGGAGGTACACAAGCCTGGATTCTCCCACCCCACCCTCCAAAGGTGGAACCAGACAAGGCCCAATCACTGAGTGCTTGCTTAGGACCCTGCAGACTGTACACATATTTTGCAAATGGTTCTGGATTAGTTGGGATTTATCTTCAGAACACTATTAAATGTTACATGAAAATCAGTGTACAATCGTTCACTCTTCATTTGTCTGAGGTTTCCTGTTGCTTAAAAAGAGTAGCTTTTGTTGATGGGGTGAATTATACATTTCCCTTCCAATACTGAAAAGGATTTTCAAACTAAAATCCTGAGTAGGCTTAACAAACATCTTTGCAAACATGATGAGTGGCCCTAACAATATCCACAGTGCTTAAGTTACATATTTTCCAAATCCACTCTGCAGCAGCCAGTGCCTATCCAAAAGTAAATTTTACACTTATTACTAATATATAAGCCTTCCGAGTTCTATTCAGAAATTGGACTTGTGTATCTTTTCTACATCCTGCCTTACACAATTTTTGAAACCTTGGAATATTGAAATTCTGTACACTGGTGGGATACTCAAACCTTGTCCTCCACAGCACAATAAATCAGGTTACTTTTCTTAATGTCAATTAGAGATCGATATTAAGAACTTGTGCCATGCAGCCTGTTTAAGTTATTTTTCTTTTGTGAACTAAGTGAATTTGTGTCCATACATGGCCAAAATCTCAGAACGCAGCTATATCTGGAACCAATCCAGACAACTGTAAACTAGTGTCATTCACAGTTAGAATCCAACTGTATCCTATCATCTGGTTTTACAAGTATTCCCAAGAGATTCACGGAAAACAAATTAGTTCAAGTCCTGGAATTTAAAACTTTTCTTAACAAATCCATTCCAAATGACCATTTTCCCATGCACTTTAGTTAAGCAGGTCAGATTGGTCTTTTTACATTATTACACTGGAACCTATCAAACTGAATACAAGTCTTAGTCTCAGTAGACGCTTATTTGCGGCAACACTTTGTAAGAGCAACCACTGCTTACGAGAAGCATTTGCCCTGGGAACACTTTCCCTACTGTGAATTGTCAACACTCCCCATAACAGCAACAGCCACTGAGGCCTGGTCTACACTGGGGGTGCGGGAGGATGGGGGGCAGAGAAATCAATCTAAGGTACGCAACTTCAGCTACGAGAATAGCATAGCTGAAGTCGACGTATCTTAGATAGACTTAGAACCACTTACTTAGCGTCCTTGCAGCGCGGGATCCATGGCCGCTGCTCCCCCGTCGACTCTGCTGCCGCCTCTCACCCTGGTGGAGTTCTGGAGTCGACAGGAGAGCGATCGGGGATTGATCGCTACCCGCCGATCCGGTGGGTAGTGTAGACGTGGCCTTAGGAGCAACATAGCAAAAGGGCACTGATATGTTGCTACTAATGAGCGTCTACTGTATTACTATTGGATCAAGCATTCCTATATCATACACACCATTTAAAATATTTAACTGATGATCAAATGAAGTGTATTTCACATAAGCTCGCTTACTTAATAGCTTCTTTTGAATTCACCTACCTGAAAACACTCTGCATAATCTCTGAAAAACATTGCCAAAGTCTTGACTGATGTAAGTTGCAAAGTGGAAACTGGAAATCTTTGTGTTTGTTTAAAAGAATCCTTAGAATGAAACTTATTTTTCATTTTTTTTAAAATAAAACTATCACCCATAATCTGCCTCATGATTATCAAGCACTGCCAAAATTACAGTTCATACTTATGCAGTTAAACTTCTCTATTTTAATCACCTTAACTCCTACTCAATAAATGTTTTTTACATGATACAGAGGAGCAGGAAAAAAAGTATAACTTCTACTAAGAATGTTTCAATCCACACGAACAAGGCTCAGGTATAGGTATTAACTGGGAATGATAAACCGTAGAGCCCCTAAACATGCTGAATTTCAATTCACTATTTAAATCTGCCCCAAGAGCACCCAACATAAGCATGAATATGGACACATGCTGGTGACATGATATTAATAGATCAAGAACCTTCTCTACCTAGATAATATTTGAATTGGAATCACAATTAAATATCAGCCACAGGAGTCTAATAGATAGAACATTCAAGGTTACAATTCTAATATTTTCCACTATTTACCTACATGACATTTGAATTAAGAGACAATACTTGATTTTTCAGCCATCACAAGATAGTTGTACATGAAAAAGCAGACTGCCAGATAAGGGTAGCAATGACTCCTAAATGGATGAATGCCCTTCATACCATTACAATATAAATTTGTCATCCTAATGACTCCTAATTTAAACGTATGAACAGAGACTGAACAAAGTTAAACAAGTGTGGTACTGTAGTGAGGACTAATTACTTCCAAACCATATCCAGTTTCCATTTGTGTTTCAATTTGTATGAACATAAATCAAGTTAGAACCCTCTTCAACTACAAGATACTTGATTTCACTGAATTCTTATTGGTGGAGCAAGGAAACAGCATAGTTTTCATGTATAAGGTTAGCAGATTTTAAGGCCAAAAGGGACCATTTTGACAATCTAGTCTGACCTCCTGCATAACAGGACAAAAGAATCTCATCCAGTAATTTCTGGATCAAGCCCATAAATTCTGTTTTGCGCTACAGCATATCTTTTAGAAAGATATCCAATCTTGATTTAAAGACTTGAAGTGATTGAGAATCCACCTTGCCACGTTCCAATAGTTAATTACCCTCACGGTTACAAATTTGCACCTTATTTTGTCTGAATTTATCTAGCTTCAGCTTCCAACCACAGGATTTCATTATAATTTGTTCTGCTAGATTAAAAGAGCCATGTACGAAAATCTGTACTCCATGTATGTACTTGTAGACAGTGACCAAGTCATCTTAATCTTCTCTTGAAAAAAATAAAATTGGACTTCAGTCTCATTATAAATATGTGTTTTCCAGATCCTGAATCATTCTTTTTTAAACCCTTTCCAGTGTGTCAACATCCTTTATGAAGCATGAACACCAGACCGGGCCATTGTATTCCAATAACTGTCTCACTAATGCTGTATTCAGAGGTAATACCACCTCCCTACCCATCCTTCATATTCCTCTGTTTATACATTCAAGGATTGTGTTTGCTCTCTTAGGTACAGCTTTGCAATGGGAGCTGGTGTTCAGTTGACTATCCATGATTAACTCAGAGTCCTTTTCATTGCCACTGCATTCCAGCATACTGTTTCCCATCTTGTAAGCATAACCTATTTTGGTTCCTAAATGCATGACATTGCATTTGGCTGTACAGGTGAGTCACATCATAAGTGCATTTAACTTACGCAAATTCAACTATACACGCTTGGCAAAAACCACCACCATCACCTGTAAATAGTGAGGGTGATTCCACCGACCATTCCACTCAATGAGCGTGAGTGAGCGTGAGATGGGAGACGTGAATCTGCTATTCTCTCAGTTGGTCTCAGTTTCCGCGTGCCTCTCATAGTGTGAGCATCTCGCTGTGCCGAGTGTGATTCTAGTGTTTAAAGATAAGTATTTTTCGTACAACATGGCCCCTAAACGCAAGCCAACTACTTCATCTGGTGCTTAAAAGAAGAAACAGTGATCTGTTCTAACGCTGGAGGAAAAACTGGCTGTGTTGGACTTGAGAGACGGTATATCGGTCTCCAACGTGGCGCGTAAATATGGCCGCAACGAATCTAGCATCAGTGCCATCAAGATTCGAGAGAGAGAAATTCGTCAAGCTGTGGTATCAAGTGCTCCAATAACTGCTAAGGGTGACGAGCCAGATGCATGATAAGACTTTAGTGAAGACTGAAAAGGCATTGAATTTATGGCTGGAAGACATGAACCGTAAAATGTGTGCCTATCTATGGCAACACACTGCGAGAAAAGGCTCTTAGCCTCTATGCGCTGTTCAAACCTCCCACCGAAGAGGGACAGCCTTCTGATGAGAAGGAATTCAAAGCCAGCCAAGGTTGGCTTAACAGTTTTAGAAACAGTTGTTTTGTGGCAATGCGGCTAGGCATTTAATAAAGCTGGGCTTGCTCTACAGGGCTGCAAATCCCCAAGCCCTAAAAGGAAAGAACAAAAATCTCCTGCCTGTGTTCTGGCAATCAAAAACGCTTGGGTGACGGCAGCATTATTTCTGGATTGGTTCCACAAGTGTTTCATTCCGGAGGTCAAGCGATACCTCGAAGAGAAAGGACTTGACTTTAAAGTGTTGCTGATTGTAGACAATGCTCCTGGCCATGCCAAGGCACTCCGCTTTGCGCATAATGACGGTGAAGTCTTCTTTCTCCCCCCCAAAACCACCTCCATCCTCCAATCTCTCGACCAAGGTGTGATTCACTGTTTCAAGGCCACGTACACGAGGCTTACATTCTCACGGATATGTAGCGCTACGGATGCTGATCCCAATCTTAATGTGATGGAGTGTTGGAAGTCCTTCAACATTGCTGAATGCATCACTTATATCACTGGACGCAAACAAGCCTGAAACAGTCAATACATTTCGGCGAAACCTATGGAAAGAATGTGTGAATGATTTTAAGGGTTTCCCAACCATTGACAAAGAAGTGAAACGTATTGTTCAGGTGGCCAGGCAAGTGGGTGGTGATGGCTTCGTTGACATCCTTAAGGAAGAAATTGAACATTTAATTGAGAGCCATAGAGAACATTGACTAACCAAGTGTAAGAGGAACTGATAAAATCGTCTACAGAAGACGAAGATGACGACGACGACCAGGAAGAGCTAGCAAGTTGGAATCTTCATAAATTTGCTGAAGTGTTCCAAGCAGCGAAACACTTGAATGATTTAATTTCTGAATATGATCCCTCTATGGAACGAGGCCTCAAAATCACACATAGTATTATGGACGATTTGAGACCGTATCAATAAATGTTTGCGCAGCTCAAGAGACAACAGTGACAGTTGCCAATCACCATGTTTTTCAAGGAAAAACAAGCAGCAGCAGATGAGCCTATGCAATCAACTTCCTGAGCTGAACCAGAGCCAACCACTTAGTCTATGACTCACTCTCCATCACCCAAGCTCTCCGTCACCTCCGTCTCCTGGATCAATATCAAGCCCTGACGACCCTCTGTAATTACCCCTGTAATTAAAAATACAGTACTGTAAAATTATATTTTACATATATACTCTATTATATACTGTACATTACTGTATATATTAATACATATTACTGTACAGGGTTGTACAGTGTACACAACCATGTACAGTATACTGTAGTTTATGGGCGATTTAAGGGATTTTCAACGGTAATTTTGACTATACGTGATTTTCGCTTTACACTGACTTTAGAACCTAACCCCCGCGTAAGATGCGACTCCATTGTATTAACATGTACACTGTTCAAGTGAGCCCACTTTACCAGCTGATCAAGATGTATTTTAATAACTGACCTGTCCTCATTATTCACCACTGTGCCAATTTGTGCATTAATTACTGGTAAAATTTGCAGCTTTTTTATACTATTTTCCACATTGCTGATAAATATACCAAATAACCTTGGTCCAAGAAACACGTCCATTTACAATTACTTTAAGGTGAGCTAATCCGTATTTAATCCATTTAATATGGGATACATTGATTTTGTATAGTGCTTTTTACGCAGCATATCCTAGGGGACTAAGGGCTTGTCTACATGGTGGGGTAACATGCCATATAAAAATATAATTTTGGAAACGCATTAACATGTTTCACATTAATTGGTCCATGTAGACTGTGCTGTGCATGCTAAAGGTTCACTAGTGCACTTTAACATAGTGCTGTTTCAAACATGGGCATGTTAGCGTGCTTTAAAAATTACATGCTTGCAGGCTGCATTGCTACTCTGTGTAGACAAGCCTGAAGTCTTTACAGAATTCTAGATATATTATGTCAACAGTATCTTTACCAACCAGATTTGTGATCTCAAAAAATAATATCTAGTTTGACAAGATCTATTTTCCAAGGTCACCTTGACTGGCATAAATTATACTACCCTCCTTTAATTCTTTACAAATTGCATCATAAGAACATAAGAATGGCCCTACTGGGTCAGACCAAAGGTCCATCCAGCCCAGTATCCTGTCTTCCAACTGGCCAGTGCCAGGTGCCCCAGAGGGAATGAACAGAACAGGGAAACATCAAGTGATCCATCCCATCGTTCACTGCCAGCTTCTGGCAAACACAGGCTAGGGATACCGTTCCTGCCCATCCGCGCTAATAGCCATTGATGGACCTATCCTTCATTAATTTATCTAGTTCTTTTTTGAACCCTGTTATGGTCTTGGCCTTCACAATATCCTCTGGAAAGGAGTTCCACAGGTTGACTGTGCACTGTGTGAAGAAATACTTCCTTCTATTTGTTTTAAACCTGCTGCCTATTCATTTCATTTGGTGACCCCCTAGTTCTTGTGTTCTGAGAAGTATTAAACACCACTTTCTCTACACCAGTCATGGTTTTATAGACCTCAATCATATCTCCCCTTAGCTGTCTCTTTTCCAAGCTGAAAAGTCCAAGTCTTATTAATCTCTCCTCATACAGAAGCCATTCCATACCTCTAATCATTTTTGTTGCCCTTTTCTAAATCGTTTCTGATTCCAATATATCTTTTTTGAGATGGGGCGACCACTACTTCACACAGTATTCAAGATGTGGGCATACCATGGATTTATATAGAGGCAACATGATATTTTCTGTCCTATTATCTATCCCTTTCTTAATTATTCTCAGCATTCTGTTTGTTTTTTTGACGGCCGCTGCACATTGAGTGGATGTTTTCAGAGAATTAACAGCTAATTTAGACCCCATCATTTTACATGTGTAGTTGGGATTATGCTTTCCAATGTGCATTACTTGGCATTTATCAACATTAAATTTCATCTACCATTTTCTTGCCCAGTCACCCAATTTTGAGAGATCCTTTTGTAGCTCTTCGCAGTTTGCCTGGGTCTTAACTATCTTTAGTAATTTTGTATCATCTGCAAATTTTGCTACCTCACTGTTTACCCCTTTTTCCATATCATTTAGGAATATGTTAAATAGGACTGGTCCCAGAACAGACCCCTGGGGGACACCACTATTTACCTTTCTCCATTCTGAAAACTGACATTTATACCTACCCTTTGTTTCCTATCTTTTAACCAGTTACCAATCCACGAAAGCACCTTTCTTCTTATCCTGTGGCAGCTTACTTTGCGTAAGAGCCTTTGATGTGGGACCTTGTCAAAGGCTTTCTGAAAATTTAAGTATACTATATCCACTGGGTCCCTTTGGTCCACATGCTTGTTGACCCCCACAAAGAATTCTAGTAGATTGGTGAGGCATGATTTCCCTTTACTAAAACCATGTTGACTCTTCCTCAACAAATTATGTTCATCTATATGTCTGACAAACCACTGATGACATACTTTCTCTAAGGGAGGAGGAAGCAGCTGCACTGCTCTCTTTACAGTAACTGCTGGTTGATTTACAAAGCCATCCTAGAATTCAGAGTAAAAGACTGGCAAAAAATCCTAGAAGTAATATTGCAAGTAAAAAGCTATTACCAATAACCTGCCTCATGATTGTCAAGCACTATTAGCTTTTCCAAGATATTTTCCTAAGATTGGGGTCATACTAACTGGCCTAAAATTACTGGGGACATCTCATTTACATGTCTCCTTTTAAATACTGGCATAACATGAACTTTTTTCCCAATCCTCTGGAACTTCCCCAGTGTTCCAAGATTTGTTAACTCAAAATTAGTGGATCAGAGAGCTACTCTTGTTAGCGTAAGTTATCCAGTCCTCCTAATCTTTTTTTTTAAATCAGAAGTCACTGTTTAACATCCTCCCTAGTTATTGAGGGAATAGAAAGGTTTTAATTAGCACTATAAGATATGAATACATCATCCTGTTTCTTTTCAAGACTACTAGTATTAGCCAATCATGGTTTTAAGCATATTCTTATATTACACACATTACATAATTTAAATTCATGTTACATCATTAGAATTTGATTATTGGTGTAAACACACTAGCTGACATTTGTCTTGCATTAGTCTTTCAGATCTAGTAAACCTAAATGTTATTTTTAAGAGTTGATAAAATTCAAAGACAAATGTGATTTAAATTATGGTATCACTTTAAAGCATGATCAATCACTAGCAATATAATACAAAGAAAACAGCATACAAAAATTAGGAATTTTTGGTCATCATCTTTGGTCTGAAATATTTAAATTTACTCACTCACTGGTAACGTTTCTTCTGCCTGAATATAACTTCCCAGTTTTTAAATTTGCTAACTGCACTTTGTTATCTGGGATTCTATTACAGCATGACAAGCCCTTAAACAAAACAGTATGAAACCTTACACAATTTATATGGCCAAAACTATTACAAGAAAGGATATAAATTGAAGAACGGGACTGTATAACTTAATTCAACGCAACGCATTTGAAGAAGCGTTCAGTTCCCCTTAAAAAGGCTCTGACTATCCTGCCTTGGTCAGTTAGATCTTTTGGCATATATTTAACTTTTTCCACAACAATGCAAAAAGTCTTTTAGTTACTGTTAAAAAGGTGTCTTGCTTTTCAACATGTATGCCTATCATGTTTTGTACACTGCACCTGAATTCTACAACGAGTGTTTCACCCCAGCTCCCACATTTCATCAACACTAAATTCTACAGCACTGTAACATTTTGGTGTAATAAGATACAGAGGAACATAGCTTCTTGAATAGTTTTGTAAGAATGACTGCAATTTCAGTTTGTCCAAGATTATCATCTTAACAAGACAACAGCACTCTGATGGCACAAAGAGGAGAAAAGGATTGGGCTGGATGGTTTGGAATTTGGAATGCGGAGAGGTCAGAAGACAGAGGGCTTTTTAAAAAAGCAACTGGAAAATAGGAAAGGCATTTAGGACATTTAACTTTGGAGATTAATAAAAACAAGAACCTAAAGCGTTTATTGAATCTATACTGAAAAAGCCATGTATTTACAAAGCAATAGCTTCACTTCTACAAAGATTTTCCTGCCTCTGAACAGAAACAACTGGAATGACTGAAGGATCAGGGACCTACAGTGAGATTGGTGGCCACCAGTCAGATAGCTGAGAGATTTAAACCACATCACTGGCAATGGCGGCAACCACACAATAGAAAAATAGCTTATTTATACATGCAAGTTATTGATTGATTGTAAAGAAAAAATATAGATAGAAATATGAACAAGCTTATTGTACAAGCTAGGTTTCTCTTTGGGACACTAACTTCAAAACACTATCTTAAACTATTGTCAGTTTGCAAATTACAAGACAAAAAAACAAGCTACACACATACCTGTACAGTCTTTTTAATTCTATGCGAAGGACCTGGATAGTCTGGGGAATACAAGTCTGTTAAGAATAATGAGTTGATTAATGTTGATTTTCCCAATCCAGATTCACCTAGAAGAAAGGGTAAAGTATTAGGCCATACAATTAAAATCATCACATAAAGTATGTACTTTTTATAATCTCACATTTTAAAATTTGGTATGTAAAAAAACCTTTCCTAGCTACAAACATATGCTCAGAGGAAACAAACAGCTATTTTACACTGCAAAATGAGACTTTCATTGCTAAGTTTACAAGCATCTACTTTTCACATTGAATCCCATGACAGTCATTAAGTGCTGAATGCACTTTGCTACTTTTCCTCCCCAGTCTTTGCCCCAGTCACAAAATACACACACACGACGTTGCCATGTAAAATTCTAAACAGGCTACCTATTCAGAACTGGAAGTATAGTGTACTAGTGGAACTACCTTATTTAAAATTTTATGCAATGGGTTTATTATAACAAGAGATTGTTATTTTGGTGTAGCTCTTGCGGTTCTAAGTAATTAGAGTGGAGTTCCAAATGTACAGGGTTTGCATGGGAATTATTTTTGCAATTTGCTCATAAGTGACAATAACGCAGGCACTGCTAACTATTTTAGAAGTAATTGCCAATTCAAACAAAATTACAAACCCCATAAAAATTCTGCCTATTTATAGATCTACAGAAGCAGGGTATGAGGTACATCAACCACTAAAATAGTTTATAAATTAAGTCCTTGTCTTTACAACAGCCAAAAAATTAAAACTAACCACTTAAGAAACTATTACAACATTCACTCACTGGTATGTGAACAGAAAAAAAAGCGTGTGTTAGTCAGGTTTGCGGCATGCTTCAAGTCTTGTTACACTGTGCTACTCAAGGGGGGTACTGAAGCAAAGGTGATGACAGAGAAATTTGCTCCTAAGCCAATAAAGACTGGATTCAAACCACTGATGACTTTCAAACCACTTTCTTTAAGGGAGGAGTAACCAGCTGCACTTCTCTCTTTACAGTAACTGCCGGTTGATTTACAAAGCCATCCTAGAAAAATTTCAGAGTAAAATATTCTTGGCAAAAAATCCTAGAATATTGCAAGTAACTGAGTATGAAAATCATCAAAACAAAAGCTCACGTTATTGCTTATTACTGTTATGAATTGCAGCAGACAAGGGCTTGTCTTCACAGCAAGTTAGGCTAGTCTGAGTGGAGTAGCCAGAGATCCAGGGCCAGATTATGACATTCTGAGGCCTTAACCTATGTCAAGTGTAAGAGGCCCCATACCATTAAAAAAAATTATTTTCACAAAAAGGACATTGAATATATAAACATGAAAGCTTTATATTTGCATATATACAAAGGCAAAGAATAATAATCTAACTAAATCACGTCTTGCAATATGTCTGTTTGCATTATAAAATAGTTTGAAATTAACATTTTCATCTATGATTTCTTAATTAGTAGATATGAAAACTTTATATCTACAGCAGCACAAAAGCAGTTACAATTACACAGATCAGCTTACTTAATGGAAGTAAAGACAACCTGCAGTATGTCTGTTTTCACATCACATTAATTTTAACACTGAAATTTAAAACATTTTCTTTAGTGATTTTTGGAAAGTAGAGTAATTGATGATGTCCTCAAATGATAAACTACAGAGTTTGTCACTTTTGATTCACAGAATGCTCAGGGCAGATAGCTTGTCTTGCAGCATTTTCTAGGCAGACATGTCTCTTCGCATTCGCTTCTCTCTCCCCCACTAATTATTCTCGAGTAAACACCTTGGACACACAGAGTGACAGCAAGCTATCTGCGTGAAAGAGAGGAAGAATTTACCAGAAAACAGACTGGTAATCTCTAGACAGGCATTGAGAAAGTGAGAAAGACTAACCTATATTCAAGCAAATATAATGACTATTATAGGCTTTAATAGCCTATATATCATATGTGCACACAGTCTGAAATAATTTGCTCACCAAGTACTCAGAATATTTTGGTGTATATATACATACACACATACACACACACACACACCCCTTCCTTCCTTTTCTCAAAACCCTCTATCTTTTCATCAGCACTCTGATATTTACTGTGAAGGTTCCCGAAACTGAAGGGAGGGAAACCGCCACAAATTTATATTTGTCAAGTTCCACTTGACCCCAGCCCATAGGATGATCACCTGCAAACTCAGTCACATGAAGCCTGGATAGCGCATGAAGCAGAAAGCAGCATGCACACTAAAATATACAATTGTACATATGTACGGATCAAAAGAAGAACGAACCCACTAACACTTAAGAAAATGAAGAAAATCAGGAGTAAAGGCAATATACGACTTAGCATGCTGGACCATAAAGAAAAGATGGCTGCCTTCTGGCTATTACCTGCCAAGGGGGATGCTATACATGACATCACTCCTGCAACAAGTCCCATATGAGTATAAGCTTGGCAGGATTGCTTCACAACACTGCTGTCTCCGACCTCACATTTTACCCAATGTCATCGGCAGTGAGATTATTTATTTATTTAAATAAGTTACGAAGGCATGGTCAGAATTTTACCAGTAGCAACTGGCCAACAAAACGCTGCCTTTTTTCCCCCCCCCTCAGCCCTGGCCTCCTGCCTATCAATGATAAACAATTAGTGAAGGGTAAGGATATGGTAAGGGTATTTGTGTAGTCAGATGTATATACTTTTGTCATATCTGAATGAAAATGTCTCTGATTAGAATCTTTTTCCCCCATATCTCCTTTATTTTTATCAACCAATTTTGATAAAATGTGAAATGGAGTCAGTTTTTTCTTTTTTAGAGGCCCCTCATATTGTGAGGCCCTAAACTGTAGTTTAGTTAGTTTATGCCTTAATCTGGCCCTGCAGAGTTCACTATCTTAAGCTAACTTGAGTGAGCACTTGCCTTTACAGAGCAGCAATGTGCCCTATGGGGTGTGATTTCTAAAGCACACCTACATGTTATGCATTAGTTGATCCATATAGACCGGGGTAGTCAACAGGCAGACTGTGGGCCAAATCCAGACTGCCAATTTTGAATGGCCCCTGACATTTTTTTAATTTAATTATCATTGGTTCTTTGTTTTTTCCCCTCAGGACTCTGGACCTTGACAACAAATAATTGATTATTCCTGGTATAGACCCTACTGGTGTGTACTACAGGTTCCCTAGCGTGCATTAAAGTACTACTGTTTGAAATAGCATTGAAAGCACACTCGGGAATATTTAGTGTGCACCAGCAGGGTCTATACAGACCAATTAATGTCCAACACTTTAGTGCCCTTTAGAAATCACAACCCGTATAGGTCACATTATCTCAGCACATAGACAGGCCACACAAATTACAGATTGGCCACACTGAACCTATAGTCGTGCTACCCAGTGACTGGATTAGCAGCTGAGAAGTAGTAACTTGAGCTTCAGCCCACAGCCCCTGATGGATCAACTAGCTCAAGTTTATTAAAGCACCACTTAATTTGAGCTATAGATCTGTGTGTGGAGACAGGATTTGGGTTAGGGGCAAAACTCAAGTTCTATTTAGAGCTAACATTACAGTGAAGTTCGTAAACTATCCATAAAAACTGAAGTCTGGCAGGCAAAGCAAGTCTTAATGATAGGCTAAATCACTGAAGATAGCGATGAGACAGGGTTTTTTTGTGTTTTTTCGGGGGGGTGGTCAAGTTTGTTGTGCATGCAGCACTGTTCTGGTAACTACTGTGCTTGCAAGTAAGTATCGTCTACTAGACACGTACTTGTACCCTTCCACTTATAAGGTTTTTAGTACAAGAATAAGTTGCTCAAATTCTTTCTTACTCATTTTGCAACAAACAGGTGGGCTCTGATCGCCAAATCTGAAGCTGTGATCAAAATTTGAGCTGAAGTCAGAATGTTGCTCTTTGTATAACATACAATCATGTATACAAGGAAAGTTGAGGAGTTCTGTTCTACCTTTTGGCTTCTCTCTACAAAAGAGCACCACTTCACTTTCTGATGTATAACTACTTTGAATGTTATACCTCTAGTTCACTGGAAGAATCTCAAAATGCTTTGTTCTTTAACAAATATCAGAGATTGCATGGGTTGCAGAAAGATGTTGGTATGCTATATTCTGGGATCCCTTCAGAGTCAATCATATATTTTTTTAAGGTTAGTCAAAATGTACTGCTGTTCTAAATGCCTCAACAGCTTTTTTTTAAATGGGAACATTCAACAGAAATCTTTGCTAAGCTATTTGCCTTGGCTTGCTAGGTCAACGTGAGACTGAACATGTGGAAATAAGATTCTGAAGTTTTAAGGGATCTGATGGGACACCACAAGCTCACCCTATATATGGTAACGTTCTCTGAACTTCCGCTCCTCAGTTACTAAAGCTTTAGGTCCCTGCAGGTCTGGTCTTTCCATTACTGGAGCAGGGCTGAGTAAAAGGTTTCTTGAGTTGAAGCTGCTGGAAAAATAAGTAGGCTGACATCATTTGTGCACCACCCAGTTTTTCTATATACCTTTGTTCTTCACTAGATGGTAGACTTGGGTAGAGAGAGGAGCCAGGGAAAGGCGTGAATAATAGAGTTAGCTAGCCCTGGCCACAAAGCAGAATGGATAAAGACAAAAAATAAAAATAAAAAAAATAATAATGGAATAAATTAGGAAGAGATTACAAGAATACATGATAAAGGAAGACCATTAACATCTGACAACTTTGTCACAGGCTTGGAATCACTGACAATTGTATTTCTGACTGCTTACTTCCTCGTACCACCCCTTTCATTTAGGGATTCTGATTACATCATCAGCCCCTCTCTGTGATGAGAAAAAAGTACAGTAGACCACCCTGCTTCCCCAGCAATTAAAGAGAATCAATACAAGAGTTAGAAGCATGTTTAGTCTGCAAGCTACCAGCTAGTCCACCCATAATATATACTCTCCCGCTCACCACTCAACACCACTTGCCTTCTTCAATACTGCTCATTGGGAAGTCCCTCCATGAAAGGGAAGCAACATTGTTATTTTAAGTAGAAAACAAAGGATCCAAGAACATGAAAGTATAGTAAAAAGAGAAACTACAGCGATGTCAGGAAAGAGGTTATACAGTTAAGATGTGAAATTTCACCCAGAATTTTTTATTCTGGAAGGGGTTTTTTGTTTTCATTAAAATCGAGACAGACCAGTTAAGGTGCAATGGTTTTTGCCATGGCTAGCTGATGCTCTGCTACATTAGTGGCTAGAAACAAGGTAATATTCTTTTTATGACTTAAATCTTGAATATTCTAGGTTACACTAAAAATGCTGGCTGGGATTTTCAAATGCATACAGGGCTGGTCTACACTAACACTGTAAATTGATCTCAGTTATGTTAGTTCCATTATGCAAGTTATGCAACTGAAGTTGATGTACCTTAGGTCGACTTACAGCGATGTCTACGCTGCACTGTGTCAACGAGAGACGCCTTCCCATCAACTTAGCGAGTCTTCACCAGACCCACTAAATCGACACCGATGCATGTATCGCAGCGGTGCCAATTTAGCCGGTAGTTTAGACATGGCCTTGGTGTTGTCCTAACTATGCCTCTATTTTAGTCAGTGGTAAAACTCCCATTGCCTTCAATGGGATCAGTTAGTTCAGCTCTGAGCACTACTGAGAATTCCAGCCGTTATTTCCCTACTTTACAAAATAGTTTCAGTACACCTTGGAATTTTATTCAGTATTGCAGCCTTTCATGAAAGCCAGTCTCAGTCCAATTTCTAGTAAAACTTAGAACATTTGTTATAGCCTGTTAAAGTTCCTTCCCCACTCTGAATTCTAGGGTACAGATGTGGGGACCTGCATGAAAGACCCCCTAAGCTTATTCTTACCAGTTAAGGTTAAAACTTCCCCAAGGTACAAACTTTGCCTTGTCCTTGAACCGTATGCTGCCACGACCAAGTGTGTTAAACAAAGAACAGGGAAAGAGCCCACTTGGAGACGTCTTCCCCCAAAATATCCCCCCAAGCCCTACACCCCCTTTCCTGGGGAAGGCTTGATAAGAATCCTCACCAATTTGTACAGGTGAACACAGACCCAAACCCTTGGATTTTAAAAACAATGAAAAAGCAATCAGGTTCTTCAAAGAAGAATTTTAATTAAAGAAAAAGTAAAGAATCACCTCTGTAAAATCAGGATAGTAAATACCTTACACGGTAATCAGATTCAAAACGGAGAATCCCTCTAGGCAAAACCTTAAGTTACAAAAAAGACAAAAAACCAGGAACATACATTCCATCCAGTGCAGCTTATTTTACCAGCCATTAACAAAAAGAAAACCTAACACATTTCTAGCTAGATTACTTACTAACTTAACAGGAGTTGTAAGGCTGCATTCCTGATCTGTTCTCGGCAAAAGCATCACACAGAGACCGACCAACACTTTGTTCCCCCCCCTCAAGATGTGAAAGTATCTTGTCCTCTCATGGGTCATTTTGGGTCAGGTGCCAGCTAGGTTACCTTAGATTCTTAACCCTTTATGGGTGAAAGGATTTTGCCTCTGGCCAGGAGGGATTTTATAGTACTGTATATAGAAAGGTGGTTACCCTTCCCTTTATATTTATGACATGGCCACTCACTGTTTACTACCGGATTAGTGCTATTGACTTTTTTTTTTTTTTAAATGACTGACATTGTAAACTCAATGTCAGACTTCAGAAAGATTCAGTTTTGCATACAGAAGGGAGTACAACTTAAGTTTGACAAAACAGGAGTCACTATTGAGATTTTTGAAATTGTGTTCTAAGACTTTTCAATGGTCTTCAAATACCTCAATCATAGTAAACGAGGGGTTCTCTAACTGGAGATTGGAACCCCTCAGGGGGTCGCAAGCTGTCAGCCTCCACCTCAAACCCTGCTTTGCCTCCAGCATTTATAATGGTGTTAAATATATTAAAAGGTGTTTTTAACTTATAAGTGTGGGGGGCCGGGGGAGGGAGGGAGGGTCACACTCAGAGGCTTGTTATGTGAAAGCGGACACCGGGACAAAAGTTTGAGAACTACTGTAGTAAACCAAGAGAACTTAGATCACTATAACTTAAAGAAAGTTAATCCTTAATATAACTTAATCCTCCTTGGGAGATTATTACTGAATGAAAGCATCTTAGGGGAGAAAGGGAGAAGAGAGTTTACACGCTTTAATTTATGCTCACTGACTTTAACAGATTCATCTTAACTTTGAGTGCTCATGTAGACATGCCCTTAGAAATTTCAAGTGGAGAATACACCACATCTACTGGTAAGTAGTTCCAATGAGTACGCTGTTGCGTGTGTATATAAATTCACATTTGAATGTCAGCTTCAACTTCCAGTCTTTGAATTTTTGTTTTGCCTTAATCTGCTATATTACAGCTCTCTCCTACTATATCTTCTCCTTGGGTAGGTCCTTATAGCTTAATCAAGTAATTTTTAAAATTTCCCTTCAAAAAGTTAAACTGATTGCACACTTTAAGTCTCACTGTGAAGTCATTTTTATGACTTCTCTGAACTCTCCCCAATTTTTCAACATTCTTGTGGCAGCATGGATACAAGAACTGGACACAATACTTCAGTAGGGTTCCCACCAGTGGTGCAGTATACAGCAGTAATATAACCTCCATACCCATACCTTAGTTTATACGTCACATAAGGCCTTTTGGCTACAGTATCACATAGGGAACATATGTTCTGTTGGTTAATCCCCATCACTCCTAAGACCTTCATATGAGTCACTGCTTTCTATAGTTCTCTGTCCTGTAAGCATGGCCTATATTCTTTATGCTCAGATATAAGACCTTGAATTTGACCATAATAAAACACATTTGATTGCATCCACCTTATAAAGTGAAGCAGATCACTAAGGCCTGGTCTACACTGGGGGGGTGGGGGGGATCGATCTAAGTAATGCAACTTCAGCTACGCGAATAATGTAGCTGAAGTTGATGTACTTAGACCTACTCACCGCAGTGTTTTCACTGCGGTTGGTTGACTGCTACCAGTCCCCGTCAACTCTGCCTGCGCCTCTCGCATCAGCGGAGTACAGGAGTCGACGGGAGAGCGCTCGGGGTCAATTTATCGCGTCTACACTAGACGCGATAAATCGACCCCCACTGGAGTGATCGATTGCTACCTGCCGATCCGGCGGGTAGTACAGACATACCTTAAGTGATGTATCATTAACCCTACTCCAATGTGTCATCTGCCAACTATTAGCAAATATACATTTTTTGACCATTTCATTCGTATTAAATAGTGTTGGGCCAAAGAACTGAATCCCGCAAATTCCACAAGAAATTCATTTAATGATTCCCCACTAAAAGTTATTGTTTGAGATCAGTAACCAGTTTAATTCATTGACTATATGCTATACTGATTTTGTATGACATTACTTGCTGTACAGTTGGTCTTAAAATTCTAATATATGAATGACATTAAAATTGCTTTTTCAGTTCCAAGTAGTACTAGAAAATTGGCTCGGAGCTACTCATCCCCATAAAAAGGGTGTTTTGTTTTTGCAAGCACTGGCATTTAAGCTTCTATAATCAAAATATAAAATAAATTAGGGTTTGATTTTTTAAAAAGGTATAAATTAGGTAGTCCCACTAAAAATAGTGACTAATTTGAACCACACTGTCCAGTCTAGAATGATTGGAAATACAGGTTCAAAAATATTTAAATTCCTCCTGTCCATTGCAGTATTTAACGTTTAACTTATTAGCTTTTATTTCACAGTGGCCACCATTTTATAATACTAACCCACTGAAGAGAAAAGTTTATTATGAATGCTACAGAGCAAAGTTACACTCATTTTCCACAATATGTGCAATTTTATCAAAGCACACCACCACATTTTGAACAGAGAACTGTTTTTAGACCTAGCTGAATTTTAGTTAGATTGTTTTTTAGTAAAATGTTTTAAAATTATAGGGATGGTAGGAAC
This sequence comes from Caretta caretta, assembly GCF_965140235.1. Taxonomy (NCBI): domain Eukaryota; kingdom Metazoa; phylum Chordata; order Testudines; family Cheloniidae; genus Caretta; species Caretta caretta. Next base: position 180,822,250 of record NC_134207.1, read on the forward strand.
AGCTCACTTACATAAATCTCTTTTCTCAATGCTGTAAAGCAGATAATGTTGCTTAGTGCATTTCATAGTTTTGGTATGGTGTGTATTTGGTGCTATTACGAAGCAATACAAATCCACCGAATACACTTTCTGCTTACGTGTCTTTAAAATCAGCTGTATGTATTCCATTTTTGGCAGGTGTCACTATATTTTCTTAGTTTTTTGTGGATAATTTTTCCATTAGACAATGTTTTTACATGAGAGATTCCCCATCAATATAAAACTGGTACTTATAAGCCACAGGAAAAAAAATTATATCAGCCTGTCAGACTGTATAAAAAATTATGTATTTCGTGTCTTTTCATCCTTACACAACTCACCGTACATATATGCACACAGTACCTGCAGCTGTATGGAAATGCCTGATGTCCTGAATAATGGCTCTGACGCAGCTGCAGCACACAGCAGGTAGTTTTACACAGGAATAAAGCTGCACGCATAGGTAAAAGTTCAGTAGGAGATGCTACATTAATTTTTTGGTATAGGTTCTAAAGTAGATGAGAAGCAGAAGAGACTGAATAGGTACCAAAAGACAGGATAGAACAAGCCACCTCACACAGGTGGTAAATGGTGCTATGGTAAGCAAATCAAGCCATTATAGGGGACAGCAGGGTAAGACTGCAAGACCCTTTCCATTCCAAGACTTATTCTGGAACCTCTCCACAGAGATTCATTCATGTTCACAAATACATTTTAAAAGACACAGGAATACATATGTTGATGTCACTGTACTGGTAAATTTGAGTAAGATAATTTGGACTTAAATAATGTGACTACAAACAACAAAGGATCAGGCAGTGCCACATTTTAGAGTTTCCCCCATACATAGTTCCATACAGAACACAGGGACTTGTAAAAAGTCTTGCAGCATTTTAGATTAACATTCTATAAAAATATATAAAAAGGGCAAGAACAATCTAAACCTTCATTTAGTGATCTTTGTTCTTAAATTAACAGTTTCAGAGAAATCACTTTGGCTGGAGCCAGGATTCCATGAACAGTTTTCTGGTACAACACAACAGCAGGGAAGCCGACGGCAGATGAACTTTGCTTTTGCCTATGGGCAGCCACATTGCCAACATCAAGGTTCTGACATTCAGTGCACACTGAACAGTTCTATCAACCTCTTCCAGAGCACAAAATTTAACTTCAAATTCAAATCAAGGCTGCTGTTAGAAACTTGGAAGTCACTGTAACCATAAATACCATTTAAATAATTCAGAGAATCCATGAAGCGGTGAGGGTTGGTTAGCGAAATCTCTTTAGCAGCCATTAGGATAGCGTTTTAAAAACGGATATTGCTCTCTCCATAGTAAAGACTGAAACAGGACTTTCATTTTACAGACCAATTTTGACATATACCTTTGCCAAACTAACCAATCTGTCTGAAGTTTTGCAGATGTAATCTTAGGCTGGAATAGAATATTTTATGTAACATCTGAGGCAAACCAGGCAAGGCTTTTCCATACAGAAAACTTCAGTCTTCCAAAGAAGAAGGGAAACTGAAGCCTTAGGTGATTTCTCTTTACTTTATTCTTGGCTCAAGTGCCATGTTTCAATGGCATATGAACACTATTTGTCTAGTGCACAAAAAAGGTGTCAACCTTTAGTTTTAGCCAATGCTAATCTGTAAGCAAGTAAAAACTTAAAAAAAACCCCAAAACTTACCTGTGAAGTATTTCAGGTTTTAAACTGGATATGGGATAATCACTACCTTAGCATTCTGTATTATCTATATAGAAAAATCCCTTAGTAAGCATTGTCCCTACGATCCTACTCTTGGCTTTTCACCAGCAGTAATGCAGAGAGAATAAATTCAATAAAAGCTTATCTATGGGAGCTGGAAAAGAGAAGGGAAGGGCCAAATGGAAAAAGAGTAAATCAATACAAAAAAGGGTAAAAATACAGAAGGAGGGGCCCTTCCAAGAGGTTTAAGAGCTTATCTGATCTGGGACAACTGCTGCCTGAGTTGAAGGAATTAGGAACCTAAAAAGAGTAAGCAGCAGAGTTCAAACTTCCTTTTCCCTGTGCAAATGGTAGTATTGAATGCAGATACTTTAATTGCCTGCACAGAGTGAATTAGAGAGAACAGCAGCGACAAGAGATGTGGTCACGAAGTCCTCCTCAATTCTAGGGCACCCTTCCTATGTCTCCTGGTTACAGGGATGTAAAAATATAAAAAAAAAAGACTAGAATTTACAATTACTTTACAGTCTTTCCTGTACATTCAGTCATTCCAAAAGAATGCAGAAAGATTCAAGATGGCTGAATCTGAATTTACAATTTGTAAATCAAATGAAATTATAAGTCATAGATGAAGGTCCATATTGTACACTCAACACTACTACTGTCTGACAGCTGTGAAAACCTGAAGAAATACAGTGGTCCATGAATACTATGTCCTTTTGGTTATTCGTGACATTAAAGAGAAAGCAGCAGTAAAACCTAGACTTTGTAAACATGGGAAAGTTAGACAGTCTCTTGCTATAATTATACAGATATAACAGAATGTATCCAGGCTACTTTGCCATGCTTTGGCTACTTCCCTTGTGAATCACAGCATTCATACAGCACTGGACTCTTTCAAAATAAGTGCATAGCATTCTGGGCAAGTATCCCAAAATGTAATATTCTGGTGCTAGGCTCAATGCATTATGAGTTTATTGTTGTGGATTGTGGGATACCTACTGGAATTCAGGGACTTGGGGGTCAAAATCCCATGGATATATGGGAAATAGTTATATATGTATGTTAGCCAGCACCATTTTCAAGGGAGTGCTGCCAATCCAAGGTGACCAGCAGTGACTGCAGAACTTCAGGATGTGGAAGGCCACTTTCCTGGAAATCTGCAGACCTCACCCTGGAGCTGCAGTATGGCCCATCGTGAGACACCCCCTCGAAGTGGAGAAGCACGTGGATGCTGCCATCTGGTAGCTTACTACCCTGCATGGCTACCACCAGTAGCTGTTTAGTTTGGTGTTGGTAGATCAACTGTTGGGGCTGTTACCCCAGATCCTCAAACTCAGTTACTGACTTCTTTGAACACCTGTTTTCCCCAAATTGTATAGGGGCAATTGTTTGTCACCATCCGCTGCAGGTCTGAGCTAGCCAAAACAAACAAGTATTCCTCCATTTTCACGCAAGTCCTGGTTGATCAGGTTCACTAAAACTAACATGCACTGGTTTGGTAAGGTGCACGATGCCAGGATCATTCCATTTTGTGCAACAACAACAAAAAAATGTTACTTTTGTTCACAAAACTAACCATAGACAATGGTGTGGTTCCAGCTGTTATTCTGGAAGGCCCAGGTTACCATCTGCTTCCTAGCGTATTAAAACTTACTTGAAGCTTGGATAAAAGATGGGAGCTGTTTAACTATACCTTGTGTAGTTGCAGCAGGACTGCGGCAGGTATATTTGCAAAACAAAGAAAAGTGGAGTTGTCTCCTGACAAGACTGGAGGCTTCCGAGAGATCTTCCTGGTGCTATTGGCACTTGCTGTGTTTTGCAAGACATCAGAATGCAAAGGAGAGAACCTCAGCACTGGGTGGGAATTGGAGGTGAAGAGACCCTGGAGCACTGACAGCCAGAAATAGGGACATTTAATAGAGGCACCATAGGACAGGAAACCAGAAGGAAAGCCTTTTGCTTGTACTAAGAGCACGATATAGGACAGGGAAATGAATATACTGTAACAAATGAAATTAATTTAGCTGAATACAACATAATACACATGCTTGGTGAGTTGAATTTTTTTAGGAATGTGTTAGAGCTGTAACAATGAAATTTTTCAACCATGTGCAGTTGTAAATAATGTATTTGACAAGCTAGTGCAAACTTAAAAACTAAAATGGTGAAGAAATACCCAAAGTATAGCATGAACAAGTTTGTGCAAATGGGGGGCACAAAAACATGCAGGTGGGAATGTAGCTGTTCTTGTCTTGGGGGTGAAATGGCATGGGAACTGTCTGTCCCTTGCAGTTAGGGGAGAGAAAGGGGGTTCCCAGTATCCTATGGTCTCAAGAGGCTGCAGGACAGAGTTAGGTTGGGGTGTTAGACATAAGCACTACTCTTTCTACATTACATCAAACATCCTTTCTTGCATATGCCATTCTCTGTCCAATCAGTCCTTACACTCCCTTAACTTCTCAGCATGCTCCCGGTCTTCTCTCATTCTTGCCTAGAGGGCCCCAATCAGGATTTGGCCTTGTCGTGCTAGATACTCCACAGACTTAGACATGAAAACTCATCCCTTTAAAAAAAAAAGCATGGAGTCCAAGCACTTTCTACACCAAAGGTTAGGCTGACTTAACTACATTGCTCAGGGGGCTGTGGACTTTTCACCCCCCTCAGCAACGTAGCTGTATCGACTGAACTTTAGTGTAGGCCTGGTCTAAGACATGCAACAGACAATTGACAGTGCTCTAAACTGGTTGTTACACACAGAGTAGCACTACTTATCTTGGTATACAATTATGCTAAGGTTAAATGATCCCACAGAAAATCATTTGGAATGCTGTGGAAAAAGGTTTTAGGCAAAATGTTTTCCTCTCAGCTACATTAAATTGACATTATAAAATACATCAATAAGCCTTTTGACTTCTCTAGAATAACCCTTCCAAAAATATACTCGCCATAAATCTGAATCCTAATGCTATGTGGCCTCCTTTAAACGTACATTTTAAGTCAACGTAAACTACATGTGACTCTGAATGGAGAGTTTCATGCACACCTATAGTATTGACTTTAGTTACACGCTAAGCTTGATTTTCTGTTAGCTTAGAAACCATTGCGACTGGACAGAAAGAAAAGAAAATGGTTCCTCTATTTGGAACTAAACAAGTTGCATCTAAATTGCTTCAGATGTGGTTCAGGTAATAAAGTAAGAATGATTTACAGATGTAAGAAAGTAAATTGGTCATTTTTAAAAATCCTGCTGAATGACGCTTATTAGCCAGAGACAGATTAAGTAGAATAGGAGTCTTTCACTAGCAAGGTCACAGGGCAACACTCTGATGAGAAGCCTATCCACAATATAACAATCTGCTAGGGAGAGCTGCAGTTTCTACCGCAGTGCTAAATTAATATCTTGCTTGCGAGTGCTGTGTTTCAATCAAACAGCTGGCTATTAGGTGTGATAAATTTGAGAAATACCTAGCCACACCCACACTCCCAATCCTTTTAACTGCTGGAAGACAAAGAGGAGCTCTTTCCTTCAGAGTCACCTGACTGCTATAATTTCCTCCCCAGCCTTTATTTTAGAGTGTAAATAAGGGCATGGCTACACTTGCAGATGTAGAGTGCTTTGAGTTAAACCAGCCTTCGTAGAGCGCAGTAGGGAAAGCACTGCAGTCTGTCCACACGGACAGCTTCAAGCGTACTGGTGTGGCCACATTTGCAGCACTTGCAGCAGCACCGGGAGCGGTGCATTATGGACAGCTATCCCAGCATGCAAGTGGCTGCAATGTGCTTTTCAAATGGGGGGTGGGGTGGAGTGTGACAGGGAGTGTGTTGTATGTATGTGGGGGGAGAGGGTGAGTTTTTGGGGGGCTCAGAGCATGTCAGCATGCTGTCTTGTCAGTTCAGATAGCAGCAGACCCCCCTTCCTCCCCCCCAGCCTCTTGCTCTCTCACACACAGCATTCCACACGAATGGTTGCTTTATCTCGGAGCAGATAAGCAGCCGGCTGTCAGAAATGGAGCTTTCAAAGGGCATTTCCGCATTCCTACAGCCAATTCCAAACAATGTCAAGAGTGACCACTTGACTTAAAGGGGATTATGGGACGTTTCTGGAGGCTGATCAGAGCGCAGTAAAGCAACACCTCGTCCACACTGGCTCCGTGGTGCTCCAGCGAGGGCAGCAAACGTTACTCCACTCGGCGAGGTGGAGTACCAGCAGCGCTGTAGCCGCGGAGTCAGAGCGCTCTATGTGCCTTGCCAGATTGGACGGGTAGTGAGCTAGTGTGCCCGGGGCTCCTTTATTGCGTTGTAACTCGCAAGTGTAGCCAAGCCCTAACACCCTATCACCATCATTGCCTGCCTCTATGTGTAAAAGCTTTCCTAAACAGCAGTATGTAATTAACATGCTTATTGATTGACCAATCTTGCTAAATGCACACTATTTAAAAGAGTGTTCTATCAGAAATTGTCAAGAGTAGTCAATTTAAGATTTAAATTCAGTGTCCCTTTAAATCCAGTCTTTCCATTACCATTAGCACTGAAGTTCAGCTCCTGTATGACGCTCCTTCTATAGTCCCAGTCACAATACCGGGCTGACTGCATTTCCAGAAAATACATGTGGAGACACACTTTGGAGTTTTTGTTTAAGAAAAAACCATCCGTCTATTTTGCTGCTGCAAAAAGCTTTACCAAAATAGGGTAACATCATGCCAAATTTGCCCTTAGTCATACAAATGCTACGATACTGAAGTAAATGAATTTGTACAAGTAAAAATGAGGACACAGTTTCGCTTTTTCTTCAAGTCACTAATCTTTTTTGTACTGGTCAGACTTAAACTATGAATTTCATATACACTTATTCTTGTGAGGACCAATTTATTTGTCTTGCATACCATGGGGTTCTATTCCCATACTGGTCTGTAATGAGCGAACATTTGGAACAGTTGCAGATTCTATTCTGGATTTTCCATATTTCCCAAGAGAACTCACTGTGCTACAATGGCCATCTTTAATGGCATGAACAGGAACAAATAGGGAATATTAAAGACCCACAACCCACAGTAAGGAAAAAGCAGAAGTACTGCTGGTTTTGCATAAGGAAAAAGCAAACAAAACACCTGTCTACACTACATGCCTAAATGCTATTGTGTAGCAAGTGTTTCCATATGAAAACTATAATTGTATTACCAGTTTATTAAGAGCCGAAAGAGCTGCTGTCTGTTACTGCTGACAGACCTGTGAGAATTCTAATTGACAAGCCAATGAATTATTCACTGAGAAATGCTCAAGGAACTATTTTAATCAAGTTCAATCTAGCAGTTTATGTCAGTTACATGAAACTATGGGATACTCAGACTAGTTATCTCCCTCAAATTAAATAGTTTAAGTGGTTTATCCTATAGTTATCATTTAGTGTTGTGACCTCTTGAGAGCTTACAAGACAAGCAGGAATCAGGCCAAGTCAATACTTGGGTGGGACAACTTTAAGAGCCAGAGGAAGAGGTTCAGTAGATGACACTTCCTCTGAAGTTGACAAGAAACCAGTGACCATCTTGGCCTTGGGGGTATGGGGATACTGGGAGGCTGAGTCAATCATAAGAGACTGGTAGAGGTCTTGAATCATTGAAATCATTAATAATTCAAGAGAAAGAAGGTTAACTCATATCCAGCCCACTTTCCAGTTAAGGTAACTGCTCTATCCTCATAAAATTCCTCCTTTTGGTTTCAAAAGATTACTATAGCTAATCATCTTGATTTCCTATGTAGTGTTGCGCATTACTATTGAAATGGTATTTTACTCCCAAGATAGCTGAATGACTGCATGCAGTTAATTACATTGGTAAGGCACTTTGGGATTTTAAGAATTAGAATCACTCTACAAATGGAAGATTCTGAAGTCTGTTTACCAGAACTCACATTCTTTTTAACTTTTCAAGGAGTTAAATATTGACAAACATGGTCTTGCGACAAGTTATAGATTACTTCCTATTGCAAAACATGACAGAAATGGCAAAACTTTGCTCTTACAGTATTATTTCCTATTTAAGAAAAGTTGACAACTATCACTAAGGTCCTATCTACACGAACTGGAACGTTGCTTGTTCAGAATATTGTTCTTGCTAGCAGGATGCTAACATGGGTTTCATGGCAAGTACAAACAGGTATAAAAAGGCTTCTAATAGTTTTAGAACTATGTGTGACAAGGTGGAAGACTGAGCTCTCAGTTCCTAATGGAAAGGGGGGAGGAGGGAGAGCGGAATCTTTAGAGACATCTTTTATCCGGTTTCAGTTAATTGTGTTCAACAGGTGTTAACTAGAAAAGACCACCTTTTAAAGAGTTAAAATAATAATTTTTCATCCCTAATGGGGTCTACTTGCATGATCACTGATTCACTATTCCTACAGTTCTCCAATCATCTGAAGAGTCTTTCAAGATAGAGTAGAAAGGACCTGAATTTTTAATATTAATAGTAAGACCTTTAAGTCTCCAGTAGATCACAGAGACGAAAAAATAATGAACTCATCTCATTAGAAAGCTTTAATGCCCTTTTTTGACCAAGGGAGAGTGGATCTCTGCACAACCCTCACCCACCAACTCCCCAAAGTTTGGTCTGTCCATCTTTTCCCCAGCCCACATTAACTGTTTGGGGCTCCTATCCCCTTGTACATGTCTCCTATTGCTAGTCTTTGTATTCCTGCTCTCTTTGACCTGCTGCAGCATCTTTGTTTCAGCAACAGCGGAGTAGGGCTTCCAAGCCAATACTTTTCCCTCAGACTGTCTGAAGCTGCTCTCACTCGCCAGAGCCAAGGCAAGGGCGGTCAGCAGACTCTCCTCTCCACTAAAAATTAAGTTGCTATAAGTCAATGAAGGAGGCAGACTTTGAAACCTTGGACTCCCAACACAGGGATCAGAACATATCAGCTAAAAAGTTCTACTTAAATTGAAAAATACACAAGCGTTAAACTGGTAACATTCTTAATTCTCAAACAAAAGCACCAAGAAAAAATATTTATGCAATAAGAAATTGCTTGTATTCCACATACTATTCACAATATGCACAGCTGCAATTTATAAAATACTGAAAAGCAGACATTTTATTACATTGTTTTACCTCCTGATAAGCTCTGAGAAAAAGATGTGCTGGGAATTCTATTCTGAAAGGTGAACCAAAATTGTTAGAGCAATTGCTGAATCAGTTAGACAAGTCACAGCTACATTCTATAAATGCATATAGTACTCACACAGTCAGTTTTAAGTTCAGTGTAGAAAAGGGAAAAAAACTTATTTTAAATAGCTAATTGTAACAACCTAGTCATTGTAAATAAAATTCCATTTCTTTGTAATTTAGTGTACCTTGTACTGCATTTCTTTGAATATTCAAACTATCAAATTTAGCCACCAAAGTAGCAGTTTCTGACTTACCCAGCAGTAGTCAAAGCACATGCTCACAAGGTTTTATATGTCAAGCCAAGTTTTGTTTACATGAAAGGTCTGGGTCAATTTTTTGTACGGTTATGTAGATAACTGGATACAATAAGAGAATACACAAATTTAAACTAACTGCCAGGAACACATGGGTTTAGAAACTATTGTGTATGTTGCTACAGTAATCAGTTCTTTCCAGTGGTTCTTAACTTGGACTGACTTGAGAAGGAGGAGGAAGAGAACAACATTATGTTCTGCTCTTTCAGAGGATGGATAACTTAAGTCTTTCCCACCTAATTAATATGATAATTTGATCTGAACTGAAAGAGTTTGACTATCTTTTATTCATGTCAGGCCAACATCCTTGCAGGTGTGGCAAATTTAAAAACTGACCCAACTGTCTCAATGTGCCAGAAGGCAAGTGTGAGAAAAGTCTTTAGAATAATTGTGCTCAGATATGCTGTCGAGGAATTATAAATGTATCAGAATATTATGGCTCTGCATAACTAAATTTTGTACATATTTTATGGAATCCTCCTTTGGTTGATATGAATCTCAGAAAACATGTTTGACAAAATTACCAATTGAATGGCAGAATCTACCTATATAGTAAATTATGACCAAGGTTAGGGTGGGACAAGGAGTTGCACTTAAGCCTTCAAGATCATACACTCAATAACCAAAGGTGTAGTTCACAGAAGGGAGAAAACCACTAATCTAAAAGTTCTAAAGAAGATGTTTATAAAGGCAGAACATCCACCCTGCAGGATTTTGCCTAATTTCAAAAGGCCAAGCAGGATATAGACAACTGAATAGAAGTCACAAGGGAAAACTTCTATTTACAAAAACTTCTCCTGCACAAGGCTTAACAGATGTTTTATGAGAGATGAAGACATCCCTCCTCCCCAAGGCAGGATACCCTGACAAGGACAGAATACTTAGGAGCGAACTACAAATAAAAAGTTGCTTTTGCCTTTTAGATATTCCATTTTTCACTCCAATGTTTATGTCTCTGCCTTTTAACATCAGCAGGTCCTCACTTTCCAAAGACAACTTAAAAATCATAACCAAACATTTTAAGAAATGAGCAACTGCATAAATTAGGAACAAAGCTTTTATTACATATACTTTAACATGCATGTTGCCTTACACCATTTAGTGAAAATATTTAAGAAAGTTACTAGATAATGTTTACAAGTACGTGACAGATTTCAGAGTATCCTTCGATATGAACTAGACAGCTAGCTCCTGGGAGTTTAAGTGACAATGCCAACATGAAATACAATCTGATAATATTTATTAAGGCAGCAATATCAGAGACATAACCAGAAACAGAAACAAGAGCACTCTCTCTCTACATCTTATTAGTTATGAAACAGCGTGAGACGTACATGCACTTGAAAGTTAAGTTGACAAATTCATCACCCCTTCCCAGAGCACAGTAGTTAAGCTAACTGAACTCCCAGGGCAAATGCAGCTATGTTAACAGAAGAATTTTTCTATCAACCTAGCTGTCACTGTTTGGGGAGGTGGATTACTTACATCGATGGAAACCCCCCTTCCATTGCTGGAGAAAATGGAAGCTATACTATGGCGCTACAGCAGCAGCACCGTAGTTGTTTCCACAGTAGTGCCTACAGTGCAGTGATGTCCTCAGACTCTGATCCTGCAAGCTGAGCCACATGGGTGGAATTTTGCACCTGTGAGAAGTCTCAGTGAGGATCTGTACAGGAGCAAGGGTCTATTTGCACAGATCAGGGACTAAGCCGGGGGGGGGGGGGGGGAATAGTTTTACTAAAGAGCATCTGTAGAAATACCACAGACTCTGCATTGCTGACTGTGACACTGATTTTCCAGTCTGGATACATGTAAGCAACCAGACAATATGGATGCTTTGTTGCTTCATATTTATATTCATAAGGAATTTTAGTTTAGTAACTGTACACAGAATCAAGAGAAAATAGAAGCTATTATATTCCACTGCAATTTTACTTTAATGGTAGATTATAAATCCTAGGACAGAATTTAAGTTGAATCACAAGTATTGCCACAGTTAAAAGTCCATCAAACAAAACATCTGAATTAGAAGGAATATGTCTGAAGATTCAGTTTAAGAAAGGTGAATGGGTGTATAAAAAAAATAAAATCTTATGGCAAGTCTGCACTTAAAATACTACAGCTGTGCTGCTGCAGTTCTTCAGTGTAGACACTCACTACAGAGATGGCAGAGGTTCTCCTGTTGCTGTACTTAATCCATCTCAGAGATGCAGTACCTAGTGCAGTCTACATTGGGAGTTAGGGCAGCATAGCTGTGTTGTCTCAGGCTTGTGGATTTTTCCACACCCTGAAAGATGTAGCTATGCTGATGTAAGTTTTCAGTATAGACCAGACCTTATTTTATTATAGATAGAATTAGTGAAGTGTTCAGTGTAATATGTGAGTTTACTGGGAAATTGACTTTTTATAACTGGTATGCCATAAACAAATATTGTGCATGAAAAGGCTAGCACTATTCCCAAACTATTCTAGAAACTTTAAAAATTGCAGGAGAGGGGAAAAGAATGAAAAACTGCATTAATTCTAGCATGCCAACTTAAATGTAGCATTGGCATCACTGTGTACAGTATTTTCACCTTTCTGTTGGAGCTACGACTTCATAACTTTCCTTTTCTGTGCTACTGAGAGGTCTCAAGCTCATGACCGGGGGAGTGCTAAGAGCTCAAACTTTTACAATCACATGCCAATTAGAGGATCTCTATAGTAATTTCAGTTTACTGAGTTGAGAGCTCTACAGAATTTCTTTTTTTTTTTTTTTTTTTTAATTTATAGTATAGCTCCAGAAATTCTGGTTGCCTATAGCTACCAAATCAACAGACAGCCTTATTCTTCTGGAAATAAAAGGTATTTTACACACAAAAAATAGAGGCTGCTGTCTTACAACTTCTCACTGTACAACTGAAGTTCTACAACTAAGAACATGTATTCTAATATCCTAGTTTCTAGGTATGAGATCTGTGAGTTAAAGTATTTAATCATTCAGAGAAAAACAAAGTTCTAAAAAGATAAATGAAATTTTATGCACAATAGTAAAGAAGAACTTCACATTCACTGAACTTGTTCTGTAGATTCCCTTCCAAAAGAACAAAGACTAAAACAGAAGAGGATAACTCGGGAAGAGACTGGAGAAGGGATAGAAGGAAAGGAAATGATTTTGCACTCACTTGAGACACTAGTGAATCTATTGTTTTGGTTCGGTGAGTTAGGGCATGGCTACAGTTGCAGATGTAGAGTGCTTTGAGTTAAACCAGCCTTCGTAGAGCGCAGTAGGGAAAGCACTGCAGTCTGTCCACACGGACAGCTTCAAGAGTACTGGTGTGGCCACATTTGCAGCACTTGCAGCAGCACTGGGAGCAGTGCATTATGGACAGCTATCCCAGCATGCAAGTGGCTGCAATGTGCTTTTCACAGATGGGGGGTGGGGTGGAATGTGTTGTGTGTATGTGGGGGGAGAGAGGGTGAGTTTTTGGGGGGCTCAGAGCATGTCAGCATGCTGTCTTGTAAGTTCAGACAGCAGCAGACCCCCCTCGCCTCTTGCTCTCTCTCACACAGCATTCCACATGAATGGTTGCTTTGTCTCAGAGCAGATAAGCAGCCGGCTGTCAGAAACGGAGCTTTCAAAGGGCATTTCCGCATTCCTACAACCGATTCCAAACAATGTCAAGAGTGGCCACTTGACTTAAGGGGATTATGGGACGTTTCTGGAGGCTGATCAGAGTGCAGTAAAGCAACACCTCATCCACACTGGTGCTGCGGCGCTCCAGCGAGGGCGCAGCAAACGATATTCCACTCGCCAAGGTGGGGTACCAGCAGAGCGCTCTACGTGCCTTGCCAGTGTGGTCAGGTAGTGAGCTAGTGTGCCTGGGGCTCCTTTATTGTGCTGTAACTCACAAGTGTAGCCATGCCCTTAGTTTATAAAGATTTCAAGGCAGGAAAATTTTATGCAGTTCTTACTAGCCTAAGGACTAACTACAGCTAGCAAGGAATAAAAACACCAGTGCTATCAGAGCTGCTATACCTCCTTTCTACCCCACCCCAAAGCCACAACCCCTTGCTGTACTACCACATTTCTTTAAATTGCAACTATTTATTGCATATCAGCTTTTTATTTAACACATTTTTAAAATGCTACTTCATAAGGCTGGTCAAATTACAGAAAAGTACTGGCTCAATATATTTGACTAATTCTGCTATTAATGTAATACATTTGCTGATTAATACTGGTTGGCTAGGCAGTTGGTTGAACACCACAAAGCAGTCTTGAGTAAATTTTATAAATATCTATAAAATATTTTTGTCAAGTATTTTACCAAGCTACTTTATCCTTTGCCTCTGTAACTTTCTCTTCCTGTCTTCACTCCTTTTCCCAGTAAGATCATTATTTTTCCTCCCAGAGTTTTCAACTGACCTTCCTCTCTCCATGCTCCCTCTTCCATCTATGTCCACCCTTATTTTCTCTCTATCCTCCGCCCCGCCCCCGCAAAAACACCCCTTTTCTATAGCATAGCTTTAACTTGTCCCTTCAATCATTCCCTCCCTGCCACTGGACCCAACCAAAGGCTTGGGAGTTGCAGCAGATTTCTAATCATCAGAAGGTTAAGAATTAACTACAGACTATGGAAGACAAAGTCTCTACTGCCAAATGTTCAGTCAAGCCGTTCCAGCTGCACATATTCTTATTAGGGACCTATTCAGTGGTTCCAGTGTCCATGTCTTTCCTGGCCAGGTTGGATAAATAGAATTAAAAAGATAAATCTGGATTTATTTAAATCAGTTAATACATCTTGCTTTAAAAGAAAGCTATTTCAAATTAAATTTGAAAGTATGACAAATCATGTTAAGACCTATGTTCACTACAATTTATTAAAATCAGTTAAATTACATAATATTCAAGCAGCACATGTTTGCTGCCAAAGTTTCAAAGAAAGTCAAACCACTGAAATAGTGGGAAGTCATTAACCAACAAACCATGTGAAACCAGGAGTTTGCTGAAGGGCTAAACCACCTTTTGGACAGCAGTAGCCTCTTCCGCAGGTACAGAAGAAAATATTTTCTTCATTTGTTTACTCAACTGGTTTAGTTCAATGATTTTCATTCAAATTTGAGAAACCAGCTAGGAGTTGGAAAAGGAAGAGCTTTCCTGCTTTTTCTATGAATAAAAATGCGGTGCAAAGATGAGATCTACTTCTTGTAAAATCTTGAAGATCATAGTGACCAGAAATGATCAGTTCAATTCACTAACTACAGATAACACTTCAATTATTTTTAAATGCAAAACATATTGTGACTTACGCAAGGAAAAAAGTATCCAGCACATTTAAGGTAGATTTAATTTTTTATTTGTTGTCTGTGCATTAATTGAACTCCAATTTTCATTCAAATGTAGTAAATTTCAGTTAATTTACTGAAGAAAATCATTCATCATTTTCTAAAACGTAAAAATTAAGAATCTGACCAGTATATGATAGGCTACAATTGTTTAAAAAAAATGGGTAGTGATAATGTATCTTCCTGTTATCAACAAGCAGTACCAACTTATATCAACCACTGAGTATCAACCTTTCTTTAGGGAAGTGGTTCTCAACCTTTTTCTTTTGAGGCCCCCCAACATGCTATAAAAACTCCACAGCCCAGTTGGGCCACAACAACTGTTTCTGCACATAAAAACCAGGGCTGGTGTTAGGGGGTAGCAAGAAGGGCAATTGCCCAGGACCCCTCACACCACAGGGAACATTGCAGAGCTAACTTGCTCAAGCCCTGGGTGGTGGGGCTCGGGGCCCCAGGCTGCAGTCCCATGTGGTGGGACTTCCACTTTCTGCCCTGGGCCCTAGCAAGTCTAATGCCAGCTATGCTTGGCGGACCCCCTGAAACCTGCTCATGGCCCCCCGGACCCCTGGTTGAGAGCCACTGCTTTAGGGAAATAACTAAAAAGTACAAATGCAAAAGAAAATTAAAATAGACCATTTAAACCAAGGTTTTCTGCTTGCTCATTTAAAACATGATTAAAATCACTGTTTTAATTCAATGCACCCCTGTATCTGGGTAGGTTTCTGATTTACTTGAAGTTCTTGAGACTAGCTGTCCAAAAAGCAAGAAGAAAAACCCAAACCCCAAAAAACCCTTAACTGCATTGATGTTTTCCAGCCTGTTGGTTCAGGAATATTTTAGCATTCTTTACAAACCGTTAGAGTTGGAACATAATGTCTTGTGCTCTTTGAAAGTTTTGATTCCAAGCTTATACCTTTAGAATTTCTTGAAAGGGAAATTGACACACAGAAATTTCACATGGTCAAGAGAAAGCTACACAACGAAATTACTAAAGTCCAACATCACAAACAGTTAATGAAGTCCCAGTTTTCAAATGGTGTAAATTATTTCTAGTCCAGGTAGAAGATTTTAGATTACAAAAATCAAAATACCCTTTTGCTGGCACATCAGTCTAGTTGTGCTTTTTTGGCACAAGTTCAGGATTCATACAAGTACCAGACTACAGCAAACAATATTTTTTCTTCTTGCAATAGATAGGTACACTGGACAAAAATCTTGCATGTCCATGAGCAATAAAGAAATGGTGTAAACGTAAAACAAAGTATGTGTCAAGTGAGCTTCAAGAAAACATTAAATGAGCTACCCTGGAGATTTTCAGACTGATCTATGGCACAGTTACTGAGGACCCATGGAGAGCTGGTTGGTCATGTAATGACAAGAGCTTATTTACAACTACCAAATCATTAAAAAACCTAATATAATTCTACTACTTTTCCACAGAAATGCTGATGTAATTACAAAACAAATGTTATATTGTGAGGAAAATGGGGGTCCATGGAACAGCCAGCAGAAAATGTGGTCTGTACTAGAAAAAGTAGCAATTTGGTTGAACAAAGCTACTATGTAAACAGTACAAAAGGTCTGATTGCCCAAGTTAGTACCATTCACATGAAAATGAACATTATTTTTCCTTTAAAATTTACTTACCAAAAAACAGATCCCATTTCAAACCATTATCCAGTACCAGTTTGTTTACACTGTACAAAGTTTTAGGCCAGCACTGGTCAATACAGGGTGGATAAATCTGATTTTTAAAAGATCAGTTATTTTAAATCAGTTTATTTAAATTAAAATTAGGTTTAATTTTTAAAAATTAAGTCTATTTAAAATTAAAATTGAAATTATGACAATGTTAAGCCCTAAACTTACTCATCTTTTAGACCTTTTAAATTAAAGAATAAAATATGTAACAGTGTATGTTTGTTGTCAAAGTTTTAAAGTCAAACCACTGAACTGGTGGAAGTCACTGGCTAAGCACCTACAATCAGAATTTGTTGAAGTGTTGAACCTGATTTTGATAGCAGTAGCCTCTTCTGCATATAAAGAGAGAATATTTTCTTCATTTCAGTTTATTCAACTATTTCAGTTTAATGACTAATTCATTCAAAGTTAAGAAGCCAATGGGGAGCTGAACAAGCTGAAAATCTATGAATAAAAGCTGGGTGTGAGAGGATGAGATCTATTAGTTCTAAAATCTTGAGGGACACTGTGGCCAGAAATAATCCATTCACTAATTACAGATAAGGCTGCGAATCTTTCCCAGAGGTCACGGATTCTGTGACTTTCCAGGACCTCCATGACTTCCACAGCTGCAGCGGCTGACCCCAGGGTCACCCCAGCAGCTAGTCCCAGGCACTTCCCCGGAGCAACGGTCCAGGAACAGTGGTGGGGCCCCGGACTGCTCCCCTGGCTCGGAGCAGTAGTAGCAGGGCCGTGCCTCCCTCTGCCCTCCCCCAGAAAGCAGCAGTGGTGGCAGGACCCCAGGCACCCCCACACCCGAGCAGCAGTGTCCACTGGAGCACTGTACATCCCTCCCAGGTAATATTTAGTCAGGGGTATTTTTAGTAAACGTCATGGACAGGTCACTGGCCATGACTTTCTGGTTACTGTCTGTGACGTTTACTAAAAATATCCGTGACTAAATCGTAGCCTTAATTACAGATAATGCTTCCATAACTTAAAATGAGATTTAAATGTAAAATATTGATAAACATACTTGTGCAACACATTTGCCAGTTATTTAATAACTAAAATGCTTTGTGAATTTTTAATTGTTTGAATATCCATCCAATTATAGCTTTACACAAATAAAAAAATAAAGAAATGCAGCATTCACTATCACTAAAAGTAAAAATCTGAATAATGTAAGTTGCATAATTGCTTAAATGCAGATAAATGTATTCTCCTGGTTAGAAAAAAAGCACCCGATTTAGTGCAAAGGCTATATTTGGTGGAAAATCATCATGCGTTAATGGTTACCAACCAGTGAAAATCAACCTTTCTTTAGGAAAATAACTAAAACATCTGAATGCAAAACATGATTAAAATAGATGTAAATCAAAGTTTACTGCTTGTTGAGTTATCCAGAAAAGCCACTAACAGTAATACAACTCCGGAGCACAGGGATACACAATGGAAGCTGCCTAGGAGCACAATGCCCACACTTCTTCAGCTATTCACAAATTTATATTACTTTTTTTTATAACCTTAAAGTTGGTCCTCTCCTGGATTTCTGGACTTTCCTTTTTATTTTTTCTACTTTTAATG
This sequence comes from Caretta caretta, assembly GCF_965140235.1. Lineage (NCBI taxonomy): Eukaryota > Metazoa > Chordata > Testudines > Cheloniidae > Caretta > Caretta caretta. Next base: position 180,840,047 of record NC_134207.1, read on the forward strand.
CCACTTCCCTTCCCATAGCATTCTCTATTTGTTGGTGTCTTTTTCTTCAATTCTGCTAGATGCCTCACTCATTTGCCCTGCCTACCTCTCTACTTGGATTTTCCTTTTGATTCTTGTATCCAACATATGAAAGTTCAAAATAAAGGCTCTTGAACTTGCATAAAAACACTGTACAGGAAACATACGATTAATCCCAATTTTTTTGCTAGAGTTCTTAGGCACATCTGACACACCCTGTATCTTATATTAAAGTAGTAATAATGGGTATGGAAATGTCACACCTCTGCAGACTGGCACCAATAGACAAATATGAATTGAAGCTACAAGATGAGAATCAGGAGTGCTGCTATTTTTCTAGCATTCCTCCCTCTCTTCCATGTTACTTTAGCTATTAATCGGCTAAGTGGATATAGCAAAAAAATAGGATTTCATTTTCTTTCCAAATACAGTATAAAGGATAATCACGTCTACCATATCTCAAAACACACTGATAAGCACATATGCTTTCAAGAGTAGTTGCAACAACATTTTAAACAGGCTCTAAGAGTATCTTACTTGTAACAAACACTGCAGATAACAAGTATCTTTCTAGCAAAAAGCCATATAAATACAGATCTTTAAAAAGATGTATCACTTTGTCTAGCCAGTATATGCAAAGCCTCTGTGGCAGAGTTGGCTTACTGTTAGAAGCAAATTGGTTACATAGTTTTCTGTGTTTTAGACAGGTACACTTTCATCTTCTCTAATTGTACAGTGGTATAAAATGCATTGTAATTACTCTAATCAACTATGCTTATGCAGACACTTTACAACTTTCTATTACATGTACTTCTAAAATTAGTTTCTTCTAGTAAGTTACAAGTTAAGCCTTAAGACTCCTTTTTTAAAAAAAGCATGCTTAGCAACAGTTGCAAAATGCCCTCCTGAGCCAACTCCCCTCAATTATCTTAACATTTGAATTTAATTGCTTCTGAGGGCTTATGTCAGAAGACAGAGTTGAGGATAAAAACCTCAGCAGAAGCTATCCTTAATTCACACCACAGTGCAATAGCACATATGGTACACAGGATCACATACACAGATCCCTGTATTAAGTAGGAAAAACTGTGATAATTTAAGACTGGATTATCAGACCAGATTTTAGCCTCAACTCCAAATTTCATTGCTTTTGTGGGTTCACCATTTCATAAGGACGCTATCCTTAATTCACACCACAGTGCAATAGCACATATAGTACACAGGATCACATACACAGATACCTGTATTAAGTAGGAAAAACTGTGATAATTTAAGACTGGATTATCAGACCAGATTTTAGCCTCAACTCCATTTCATTGCTTTTATGGGTTCACAGCTATTTTTAGTAACTTTATTAAAGATACACAACTGGTGACATTGTGAATACATACAGTGAGCAGTAAAAAGAGAAATCTAAATTCAACTGCATAAAAGTTACACATTACAGAAGCACAGCCTAATGAATTATGTTAATGATTTATTTTCAACCAGTTCACCCTATTTGGTCCATCTTTAATCAAATGAATCAGTTAATCTAATAATGAAGGAAAATTTAATAATGGATGTAATGTGTACGGTAAAGTAATAAATTCAATTTTTAATTCTTGTCAAATGTATTGATGAAATCCATCACTGGCCGCCGTCACTAGAACAGATATTTTTGTTCAGCTTCAGCTAATTAGAACATTCCTCTACCCTGAGAAGGGAGAAAAGAGAGAGAACATATCCTTGAAATAATTCTGTTTCAATCCAGAAGTTTAACAGTCTTGGGCATTCCCAAGACATGAGCCCCTTTATCATAGTGTTTTCTTGAGCATTTTGCATTTATTATTTTGAGACTGCCATGTGACAATAGTTTTCCATTTGTATTCTATCCATTCGCAAGAGGCAGGAGGAGAAGAGACAGACTATAGTAAGCATCTCTGTCTACACTAGGTTTACTTTAGTTGACTGTCTGTTACTTTAAGTTAGCTAACATTTGTATGTGCTGGTCTGAACACCCCACAAATCATTGTGGCAGGACACAAGTTGTGTTTCTAGACTGAGTTCTGCATTTGCTAAATTGTGTTAGCTGGCAAAGTTTTATACTCAGTGGTTAGCATTGTTTCAAGCTGTATTTCTTTCAATATAGAGAAGATCATACTATGTGAATTGTCCTTGGGACTTTCAGAATGATGAATAATGAAAAATTTGATGTGTCAATAGAAAAACTTCATAATTCAGAGCTGTGAGCAAGGAAAGGGAAGAGAGGTTATTCAAAAGCTAAAACAATTCACAGAAAAATGGAATACAATGGAAATTCTTAACACTTTAGGTCAGGGCTAGTCAATAGGTGGATCACAGGCCAAATCTGGACTGCCAGATGCTTTTGAATGGACCAAGAAATTTTTATTTACTTATAATTATTGCTATTGCAGTACGAAAAATGTTTTTCTGGAGTCTGGACCTTGACTATACATTGACCAAGAAATCTGGACCTTAACAAAATACAATTGACTATCCCTGTTTTAGGTAAATCTGGAGATTTTCTGATATTATGTTCTGCCACTGTGATTCTAAGGGCTTGTCCACACTTACATGGCTGCAGCAGTGCAGCTGCACCAGGGCAGCTGTGCCATTGTAGCACTTAGTGAAGACCCTACCCATACTGATGGGAGCGCTTCCCCAAAGGGGGGGGGGGAATAGTTATGTCAATGGGAGATACCCTCCCGTTGACATAACACTGTCTAAAGAGGTGGTAGGACAGTAAATCTGTATCACTCAGGAGTATGGATTTACCACATTCCTGAGCGACAGAGTTATACCAACACAAGTTGGTAGCGTAGACCAAGCCTTAAAAGCTTAACAATGAAGTCTCCTTAAAAAGAATTTCATTACAGTGTATCATAAGTCGGTGAGCTGAGGAGAGGAGGAAAATATACTAAGATAAAGGGTAGGTGGCATTATTTAAAAAAACAAAAAAAAAAACAAACCCACCAAAAAAACCCACCAAAAACTAAAGTGACAGTCTCAGTGAAGATTTTAAAAAGCAAACTCAATTTAAAGTTCCTCTTCAAATCCTTATTTGTAGAATCTATCATAATGGCCAATGAAAACTTTTGACTTTCAAGTCTGCTGTTTATACTTCAGGATAATAGCTGAAGTGGTCAAAGGGCATTGGGAGTGGGCTGCTTAATGTCTTCTGGAAAAACAGCTCCACACCTATGAACATCGAATGCAACTGCTGAATCAGGAATATACTGACAAAAGATAAGAGATGTGAGTAACAGGAAACGTGCTGCAACATTCTGGTTCAGTTCTGTAAAACTAGTAGAAGGGTGAGAAAGCACTGACTTCCAAGTCAAATTCAAGATTTAAAAATCTCATAATAAATAATCCTGTGCGGAAGGGTGTGATCAGTTCTAACAGAAACTCAGAATGGGAAAAACCTGTAAATAAGGTTGGAAGTTCTTTTCAATTCATTATTCATATCCTCTCCAGGCCTCTGAGATTTACACGTGAAAGAAAATCGTGACTGACCAAACCTTAAATCAGAATCCCTTAAATCTTTCTGGAGAAGACCCCAGAATGTTCCTGTGATCACTGTATTCATCCCAGGATTATAGACTGTTCTGATCATTTAAAAGTCTGGTCATATATTCAGGACCAGTGAAATACAAGTGTTATAACCCACCTAATGACAACAAATTTGACTAGGGGGAGAAAACAGTCAGTTCCTGTATGTGGATTGTCCAAGCTTAGAGCAACAAATTATTTTGCTATTCCAGGCCTCTTGAAGACCATTATAAATTTCAATCCTGAATATCTTGTGCCTTTATTAAGTTTCTGAAGATTAGAACAAGCCAGGTTACTGAAAGGTCTACTATACTTTTCTAATACATATTGTTCGCCATCAAGTTTATCATTACAACAAAAGCCACTTGACCTGAACACTTGGCTAGTTTGATGTAAATTACCAATGATACTCTGAACCCAAACCAACCCCCTTTTTATTTCAGGTAGTTTTTCATTGCAGTCTTACAAACTCCACTCTTAACTCTCTTCTCTAGGGAGGTGAAGGGTCTGTATTGCAGTTGAAATACTTTGAACACTGGTTCATTTGACAGTTTACCACTTGAAAGTGGTACTTGAAAGCGGAATAAGACACTACCAAGTCTTGTTCTATAATCATGTCTGTGAATGTTTTCAAATAGTCTTTTGAAAAAAAAAAAAAAAAACACTGTTGAAGTTCATGTCATCAGGACTAGAAAGAGAGCCTGCACTCCGGCACTGGTACACAAATTTAAAATATTCCTGTCTACCCAGGTATTCGTTTAATGTTTGGAGATTGCAACTATTTTTAAAAAGCATTTCAGTTCACAATTAGAGAGTGGAGATCTGGGAATGCTTCAGATTCTTTTCAAATAAGTAGGTTGTCACCAGATATGAAACACAGCCCTGTTCCACGTGCACACGTAAGTAAAAACCACAAGCATGCAAATGTACCTGCTATGACTAGCACATGCTCTTAAAATGACTTACCATACTTTCTGTAAAAAGAAAAGGAGGACTTGTGGCACCTTAGAGACTAACAAATTTATCTGAGCATAAGCTTCCGCAAGCTACAGCTCAATTCATCGGATGCACTCATTTTCCACCGAATGCATCCGATGAAGTGAGTTGTAGCTCGCGAAAGCTTATGCTCAAATAAATTTGTTAGTCTCTAAAGTGCCACAAGTCCTCCTTTTCTTTTTGCGTATACAGACTAACATGGCTGCTACTCTGAAACCATACTTTGTGTTTTACTTGTTTAATTCTATCCTATAATTTGTCTTTCTGAAAAGTTCTGTTGGTTTAATAAATTGTCCCAGGTCCTATACTTTTTTCACTCTTCTGAAGAACAGTCTGTCCTTGTGAAGTCTGCAGTGTTGCTGCAGCCATGTTCGTTCGTCCTATGATGTTAGAGAGAGAAGGTGGGTGAGGTAACATCTTTTACTGGACCAACTTCTTTTGCTGAAAGAGACAAGCTTTTGAGCTACACCTGGGAAAGTACCTTTCCTTTCCCAGACCTGAAGATAACCTCTGTGTAGCTCGAAAGCTTGTCTCTTTCCATCACCAGTAGTTGGTCCAATACCAGATATTCCCTCACCCAGATTGTCTCTCTAATAGCCTGGCGAAGAGCATTCAGTCATGTGCCTCACAGCACAATTTTATCAAAATCATGACAGATGGATATTTAGGGTCAGATCCTTAATTATGTAAATTGGAATAGTGTTAGTGACTCCTTCGGAGCTATGCTGACATACAGCAAGTGAATTTGGCCCATGAAATATTGTCAAAGTAAGGAGGAAGGCTAAACTTTAAACTCATCAAAAGAAGCCAAACTGACTTACTACATTCAAGCTCACAAATTATTAGAAATCTTGTTTCCAGTAACCTAAAATTAAGACACTATTACACATGGAGTAACTTCACCCAATAAAGCGTATATATATATACACACTCCTATTTATCAAGGGATGAGTCAGCAGATATTTGCAAGAATTCATTTAAAAAGAACTGTCAAGGATACAAGTGTTGCAGAATTATCTGCTGCAAAGAAGATGGGCCAAGGGGTAAGTTGGCAAGAGATGAACATGGAGAAAGGAGATGTCGAGAAAAGCAAGAAAGCAGCCAGCAGCTATAGCGAGACTGGAGCAAGGTTCTTCCCAACTGCTGGGAAATCTGCATGTTTTGAGAGAATGTTTTCTCCCTCTGCATAATGCAACCAAAGAGACAGAGGGGGTCATGAAGGGAAATGGAAAAATTACTAAACAAATTAAAGGTGACATGTATATTCTTCTAAAAAAGGATTTAAGACTAAAAACTTGTAGTTTCCCAGGACCTATCTGGGATATTCCTTAACGTAGATATCAGACTTCCTACTGTAATCTAAGGTGCCAGTATTTATGCTCAAACCCCAATATATTGAGAAGACTATCCAGAAGCATTGAAATGAGAAAAATTCACGTTCCTGCAGCATACTGAAGGGACACCAAGATAGAGATATTAGTTTCTTTCTATGTGAGCTAACCTATGTAGGAGAGAAGAGAAAGCAGGGCAGATGAGCGATATTCAACGAGAGCACTGAATGGGTTCACAGTTTAGATCAATTTGCATTGCCAGTGTTACATAGGGGAGAAGCATCTGTTTATTGAATCAGAGGCATAGGTCATATTTAAGAGGTCAACGTGACTTTACTACAACGGAAAGGTTAGATCACAAACAGTCCCTCCATGAATATCAAACCAGGATACAGAATAATCTATTCTACGGGTTGGCAACCTTTCAGAAGTGGTGTGCCGAGTCTTCATTTATTCGCTCTAATTTAAGGTTTCGCGTGCTAGTAATACATTTTAATGTTTTTAGGTCTCTTTCTGTAAATCTTTAATATATAAAACTAAACTATTGTTGTATGTAAAGTAAATAAGGTTTTTAAAATGTTTAAGAAGCTTCATTTAAAATTAAATTAAAATGCAGAGCCCCCCGGACCAGTGGCCAGGACCTGGGCAGTGTGAGTGCCACTGAAAATCAGCTCGTGTGCTGCCTTTGGCACATGTGCCATAGGTTGCCTACCCCGATCTATTCTAACTATTCAGTTTTGTTTATTAACATTCCTTGACACTGCAAGGGGATATAAAGTTTCTATCAAATCTGCAACAAGATTGTTTCCTAGCCCTTTAAGAAAGGGGACTACAAAATCGGCTTTCAGACCCATGAATGTTTGTGGGTAAAATGTGACAGCAACATCAGACTCTGGAGTTTGGCAAATAGGAACAAGAAGCACAAGAATGTTTCTGGTGTGCAACCAGCCAGCAAGTGGCACAAACAGAAAATAAACCCATAAAAGACACCTCCTAGTTAAGCATCTGCTTTAAGATGTATGTTGTTTATAGACTAGTGGTTCTCAAACTTTCCAGACCACTGTACCCCTTCCAGGAATCTGAAGGGGGGTAACTTAGCTTCATGGGGCCCTGGGCAACTGCCCTGCTTGCCACCCCCTAATGCCAGACCTGCACTTGCAACCCCCCGGGGCGGGAGGGGAAGGTCACAACACCCAGGTTGATTGATCTAGATGAGTTCATGTACCACCACCACCCCCCCCCCCCCCGGAAAACCTCTGTGTACCCCTAGGGGTACACATATCCCAGTGGTTCTCAAGCAGGGATACTGCATTAAAAACGTAAGAACGGCCCTACTAGGTCAGACCAAAGGTCCATCTAGCCCAGTATCCTGCCTCCCGACAGTGGCCAGTGCCAGGTGCCCCAGAGGCAATGACCAGGTAATCAAGTGATCCATCCCTGTTGCTCATTCCCAGCTTCTGGCAAACAGAGGCTAGGGACACCATCCCTGCCTATCCTGGCTAATAGCCATTGATGGACCTATCCACCATGAATTTATCTAGTTCTTTTTTGAACCCTGTTATGGTCTTGGCCTTCACAACATCCTCTGGAAAGGAGTTCCACAGGTTGACTGTGCATGGTGTGAAGAAATACTTCCTTCTATTTGTTTTAAACCTGCTGCCTATTCATTTCATTTGGTGATCCCTAGTTCTTGTGTTATGAGAAGTAGTAAACACCACTTTCTCCACACCAGTCATGATTTTATAGACCTCAATCATATCTCCCCTTAGGTGTCTCTTTTCCAAGCTGAAAAGTCCCAGTCTTATTAAACTCTCCTCATACGGAAGCTGTTCCATACCCCTAAGCATTTTTGTTGTCCTTTTCTGAACCTTTTCCAATTCCAATAAATATCTTTTTTGAGATGAGACCACATCTGCACACAGTATTCCAGATTAATCAATTTGGTGTCTGAGTACCTCCCATTGATGCTTGAAATGATGTGATCAATCGGTTACATATGGGGAATGGCTTTCCATTAGATATTATTATGTCTGGCTGTGCTATAGTTACTTGGTAGGTTGTTCAGTTTTGGAAAAGAGAAAGGTGAAAAAAAATCTTTAAAACAATTTGGAAAGAAACCTTGGCCTTCAGTCATGGAGCTGTACAGTATGAAATGCATCAACTATTCACTAGCCAAACATGGATCAAAAAAACACACTGTGGTTGCTGACATTAACGGACATTGAAATAAAGCATCTGTAACCATGTATCCAAAAGGAACTGATGCCAGATTCAAATAATTGTTTTATCATAGCAACCAAAAGCACAGTGTGTTCATTAGCAACCAGTATAGACAACATATCCTCCTTTCTCATGTTATTTCATCTAATAGTTCACTCAATGATTCATTAGTGAGCTAGCTCAGGAGGACCATGTAGAAAATCATATACTTACATAGGGGAAAGTGGTTCAGTATAAACTACTGCACTGAAGACAGCAGGTATTGTTTAGTAACATTGCTGATGTTCAAACTACAATTTTATAGGTAAAAGTACAAAACTAGTTGTGTTAAATATTGGGGCGCGTCGAGAAAGATAACAAACACCACTTAACCACATTATGTAGGGTTTAATATTTTATGACATCGCTTTCTGTGACTCTCCCTGAATCAGTTCTCCAATTCAAAATCTGCAAAAAGGTGAGGCAATTTATGCTGCTTCTCATGAGGCCACTGAGAATGAATGTAGTCAGAGTTGACAAGTCAAGTGGACAAAGCAACAAAACGGGTTTTAAAAAGGAGAACACTTTGACTTGTTTTCTACCTGAACTGAAAACCAAGTGAATTACAAGTAGCTTGCTGCCAACATTTCAATTAACTACCATTAGTTTGCAGCCATGAAGGTTAGTGTCAATTTATGTATTGCAAACCCATTGCTAAGAAGCCTGACAAAAAGGTATATTTAAAATTTAGAAAATTGGAAATACTGTATGATCTCAAAAGAAGTTATATTAAAAAAGTAGTAGTTATATCAGTTAGGGGGAGTTTAATATCACACCCAAACTTTTAAAACCCCTTTTTTATCTTCCCCTTAAGTGATCCATACAATATTTATACACAATACTTACACACAGCTATATACTTCAAGGTCACTGTAGTTATCTAGAATTAGGACACAGGATACATAAATTTGCGTCCAGATGACAGGGAGTTTACCACAGATTTTTGCCTCCTTACTCTGATGATGTGTTAGCAAGAAGAGATACTGTAGTTCACTCTTTATATACACTTCCTTATAAGTCTGATATCAGTATAAAAGTTAAAAATGCAAGTCTATTAAAGAAAGTTTTGAGAAAGCACTAAAGCCCAACTATAACATTTATAGGAAGTTACCTGAAAGTAATGAAACACTGAGCATTGAAATCAAATCTATTTCAAGCCACACTAAAGCCACACTTCCATCTTAAAATGGAGAGTTAAAAAAACTGGTTTTAGGAACTAAAGAAAAATGTCTCATTCCCTCAAAACTACAAAATCTAAATGAATGTTATTTTCTCCTATGCAGGCTAAACATTTTCTCTTTAGGCACAGCTGTTAGAGTAGATTCACTTCACTTCATTCAATTTTTTTGCCTACATCTGGATGACTGAAAATGCAGGAAGTTTCCACCCACACCAGAGAAGCCTAAAAAGATAAGAATCAAGAAAAACTACTAACTATTGAACGAATGTCAATTAACAGTTTTTACCTAAACGAATCTCAATCAAGGCAAGGGGACGATAGAAGTCAGATGAAGTCTGACATGAAGATGCAGGAAGTCTTTAACTTATGTTTACTACTTACACGGAAAAGTCAAGGACCAAATATACATGCACAGATCCAGAAGATATAACTGTGGGCAGAATGAGGCTGTTTATTTTTATAATTAGGCAATATACCTAATCCTTTACTGCAGCAACATATAGAAAGCCAGCATGTATTTTAGTGATGCTATGAAATATAAAACCTCAGGTTTAGAAAACAGTAAAAGATTACTCATTTCTTCTGTTAGGAAAATATTTTATGAATGTATTTTTAAATGCTTTTGTTATATTGTTAACGTATACCTTTTGTTTTCAGTCTTTAAATATTTCCGAATTTGAATACTGAAATTTTTGCATTAGGGTATGTCTAAGCTTTCACAGATGTAGCAACAGAGCTGCAGTGTAGGTGGTGACAGGGAAGTGAGCTGGGATTTTAAAATAGAACGCGGTGGAACAAAGTGAAAAGGGAAGTCCATTCTTTCAAGTAGCACATTCACTTTTTAAAATAGTCAGCCTGGCGAGAAGAAATGGAGACAATCTTGAGTTTATATGGACTACTAATCCAATTAACTAGGACATTTGACTGACACCTGAAACTCAAACATCCTAAAATTCTCTTCTTGCACCATCCTTTGGATTTTGCACAATTCTCTTTCCCCAGAACTCCCAAACAGAATGAAAGAGGACTTAAGGAAAAATTCACAGTAGCAGAAAGGAGGCTAAGTTCCTTACTACTTCCTTTTTCAGATAGGGATGTCTTCCAAGTTCATTTGTTCTTCCCCCTCACAGAGAATCTATACCACAGCACTACCTACTGCAAAAAGGCAATGGTGTTCCTTTAGTCAAATGTAACTAAAGCAAAACAGGGTCCTTCCAAGGGTATGTGGTACCTTCACAGTCCTCCCAAGCACAGAGAGAAGACGACTAAACTGCATCTCTACTAGTCAATATAGTAGAGTCACTACTGTAAGTCTATTTTGGACTCTAGCTTCCTCCTGTCCTTTTGCTTGTCTTGACCAACGTACTTGTGCTCACGAATGATGTGTCCTTATACTCTTGTCCTACTGAGATGCTGACAGTGACCAGGGGCTATCAATTTTAATGTGCTACTGAGGTCATTGCTGGAAAAAAGTGTGCTTCATCCACAAGACATAGGTGTAATAGCCTTTGAAATTCCCCAGCAAGCAAAACCTACAAAGGTACAGGAAGTTTTTATACTAAAGCCAGGAATATCAGGAAATAGTCTGGCAACGGAAATATAATCGGTCTTTTTGCTGAGGCGCTGACAGAATTGTGAGCAATTACATCACTACAGAACCTAGGGGGGTTGTGGACCCTGCAACCCATTACCCCCACCTCCCCTGAGGATGAGTAGCAAGAGTCAGAAGTGGAATATGAAGAGAGCAATGAACATCTCTCCCTCAAAAGCCAGGATCTCTTTGGGATTAAGGACACTGAGGCCTGCTGTGCAGGAATCAAGCCCAATTCCCAGCGAGAAACCCAGCTCAGGATTTAAGAAGCAGATCCTATCAAGGGAACCTCAGTGTACAAGTATCTAACTTTACTATTTACTGTGCTAACTTCTCTTCCAGGTGCCCCACTACTGCAGCCATCTTTGGCAGATATGAGCTTGGAGACTAAGGGGTTGTCTACACTTGAAACACTACAGCGGTGCTGCCCTCGCGCCTCAGGGTGTAGACACCCACTATGGCAGGGTTCTCAAACTGGGGGTCGGGACCCCTCAGGTGGTCGCGAAGTTATTACAGGGGGCGTTGCGAGCCTCCACCCCAAACCATGCTTTGCCTCCAGTATTTATAATGGTGTTAAATATGTGTGTTTAATTTAGTGTGTGTGGGGGGGGTCGCAATCAGAGGCTTTCTACGTGAAAGGAGTCACCAGTACAAAAGTTTGAGAACCACTGCACTATGATGACAGAAGAGGTTCTTCCACTACCATCGCTAGTGCAGTCTGTGCCAGGGGTTCGGTCACTCAGGAGCGTGCGCTTTTCAGCCGTAGCCGGCTTGGCTTAACTTCTGAGTATAGACCTAGGAAAGGTCCCCAATTCCTGCCTCCCTTGGGTCCATGCTGTCCCACCTTGATTCACTTCCTGCCCCCAGCAGATATTTTCACAATGGCGTCTTGAATAGCTGGGCAATCAGCTTCTGTCTCATGCTGAAGCCCCAACAATCAATTGTTTATAAGCCCCTGCCATGGAGGACACATACCCATCTATGTACCTATTTCCCTTTCACCTCCCTGCATCTCTCCTGCTTGCCAAATGTCATCCCCATGTCCCAAAAAATTATTCACCTGCTCCAGAGGGTATATGGCACCAAGGCACAGCTGCAACCTCTACCCCACCTGCCCACTTGCAGCACATTTGAATAATGAAAAAACATTTAGTTGCGCTAAATTCAACTGTTTATTGAGGCAGTAGTTACAGGAAAAGTTTGGTTAGTATTCTCAGTTTACATGAAGTAGACATGGACATTGATTGCCCATAAAGAGACTAAGGCTACAGCTGAAGCATACATGCCCTGTAGCACCCATTTGTACATGAAAAGATGTTCACTTTAAGGATAGAAGAGCCATACAGCTCTTAATGGCTTTTCAGAGACTTACATAGAAAGACTGGGTGCAGTTAAGGCTTTAAATAACCAGTGCAGAACCCTATCTTTCTCTGCACTTTCAGCACATCTGCAGAGAAGATAAAGAACCTAAGACTGAGAAATTGCTTGATTTTGGTATAGACATTATGTGGGATAGCTGCACAGTCACTGCCTTAGTATAGCTCACAATTCACTCCTGCTGCATTTCAGGGAGTACCAGCTTGATGAATAACTTCACAGCATCTCTCGTCTGCAGTTTGCCTTTTTAAATAAGGCCATTCTCCGCCTCCTAGTCACTTGCATCAATGTAATGTCATCAAAAGTCAGGACGGCGCAAAGAGGATGTTAAGGGGATTACTTTTCAGCTCACCCCAGGTTCCCTCCACTAACCTCTCCAACCTCATATAAGTACATTCCAAGGCACATCAAAACTGCAAAGGCAGACCAGTAACACAATTCCCAGCACCAGACAGTCTGCCAGGCACCACTGCACACCCAAACAGCATAAAGTACACACACAGAGTGCCCTAATGCAATTTATGGCCTCCCTGCATGCAAAAAATCAATAGCAACCTTTAAAACTCAGTGCAACAGTACCTAATGCAGGGGTTCTAAGGAAAAAAAATTGGTGGCCACACTTTACAGCCACCAACTCTTGTTAGTGGCTGCTCTCACACTTTCCCCTAAAAATACGTAATTAGCTTTAGGAAAAACAAATAAATATGCATATATACATGACCAAATCATTGTAATTCATTTGTTGCTAACTAGTAAGTCTGCTGTGAAAAGTGATACTTGTATGTTTGTTAATATCACTTTTCACAGCAGACTTACTCAGCCCTGACAAGCCTGGGGACAAATTAAGCTCTGGATGGTGGATCTGGGGAGTCAGCAGAGGGCTGGAGCCTGGAGCCCCGCGGCTAGAGCCCAAAGCCTTGCATCCAGAGCCTGGGGCCTGCCGCTGCACAGCTGATGCCTGGGGATGAAGTCTGAAGTCCCTCGGCCAGAGCCTCCCACCCCAGAGCTGAAGCCCAAAGCCTGAGCCCCACTGCCCCTGGGAAGGCGGGGAACTCCCAATTTGTGCCCCACTTTGTGACCCTTGCTGGTGGTCCCAGCAACCAACACCAAGGCTGTGCATCCAGGAACAGGGAGAGGGAAGGGCTGCTACTTTGTCCCCTTCCCCCAAACACAGCCCAGAAGGTTGTGGCCACTAGAAAAGCCTCTGGTGGCCTCATGAGGCCATGGTAGCCACATCTGAGGAACACAGAGTCCTAATACATGGCATCACACATGGGCATGGCTACAGACCAGTAACATTCGGGAGTGGCCAGCTTCCAGATGGCAAGGATGACCCACTTCTCCACAGATATGGGGCACTGCATGTTGGCATGCTACCATTACAGCTCCAGGGCTAGTTCAGCACACATCTCAAGAAAGGTTGTCTTCACCTTCCTGAAGTTCTCTCGCAACAGCTGATCACCCCAGGTCTGATGAATGATCCTTTCCCACCAATTAATGCTAATTTTCTGAGCCTAGAAACAGTGCTGCACTGTTTGAAGCTGATACACAAATGGCTCCTGCAGTAGCAGTTGCATGGTATTATCCTCCTTTTCCTCCCTCTGCTGCTGCTACTGCCTCATCTGCTTGGTAGTGCAGTGGGTAAAGTTCAAAACCAAAGGCACTTGGCTCCAAGAACTCAAAGCCCAAACAGACTCTGCTTATTTACAGTTGCAAAAACACAGCAGCGCAGAGCATTGTTTGGTCCTGCTTGCTGACAGCAATTCAAAAAATGGCAGTAGTTCCCCTCTCCCCACCGAAAAGAGAAGAATAAGCGTGGTCACACTGGATCAGACCAATGGTGCATCTAGCCCACTCTCCTGTCTTCCAACATTGGTCGTGCCTTATGCTTCAAAGATCATGAGCAGAACAGAGCAGTTACCAAATGATCCCTTCCTTATCATTCAGTCACAGCTTCTGGCAGTCAGAGGTTTAGGGACACCTGGAGCATAGGGTTGTGTCCCTGACCAGCATGGGATGGAGAGAGCAGAGTCATGGGATTTTTAAAATATAAAAATTGACCCCAAGATCTAGAATTCCACTAGCTTCCATCTGACTTCCACTATATATGCCACAGCATGCAGTGAGAAAAAAATCCAGAATACACACTGTTCAGCATCAAAGCAAAGGCCCATAGGATACGGTCCCAGAATGACATGTGCTTAGTGTGCCCCAGCTCTACTGTGTACACACGAGGGCACAGCCGAGTCATGTGCATGCAATTATTACAACTTAATACTGTGCACCAACTAGTGGGTGTCACAGTGCAAATTTAATGCCCTACGTAGACAAGGGGCAAGGTAACAACACAGTGGTGCAGGGACTAATGTAACTAAAATAAAGTGTTCTCAAGCAAGAAAATATGGAATCAGTTCTGATACCTTCCTTATATATTCAATAAAACTTGTATGTAAATATTTAAATTTTTGCTTTTATTTTTATTGCAGTAGGGTCCAGAGGCCTCCAATCAAGAGTCCCATTGTGTTAGGCATGTACATATACTAAGAATCCTTGCCCTAAAGAGTCTAAACCAGTCTAGACCAAAAAGTCTAAACTTTACAGTCTAAACCAGAGGTGAGCAAACTACAGCCCGTGGGACCGTTCTGCCAGGCCCCTGAGCTCCTGAGGCTTGCCCCCGGCCCCTCCCCTGCTGTTCCCTTTCCCTGCAGCCTCAGCTCACTGCGCTGGTGCAATGCTCTGGGCGGTGGGGCTGTGAGCTCCTGGGGCAGCACAGTTGCAGCACTCAGCTTGACCCAGTGCTCTGACCTGTACGGTGGCATGGCTGGCTCCAGCCGGGCAGCGCAGCTGTAGCACCGCTGGCCACCAGTGCCCCAGGGAGCGCAATAATGGGGCGGGGGGGGGGGGGATTGGATAGAGGACAGGGGAGTTCGGGGGGGTGGTCAGGGGTGTGGATAGGTGTCGGTCAGAGGGCAGGGAACAAGGCGGTTGAATGGGTCGGGGGGGAGGAGTCGGGGGGTTGGATGGGGTGGCAGGGGGTACTCAGGGGCAGAGGTTCTGGGGACAGGGAGAAGGGGCAGTTTGATGGGGCAGGGGTCCTGCGGGGGCAGTCAGGGGTGGGGGTTCCAGGGGCAGTCAGGGGACAGGGAGCGGGGGGGCAAGAAGCGGGACGGGGGCTGGGCCACGCCTGGCTGTTTGGGGAGGCACAGCCTCCCCTAACCAGCTCTCCATACAATTTCCGAAACCCAATGCAGCCCTCAGGCCGAGAACTTTGCCCGCCCCTAGTCTACACCAGAAAAACAGAGAAAGGATGGGAGGGGAGAAGAGCATGGAGGGATGCTCAGATACTATAGTGATGGGTGGTGAGACAAACCCCAAGGAAGACAGAAGTGGAGTGACTTGCCCAAAGTCACAGCAGGTCAGTGGCAGAGGTGGGAACAGAACCCCCAATCCAGTGCCCTGTCCACTACTATCCTCTTCATAGACTATTTTCCCACATGATTAATCCCCCTGACCATCCCCAGAAATGTTTTTAATGGTTTTGTTTCTAGACTTAGAATAATTCTATGTGGGCATCAGCAACACAACAGTAGCAGAAAACCAGCAGAAGCATCTCAATCCTCCATTTCTTCCAGCTCTGATGTATCAAGCAAAAGTCCCGATCACATGAGCCTAGGTGTAGGCTGTGGCAGTGACTCTTTGTTGTGTGCGTTTGTAAAGCACCTAGCACAACAGGATCCTGCCCCAGGACTAAAGCTGCTACAACAGCACAAATAGGAAGACCAAAAACTTTCAGTCCTAGATAACTATTTCCCATCCACTTATTCTCAAACAAGCTCAATTAAGCTCTTCACACTGGGCCTTTAACACAGTTAGCAGAACCATTTTAAAACCTGGTTTTTAAAAGTATTTTAAAGTGGTCAAGTGTTAGAGATTTGGTGTAGACAGGCATGGAAAGTGAATTAATTTCAATGTAAATTTTTTAAAATACTATGAAATGAATAATCAACAGCTAATTTTAAAAGAATATTTCAGCAATTTAAAGATGTTTTATTTAAAACACCCTGAAGGTGACTAGCCAAGCTAAAGCCTGATCAGTGTTGAAATGACAAGCTGAACCAAATTTAAATAGACAAGTTAAAATTCTTATTAATTGGGCTCAGCTTAAGACCTTTGCTATACTCATTTCTTGGTATAATAGCTCCTTTGATAACACTTGCTGGCTTCCATTAAGAAATTGTTCACCTTGGTGTGTAGCTTCAAGAGGGCAATTCTAACCAAAATATGGACAGGTACCGGAAGAACCTAACTAAATTTACAGCAACTATGCATCTTCCATTAAAAAGACACTTTAAATTACAAATGTGCTGTTTTTAAAATCAAGATTGTACTTTGGCTCTTTTCAAGCCTTATACAAAAGAACATGTGCAGAGTCCAAGCCTAAAATAGTCAAATTTAAGTTTGTGACTTTGAACTTCATTTAATTTTTAAGTATATTCAATACCCACAGTATGGGGTACATCATCTTTCCCACAAACTAGAACCCAAAAATTATCTACAGAGCTAGGATAAACACAAATGCAAAGTAATACAAGAGGCAGATACATAGGATGAGATTTGAAGTGAGTGTTTAGAGTCATTAGACAAAAGCTACAGAAAACCTATTCAGGAAACAGGAACTGCAGAGAAAGCACTTGCAGCAAGTCACATGACTGTACGCAGAAAGCAATTTACAACACATATGCTTGTAGCTGCAAAGATATGTAAGAGCCCTAGCCACAAGCCATCCAAACTCACCAAGTCTGAACATCTAACATTTATAATCTGTACATATAACTAAACCAGAGGACAAGACAAAAGTCATAATGAAACTCTAAGCAGAAGGTTTCAGAGTAGCAGCCGTGTAAGGTGCCACAAGTACTCCTTTTCTTTCTAAGCAAAAGGTGTTTCTAGCACTGGAAAGAACTATGAAGCCAAGATTTTGTTGCTCATCATAGGTACAACTAAAAGGAAAATATACTGCAATTAGGGCTGTTGATTAATCGCAGTTAACTCATGCGATCAATCAGGTTTAATTTTTTTGAGTTAAAAAATTACGTACTGTTAAACAATAGAATACCAATTGAAATTTATTAAATATTTTGGATGTTTTTCTACATTTTCAAATATATTGATTTCTATTACAACACTGAATACAAAGTGTACAGTGCTCACTTTATATTTTTATTACAAGTATTTTCACTGTAAAGAACAAAAGATAGTATTTTTCAATTCACCTAATACAAGTACCGTAGTGCAATCTCTATCATGAAAATTGAACTTACAAATGTAGAATTATGTACAAAAAGTAATTGTATTCAAAAATAAAACAATGTAAAAAACTTTAGAGCCTACATGTCCACTCAGATCTACTTTAGCCACTGGGAGGAAAAAGAAATCATGCTACAAACAGTCGGAGAAAACTGGAAGCAGAATTCAGTAACAGCCTGTAGATTATATTAGAAAATGGCAAACTTGTGGTGATACCAGACAACCTGTTCAAGGCCATGTCTACACTACCCGTCGGATAGCGATCCGTCTATTGGAGATCGCTCTGCCGTCGACTCTGGAACTCCACCACGGCGAGAGGCGGAAGCGGAGTCAATGAGGGAGCGGCGGCCGTCAATCCCACACCGCGAGGACGCGAAGTAAGTGATTCTAAGTCTATCTAAGATATGTCGACTTCAGTTACGCTATTCTTGTAGCTGAAGTTGCGTATCTTAGATCGATCTCCCCCCTCACTCCCCATGTAGACCAGGCCTAAGTCTCAGAGAATCTAAGAATGGTCTTTGAGCTGGATACACTTTTCTCAGAAGACCCTGATCAGGTCTTGAAGCCATGTGCCATGGTTATTGGTTAAATCTGAAAATATCCAAAAATAATCCACCATGGCCTCCACAACCAGTGAGGCTTGAAAATGATTACACCCCAATGCCAGAATATTACAGACTTCAAAATGGATTTAACAGGGAACACAAAAGAGCACACCATGTTCATAAATTCAAAGACTCATACCATCCTTTCCCCTAAGATTACATATATATGCCATTGGTGGAGGTGTGCAGAAACCTGCCAAGCAAACCCTGTTACCAGGGTAAGTGAAATACCTCACAGGCAACGAGATACTTAACCAACTAGGTTATGGGATATCCTATAGTTGGCTGGAGGAAAATGGACATTGCCATTCGTCTACAGAAACTGGCTAATGTGGCAATACCATCCAATGTTCTGTCCTGCATCCCCACCTTTGGAATATAACATCAACGGACTTGGAGACACTCAGTAGTGCAGGGACATCACACAGAATAAATGGTATTGCAGTGCAGCCTCAGGTACCAACTACTGGACAATCCAATAAGCTTACACATGCAGAGAAAGTATAAAATAAAACAAAACTAAAACAAAAATCACAGCATCACTCCCTCCACCACTAATGCTTCCTCCTGATAACATCTGTAACCAAGCTGGCCATCCTGGGATGGAACCAGTGGGCACAAACTATGAGGAGCCCATTCACAATGCTCCAATTAAGAACCAAGTATGGTCTCTGATCAGGCAAACAAATGTAAGTGACCAGATGGTCAGCTCCTGGACTGGCTTAACATCCATGCATGCACAGTGAGACTCAGATCAGTGTTGGATATTTGGGAACCAGTAATGTGCCAGCAATGGAGATGTCTATGGTGTATGAAATCCTGAAGACTGAAAACACTGGAAAAATTTGACTTGAAAGATATAAACGTGTGCCTCAGCAGGCACTGTATGCCAAAGCTGCAGAAGTACTGTGGAAGGATGACAAACTCAAGTCCATAATCAGAATGGGAACATTTCACACATATGCAGTATGTCTCTGATCATTGGGAAAAGATTCCAGGATGTTGGTCCCAAGGTTGAGTGCAGTATTACTGCTGAAGGTTCCATCAGCAGTGTACTGGAGGGACAAAAGTACAACTGAGCTGACAGACTACATAAATCAGTGTACAAGGCCCTGCTTTTATATCTGTATGAACACCACCCGGTTCACTTAAAGCCTCAATGACAATAATCCAGATGGAAAAGTTGTGCAGCAACACTACACGGCAACAGCTGAATGATGTCTAAACACAGGACAGATGTTTGATCATCTTTCAGCTTTCAACACACACCTGAACTTATTGAAGCATGAAAATGGCAAGATTTGGATGAACTACACTGATATAGTTGAGGTGGCTCTTGGGCCTATTTGTGCATCCAGAGAAGGTGACTGGCTTCTTCACCTAGCAATGGTAAGAGCAATGACACCCTACTGCTTTGCTTAAGACAAGCAGAATTATGCAAGATATCTGTTAGTATACTACACAGAAATGACATGGCTGAAATAGAACATCCTGACGTGTATGATAATTTTTAAAAAATGGAGGCTTCTCGATACAGATGAGGTTATCAAACCACTGTGGATCAAGCCATTGAAGAGACTGTCAATAAGTGCACACAGACAGTGGGCGAAACCAAAGGATTCAGTCTTACAGCTGGGGCAGGGTGCAGAAGTACTTGTCTGAGGAAACTAAGACAAATGATCCAGGTCTAGACACCTGGCATATCTCATGCAAAACCATCAGGCATACAGAGAAATGAAAAAGATGTGCAGTCACGGACGGATACACTGGAGAAGACGGGGTCAATCCCTGTTCAGAGGCAAATGAATCAGGCTGTCTCCACTGATAACTGTAGCTCCTGCAGCCATTTGAGAGGATCTGTTACATGCAAACGAGAAAGGAGAAGGTGCATACATAGCATTGACATGTAACTGGCTAGAAACAGTGCAGCCAACCCAGAACATCTATGACAGTCTGCCAAAGCAAAAACTGAAGACATGCAATGATACAGAAATACAGTAAAAGAAAAACCTCAGAGAAGGTTATATTAAAGGCGGATCACAAGGGTTTTTTGGCCATATGCTTTTGGTAGCAGCAAGGAGAAATCTGGACATGAAGGAAGTGTTGCAACACCCCTTAGTACCACTGCCCTGGGCTCTCCAACTTTGACAGCACCATGAGGAAGACAAAGCAGCCTTGGCAAGGAATCTTGAGGGGGAAAAAAGAGTAACAGCTGACAATAACTAGTCATTCTGCCTGCATCATAAATGGAATGGCTCTTGTACAGAAAAATAAATGTTGAGAACAAAACATATAGTGATCTGTCAGAGCAAGTCTGTCAGTCTTGAAGACTGGAAGTG
Organism: Caretta caretta; assembly: GCF_965140235.1. NCBI lineage: Eukaryota > Metazoa > Chordata > Testudines > Cheloniidae > Caretta > Caretta caretta. The sequence continues at coordinate 180,860,605 of NC_134207.1, forward strand.
ACAACAACAGCACAGATATTATCTTTGATGTGTACAATAACAACTCTATTAAAAATTCAGGGAGGAAAAACAGAAGGTCTGGCCCTGGAGGACTACTGAACAACATATCTGGTTACAAGATCCAACAACGGAGGCCCAGCGTCCTTGGAAGTTATACCAGCAAGACTGCTCTCATCAAGTTCTTATGTGACGAATTGAAAAAGCGCCATTTCCTGGAGAAACTAGATGAGAAAACAGTGTGACATGCAAGAAAGATTGTAACAAGTTTAACCAGAGAAGGGGCAGCAAACCTTCTGAATTTATAGTCTTCACTAAAAGAGAGACACACTCTGATTATGCTACATGCAAAGTGTTCATCAAAGAATCATGAATGAGTTGTTATTGTATCTGAGGACACTGATGTGGTAATTCTTACTCTTCCTCTCTTCAGGGACATCAGCAAAATCTACATAAGATGTGGTATCAAAAAAAGTGCATGAAGTATATAGAAGCAAGCAACCTAGACACACTAGAATGTCTGAACACCCATGTTAGGAATGCATGCATTCACTGGATGTGATTCCGTTAGCACATTTTGCAGAATGTGCGGGAGGTGACTGGCCTAAAGCTGATCACCAGAGAAGAGACTCTTTCAGAGAGCACTGGCAGAGCTAGGGCAACGCTGGGTCTTGTCTGCAGATCTCTCTCTTCTTCAAAAATTCACCTATAGAACATATGCAGCTTGGTCAAATATCACAGAGGGGAATGAGTTAAGATACCAGCTGGTCCATACTAAGAAGGGAGATGCTGAATCTGGCTAGCTACCTCCATGGAAAGACTTCCACTAACTTCACGTTTTATATGCCAATTACCAGGCTGCTGTCTGGTGCAGGAGCTAGAGAAGTATCCTGTCATACTCAGCCCTGAAACAGGGCATGGCTGGGTCATGGAGGAGGGTGAACTGATAACAGAATGAATGAAAGACCCACCTGTCCCAAGGTAGTTTTGCAGCTGATAGCTTGTAAATGCAATATAGAATAAAAACTCCCTGTTTTCCAGTGCCTTGCAAATAGACTCAAATGCTCTCCAGCATGTAGGCTACAAATAAATGAGAACACGAATGAGAAGGATATGAAAGTTAGTATGGAGGACAATTCAGATGACGACATTCCAGTCAGATGTGGAACACTGAATTGTTAATAAGTTACCCATTTTGTAGGCTTGATATGTCACTCAATGTTATGGTAGAATATACAACGTTAGTAGCATTGAAAAAGCTTAAAAAAACATTGTGTGGCATTTAGAAGTGGTTTAATTAATTTCAAATCTAAATCTACAAAATATATAATGTCTAACATGATACCAAAATACTTTTCTTATTAATGAACAATGTCAAATAAAATATAATCAAAGTAAGTTTCCTTTCATTTAAATTATATAACAAAAATTTGCATATAAGGAATTTTTCCAACAAAAAAAATAGGCTCAGTTCTATCACTAATCTACTCTGCAGGAAGGTCCACCATAATTTTATCATCTATTGACATGGAACTATCCAAAACTCAGGATGAGATTTTGCCCACCTAGTGATACCAATGGACTTCTTTTTTTAGGGTTTAGCTTGTGGACTATTGAAAGCATATGGGACTTCTGAAGATTGGGGTCTGCAGAGACGACGGGTATTGTTCAGATATTACACCTGTGTGCCTCAGTTTGTGGAATGCTTTTATTCCTGACATTAGACGTAACCCTTCTGAAACAGTATTTATAAACCTTGATTTCAAAGACATCCAGCACAGAACATTAATTTGATTATGAGTTTACATTTCTGTTTTTAATATGCTTTAAGTCTTAGGCCTAAGGGATAAATGATGGATGTCTAATTACTTTTGTTGTTCCACACTGAACTGAAATGTAACATCATTTCAGTTACATAACCTTGCAGGATTGGAACAGGATAGCACAGAGATCACCTCAATTTTTTTTTTCTAGTTTTCCACGCAGATGCTTTAACTTCAGAACAAATTTCAAATGCAAGTGGTAAATTACGGAGAACAATTTGGCTTACTTTTGTCTAGCTTACAATTAAATGTTTTTAGAGCTACTCTAAAAGGAAACAAATGCAATTGTACTTATTGGGAAAATACAGGTAAGTTTCAAATAACTTGTCAACCACCTAGATATTAATGTTAACAAAGGCCAAATACAATTTAAAAAATTAGTGACTTCTTGAAAGTATATAATAATTCTACTTTAATTTTAAAATGTTACTAAAAACAATAGAATATGAAAAGCTTACACAGACCCTACTTTCTAATCATATATACTTCATAGTAAACATTACCATTTGTGGGATGAAGTTATTCTCAGTTACTGCACAGTTACATATTTTAATGCAATAGTTTCTGTAACCTTAAAGAAACTGATTCCACACTTACAGAGTTTGAAATTTTTTTTTTTTAAACACCAAGATGCCCAATGATTAAACCCACTCTCCTAGCTGAAATACACCAGTGTCCCAAGCCACGTCCCTCCCAATTTACATCTACCCAGTCAAGTACGTCCTGCTGATTGGGACTAAAGCCCTCACTCTCCTGTCATTAGACACTCAAGGTTTGTAAGCCCCAAACAACCTACTTTATATCTTTGTGTCTGTTTGGCAAGTCCACATTGCGTTTTTCACTCAAGAACAAATGGATAATACACTGACTTTGAAGCACCTATAAATAAAATATAGCCAGCAGGCCAGCACTTATGTGCAACCCCACTGTAACAAATCAGCATGCATTCATGAGGGAGGAAAAAGTTAGGAAATATTTTAGGTAAGCTTCCAGAGGGCCATTCTAAACAATAAGACAACATTATGCAGCATATACAATATCTTTTCCAAATGTATCAGCTAACACTTGGTCACAAACGAATCTAAATATATGCGAGTTGCTCAAGTTTCAGAATCTCATATTAGTCCAACATATTCCATGGATAGATTTTCTTCTTTACTAGTAATCATTTACATTGTGGTAGTGACTAGATGCTTCAAAAAGTCAGTGCTCCCCTGTACTAGACAATCCGTATTTCAAGATTATTGGAGTCTGTCATAGTTGAGTTATAAAACAAAATGAGATGTTGCAATGGATTCATAATCAATATGTTTAAAACAGATACTTGGAATCCTTCATATTTGGAAGATCCAGAGGAATTGCTCTCAAATCAAAAGCTTTCCAAATGCATTGCCTGGAAATGTCAGAATGAATTCCTCTCCACCTCATTCTATTTAAAAGGCTTAATACATTTCACAATTGTTACTATACTTCTTAAAGCAGTTAAGTATTCCTAATTTTATTTGTGACTAGAACTGTTGGGGGGGAGCTTTACCTTTCTACTACCACTTGTCTAAAAACCTCCTATTCTATTATTAAAAAAATTAAAACACATTCTGTTTCAGCAGTCTCTCTTTTAAAAGGCTCTAATGGTCTTCTACTACATTGAGTCAAACATGGCAGAAAAAGTGGAAAATATGTTGTAGCTGTGACATATGGATTTGTGTACTATTACACATTAAATACAGACCTATTGTTATAAGGAATACGTTCATCCAATCAAAGACTAACTTCTGACATTCAGACTAAATTAAGTCTATGAAACAACTGATAATTATTTTAAAATGACCTCTCATCAAGGAAATAATTCAAATGTTCAGAGAGCACTTATGCTCTGTGTACAATAATGTATTAACTTCCTGCCAATGGAAGTTCTGATCATTTGCCAGAAAGGAATGTGAGTCCATACTAGGAAGTACTAAGATTTGATACTAAAAACAAAGCCAGTAATTGCAAGGCTTCACTTCTTAGTTTTCAGGTCAACCTCCTAAAAATTGGATTTGCAATTGATTAAAGTTTCCCTAACTAACCACCAATATTTTTTTAGCACTCCTTTCAATGCATCTGCACTGAAAACCCCCGCTTTATACTAGCCCAGAGGTGGGCAAACTATAGCCCGTGGGACCATCCTGCCTGGCCATTGAGCTCCCAGCCAGGGAGGCTAGCCCCCGGCTCCTCCCCTGCTGTCGCCCTTCCCCCGCAGCCTCAGCACACCATGCCGCCAGCACAAGAGAGGGCCGCACTGTGTGGGCAGGGGAGAGCAGGAAGGGAGGCTCACCTGCAGCCTCAGGGGAGAAGGTGGGCGGTGCGGGTGGCAGGAGTGCGGCAAACGACCCAGGAGGAGCACCGGGCAGCCGCACAGCTGGCCAGAGAGAAGAGGCGCTTTGAAGGGGAAACTGCCGCTTCTCTCCAGCTGCGCAGCTGCCCCTCCTTAGTCCTCCGCTCATGTTCGCAGGGCCACATTCCGAAAGGGGCTTTAGAGGGTGGGAGCGTGGATAGGGGTCGGAGCAGTCAGGGAGCAGGGGAGATTGGATAGGGGGTGGGATCCCAGGGGGACAGTTAGTGGCAGGGGGTCCCAAGAGGGGCGGTCAGCGGTCCTGAGGGGGGCCGTCAGGGGGCGGGAAGTGGGAGAGGGCAAATAGGGTTAGGGTTTGGGGAGGCGCAGCCTTCCCTACTTGGCCCTCCATACAGTTTTTGAACCCCGATGAGGCCCTCAGGCCAAAAAGTTTGCAGACCCCTACACTAGCCTCATATTTAGTTTCCAAGAAACTGCAGATTTTTCACTTTGATCACACAGCTACATCATACATGTAGTCAGAGGGAAAATGAAAGTTTGACACCCAAACAGCATGGATAGTAATTTAGCATTATGGGATAAACTCATTAGCAGAAACATTCATCTAAAGTGACCAACACAAAGTTAACTCGTATGCCTAACAACCACCATTAATTTTAACATCCCAGTGTAATGAGCAGGATTAGTCACACATCTATGGTTGTTTCAAGATCTCTGAAGTCACTGGAAAAAACACTACATCTGCTTATACAGTATTTGTTTTTGTTTGCCATCATGCAAACTATAAATGTTTCTTTACATGAAGGCTTGGATTCTGTAAGAAAATTTTGGTGCCACAAACACACGATACACAGGGTCCTGATTACTGATGTGCAAGAAGGAAAAATCCAACCAGACCAGGGATCAGCAAACTTTGGCATGCAGCCTGCCACGGTAAGCCCCCTGGCAGGCCGAGCCAGTTTATCTGCCACGTCCGTAGGTTCGGCTGATTACCTGCGAACCACGGCCATTGGGAGCTGCAAACAAACCGGCTCGGCTCGCCAGGGGGCTTACCCTGGCAGGCTGCGTGCCAAACATTGCTGATCCCTGAACTAGACTTTCAGATCCCCAGCTGAAACTGTTCCATTGACAACTACAAAACATTTTTACTTGTAGATTGAACACGATGCTGAGCTCTAGACCTCAATGACTTCCACTACATCATTTTTGCAGTCACTTTTCAGTAGATCTACATTAATGTTTCTCCATAGGCTAGCACAACACCCCCTCTCTGCTGAAGGCTCTTTATCTTCCCCATTTTCTATCCCTATTCATCTGCTTATGTAACAGAAGACAAAAAATGAATGTCCAACTGAACTGTATGCCCTAAAAACACACATTAGAATTGTATAACATTTTAAAAAACAAAAATGGTAAGTAAATATATGTTCTAACTAGCTTACACAAATGAGGCAAACACATTAAAAGCTAAAACTTCAGTTACTCCAAATTCTTTTAGTGAAGGTGAATCACCAATTAAATGCATAAAGAAAACAACTCACCTACTACCATGAGTGTGAATTCAAACCCTCTCTTCACTGACTTTCTGTAAACTTGATTTGGGAGATTTGCAAACCCCACATATCCTTCAAGGTTCTTCTGTTGCTAATACAAAAACAAAAGACATTTAAATAGTCAAAAGAAATGCTTGTAATTTTCTAATACACTTCAGACTAATCTTTGTTAGCTTTTAACATCTGTACAACTGTTATGCCACTCCTGATTAAGTCAAGATGTTTATTCATTAAATTGTAGACAATTTAGTAAACTGCAGCAACAGGCAGAAAACTGGAGTGGGGGATAGCCAGCCATTGTCTACAATGGGATTTTGCATAAGTATAGTTGTACCATTGGGCTGGTACTGGTGCAAACTCCAAGTATGCATGGCATTGCAACAATGTAAAAAGTGACTTAGGCCACGTCAGCACTATAGACTTCTGCCAGCACGCTATGTTGACAGAGTGTGAAGAGGTGTGATCCCTGACTGAAATAACTGTGTCAACAGAAGTCCCTACTGTGGATGCAGTTGTACCAGAAAAGATGCACTTTTAATGGTACAAAATATTTGCTTGCGGGGGGTGGTTTGATACTGGCAAAACTGCACTTTGCATCAGTATATCTGCATCCATAATACCAGCACTTTGCTGATATACTTTACCTGTATTCCTATAAACAAGGAAAGCACTCCTAGTATAGACATGCCCTTTTGCTTGCACAACTTAACCCAATCTGAAACGGAGACAAGTCACACTAGTGCACCACTTCTACATGGAATCGTCACTAGTGCAGCTAGTTCAGTGTGATTATACTGGTGCAAAAAAAACCTACCGTAGAAGTGACACGAGTCTCCTTTTCCTCACTAATAGTTCAGAAGGATGCCTTTTGTGGGGAGAGTTTGGAAGGATGTGGGTGTTGTCAGTGCCTATTTTGTCACTCATTAATAAAGGCTTTTGCAGGTGCTTAATCCTACCCCTTCTTCAAACTAGAACAGTGGTTTTCAATCCACAGGCCACTTGCAGCCCAATCAGCACACAGCTGTGGCCCATGAGACATCCTCAGGGCCATACAGGTTAATTATATATTGTATGGATGCGGCCCATGTAACAGAGAGAGCTGCACAGGAGGCCCACAATCGTAAAAAGGTTAAGAACCACTTATCTAGACCCAGTAATACCCACATTGCTGGTAAGCAGTAGCATCATGTGCTACCTCCTGCTATTGCTTTAAGAGAACCTTAGGATTGTCCATTTCAGATGTGTGCGGGGTAGGGCTTGTTTTTAATGGATAGAAAGTTTAGTTTATTCCTTTATGGCAATGGTTTTAAACTGTTTCTCTCATTGGGAGGGTTGAGGGGGGGCGCACACAGGCTGAGAGCCTGTTTCATCACTCTGTGCTGGGGTATTACACTTTGATGGTAAGCTGCTGCGTCCACCCCTATGCTATACTGTAGAGGAGAAGTTGCTTGATCCCCGCTCCCACTGGGACCAGGGTAAATATAGCTTCTACATGCCACACAGTGGAAAAAGTCTTTGACAGCCCTGTTGCTATGAAGAAACCCTAGGTGGAACAGTAATTTCCCATAGAGAGTGGAGGAATCCTGTGCTGCCCCAAAATAATTAAGAAAAATTAAAAACCAACCTATACTGGACTATTACCGACTACCGCTTTTCTGAATCACCAGTGGGTCAGAGAGTAATATTGTCTTCAATACCTGAGAACAACAACTAGTAAAGGGAATATGTGCAGTGTTTCAGAGTATTCAAGCACAGAACTTCCAGATTTAAATAGGAAGAAGCTCGTGATGGATTTTTCAGTGACAGGTCCTCAAATACTGGATCCCACTTCCCCATTTGATCCAAGGGAACCCAGATCTGTTGATTTCAGGTCATGCTGCAAGGGTTATTTTTTCAGTTTCCCTTTCCCCTTTTGAGCTATAAATCTACAATTAAATTGCGTGAAACAATAGGATTTAGCCCAAATCTACATTATCTTGCAAGTATACCGTGCACAATATTTTTACCAACAGTTGCAAATTAATGTAGTTCAGAGCAGTTATAGGTTATTAGCATTGCCAGGCTTTTGCAGTAAGACCCTAGGCTAAAAATCTTTAGTTGCTGGAAGAATGCCTCAGTGCATGTGCTGCAGACATTTTGTAAAACAACATTATGGGTGTGTTTTGGTTTTTGTAAACTGAAGTGGTTAAAGCAGTAGGTATTATCATCAGATTTTATTTTAGGAAAATGCTTTTTATAAATATATTTAAAAGAGAACATAAGTTAAAAGCTTTACTATAGTGCATTTCACACTTGTATCTTTTCAGTAGTACTGTCTACACTCAGTAGAAGTGTTGCTGTGATAATCATTCCTGTAACAACAAAAAAAACTTACCTCATACACATCCTGAACCTCTGGAGGAATAAATTACTTTAAAAAGCCAGTTACTCTACAAGCTTTGCTTAGATGCTGTGTTGTCTTTTTAATTAGGGTGGATAAAGAGTTTTTTAAAAATAAACCTGTTCATAACCTATTACAATCATTTAAAGATATGCTGCATCAATGAAACCTTTCTTTTTAATGAATTAAACAGCTTTTAATGAATGAATTAAATTATGAATTAAATGCTGCTTTTTTCATTACACAAAGAATGGAGGAAGGGAATGCCTAACTTTTGAGGTTAACTCAAGCTTTATAGGTATAGCACACCATCATTGGCTGCATTAAATATTATTTTCAGTCTTTAAAATGGAGTGAATGTCGATATTTATATTTTTCCAAATGTAAATACTTTGTTAGTTGTGTAGTAAAGCTTTTGCATTCATTATTTTTGGTTTCAAATTAGTTGGAGATGCAAAGAATTTCCTTCACCTCAACTATTTCAAAGTTGAGAAGTTTTCCTCTTCCAAACTATGAATTACAAACTAGGTGAGAGGATGAGATCTACCAGTTCTAAAAACCTAACTGACACAGGACCAGATTTGCGAAGGTATATAGGTATCTAATGGCATTTCCAAAACTACCCAAGCAGATTAGGCACCTAAATAGATCACTAATATCTGTAAATGTAGTGCGTTTTAAATGCAAAACATGTCTTGGTACTTTTTTCCTAAATTTCTTAGGTGTCCTGTACATTAAGGTAGTTTTATTTAACAAAAACTTTAAAATGCTGGTTTTGTGCATTTTTATTGAATTCCAATTTCAATCCAAATGCAGTATGACAAATGCTGAGTAAAAATTACTAAAGAAATGCATCATTCACCATTTTCTAACATAATAAAACAAAAATAACTATCTGAATAAATGCATGTTAAGCTATATAACTGATTGAGGCGCAATGACTGAGTGGTTAAGGTGCTCAACTACAATCCTCAACGTCATGGATTCGCATATTGCTCGTTCTCACACTGGAAGGTCACTTCCAGTTCACCCAGTTGTAAAATGGGCACCTGACCATGGGATTAGGGCAGTCAAAGGCGGTGAGGCTGGCCACATCACTGTCTTGTGTACCGCTGGCAATGAAACTGACGTGCCTTAAACTGCATCAGCCTGATGAGCCATTGGCTTGGAGGAACTTTGATTTCACTATATAATTGCTTAAATAAGCGTACAGATGCAGCATATACTCCTGGTTAGCAAATTTAGTACAATGTTCATTATAAATCAACATCTTAATGATTAAACACAAGGAGAATGAACTGCTCTTCAGGAAAATAACCAAATGTTAAGTGATAAAAATCAAATTTAAATCAAGGTTTCCTGCTTGCTGATTTAAATCATGATTAATCCCATTCTGCTTTTTATGACTTTCTATTTTCCATCAATTTACTAAATTATTAGCTTTTAAATTCCTCAAATGTTTTTTAAAAGCTGTTTTTGCTATTATTTCATTGATTTACTTCCACACTGTGAATCATTATACCAGCCCAGAACATCAAGTTTTAAATACCTACAGTAGCTTAACTTTATCCTTAGCTTGATTTTCATCCAACTGTATTCTGTAAAGTTTTAGTTCAACGCTTACTCTAACAAATCAACACTGTTTTTTAGTCTAAGAGTAATTGTAAAAGTAATGATACTCACAGCTACTTTGTAAACAACATATTTCCATCATTCCAGTGTTCCAGATATTGAGAGAGTACATCCAAGGGTAACAGTAAAAAGTGATGAATTCCAAGCATTGCAATGACAGGTCCAGCAGCATGCAGCAGAACACAAAGGAAGGGGAGGAAAAATATAAAGTTACTTACATTTGATCAACAATCACTTTAATAGTCTACAGAATTGCTTATAATTTGATTTTTAAAAAAAACAGATGTTTGTTCCTTCATAGTACAGACTATACTAAATCTGTACAATCATAATTTGGCTTCCTGGAGCCTATGATTACAATGCAGTCTTAGTCCACGATCACATAATACTTTTTCCAACACTACCAATACCTCTTTGAGTGAACAGGATAGATGGGCTCTTCAAATTTGTTTCTCATTCAATGTGCGACCCAGGCCTTTTTAGCAAACACCATCCAAACCATGGACACAACATTATTAATTTCCCCATGATCTTTTCTGACTAGTATCCAAGTGCTATACAAACAATATCTTCACAAAATCCCTGAAAAATGAATTGATACCACCACATTTTACAGTGGGAGAACGGAGGCATAGTGATTAAGGCTAAAATTATCAAAAGTGCCCATTACTTTTGAGTTCCCAATTTAAGATACCTACGGCCTGATTTTTCAGAATACTTAGTATTTTTCTCATATTTCTTATGTTCAATGAATAGCTCCGATTAACTCCATCTGCAGTTTGTGCACTCAGCACTTCTGTAAATCTAGCCCCAGGTGTCTTGAATTAGGTGCCCAGAAAATGAAGAACACAATTAGTGGCCACAAGTGAAAATTTTGGCAAGTGTCCTAACTAGCATCACATAGCAACTCTGTGGCAGAGGCACAAATAGAATCTTTTTCTCCAGGGTGGCATTTAAGTACCTTGACCACAAGAGCATCCTTTCTCTTCCTGCCATTCCTTGCCCTGTCCACAGCATACCTCTGCAACAAATGAGGTAGGGGTCCTACAGACAACACCTTTATTCACTACAAAAGCCTAAATTAAATCATGCTCAGTGCACCAGCCGTGCCATTCACTGTATGAGGAAACAATAGTATTTGATCATATAATTAAAGACGATCGGAATACACATTTACATGGAGGCCAAACTGAAGCTGCATGAGCAACCACAATTCTGGTATTTCCTAACCTTTGAGGACTTGGCTTGGCAACTGTAATTTTTTTTTAAATGCAGTTTTTATATTTCTTCATTTTTTAAAAAATAAAGTAGGCAAAAACACACCTATCGTGCAGAACCATACTGACTCCCACATGAATTAAGCAGCAGGTTTGGGACTACTTGAACTAAATGAGTAACTTGTAGCGCCCTCCAAGTGAGCCAGTGACTAGAGGGGGGATGAGACAATTTGCTAGTGGCTTTCCCAGACACCTGCCTACATGACGAACCTGGATTCAACTGTACTTTCTGGAGGGAAGTGTTCTTTACTGGTTATATACTCTTTTGTACCATCCCTCAAGCCTGTCTGTACCTCTCTGCTCCCATCCACCCACTGCCAGTTGTGTTTCAGCCACCCCACCCGCCTTCTCACACACAATTCATTCATGGTCAGCTGCTTCCTCTTCCACACTGCCTGGCGACCAGCAGCAGGAGCAAACGAGAAAGTCCTCCTTGCTCTCAGTTCTGCTGCCTGGTACCACAATGGTCCCCATACCTACCAGCTGCTAAAACGAGAAATTGCAGATAAAGTCCTGCTCAGCTCCTGCTGCCCCAAAACAAAGCATACTGCGTCGCTCTGCAGGTGTTAGTAAATGCACAGTCTGACTGACACACAGCAGCTGTTTGGAGAGGTAGCATGCGCAGTGCTGAGAATCTTTTGAGACTTTAGCTGCCAGTCTCTAACACATCTCCATTGAGCATTGTGAACTTCATATTTTTCAGAGGCTTGCAACTTGGCATGTAGGCATTCATGGGATTAGCAAAAGGAACATCTTTAGCACCCTGGTGACTCCCAATACCCTTCCCAAAATGTGGAAGAACTTCTTTTTTAAAAAAGAAAAAAGTCTTATTCTGTCACTAATGTGGGCAAAAAAATTTCCTTGGCTTTAGTCTAAGAAATGGCTGTACTGTATCATTTTTACAGAAACTTTCCCAAAAAGTTCAGCCTGAGTCAGACACCTATCATGGAAAATTCAGCCCAAACAGTTGACATTTGGCATAGTTATAAGCAGCTGAAAGCAGAGTTTGAAAATAGAAAGCATTAGGCAACCTTATGCACATTTGGGAACATTTTATAGAATGTAATGTGCCAAATTGGTAACTTGCTCTTGTAAGAAATCCAGATAAATGGAATGCAGGCTTTTCTTTGTATAAAGGTTGTTTTGAAAAAACCCTTGTAGTTTGGCACTTTAAGGAACTGCACTTGCTGTTATCTATTTTTCCCCCAGTAAAGAAGTTTAAACAGCTCCCCCTCAGAACCCTATCCCACATTCAGTTTATTTGCCTCTATGTTTTTACTCAGCTGGCTACTGGCCCAAGATGCTGTGAATAGGGTCAATAAGTAGAATTTCTAGTTTTAGGTTAAAAGTGACTTCTGCTGGCATGCTATGTTAGGTTAAATCAATAAACCACAATTGAAACAAGTAGTTTGTTAACTTATGGTATATTTAAAGAGTTACAATTTTTACAGTGTTCAAAGATTTTGGTGGACCCTTGAAGTCTCCCACACTTGCTGGAATCTCAAGGCTTCATTGGGGATTAAGTTTCTGACAAAAGTCAAAACACCTCTGAAGACTATTAATAAAGAGTTTTTACTCTAAAGTTTGTTATAATTTTCCTAAACATTAAAAACTAGAAAAATATACTGCTGTTAATAGGGTGTATAATACTATTTCTTCCTGTCACTATCATCCTACACTCCTGAGACATCCCAGAAGCAAAGTGACCAGGTAAATACCTGCACGCATGCTCTGCAACTGGCAATTTCTGTTATAGTGATATTAGGTATGGAGTACTCGAATGGGGTCATTTAATACCAAGGTGTATAACAGGCCTGTGCAAGGCCCTAGCATCTGCTTTCAAGCAGCACTATCAATCTTGTTTTTATGAGAACTACAAAAACTGGCCAAATTCACATAAAAAAAACTCACCCTGAACAAGCGCATAGTAGAAATAGCATAAAAGGGAAAACAATTTATTCTGTTTTATCAAATTATGCTTATCCAAAACTTCTGCAAACAGGAAGAATTTTTCCTTTCAATATTCAGAGTTGAAGGTAGAAACATCTGCTAAGTCAATAATGAATAACTGTTATGAACAGGGTAGCAAAGGTTTAGCACTGACAGAAAGGAAACCAGCACAGCTACTCTCACCAGTGGGAGTCAGCTGCAGCCAGCAGAAATAAGGCTTTTAAGAAAGTAGGATAATTTGGCCTTAAAAAAAGAAAATTTAAGGCTCTATCCCACAAGAAAATTAAGCTAACTTTTCCACCTGAACTGATTGAAAGCACCTCAGAAGAGAACAACTGCAGATTTCTACTGAAATTTCTACAGTATGCCCGGAGTCCAGCTGACTGAGTCTCAAACCTACCCATCTCATGCACTGTCAACTCAACAGTCATCTATGCCCAGTTAAATTTGGAAGGAGAGCTGGAAACTCGGAAGCTATGAGGAGCATAGCGACTCACTGCTGCTCCTCTTGCTGCAATGCCAGACAGTGATCATCCATGGGTATTGCTCACCAATACTGATAAACCAGCTGTTTGTCAAAATAAATTAATAAAGGAAACTAAGCTGGAACAGAAGTTTCTCTTTATTAGAAGTGGACAAATTGAGTTTGGTACAAAACTGCTCATTGAAGCAATATTCAACAGCTTTAAAAAAAATCAAACCCCTCCAAATATTTCATGCACGTCTTAGAGATTCCTGTTCTCGTGTTGTGTCTTCCACCCTTGTACAAGTGGATGTTACAAGAACACCTCTCTCTGAAGAGACAGAAGAATAATTTAAGGATTAAGATTCTAGAATAAATCATTTTACTTACTTCTCCGTAAAAAGAGTGAAAATGTTGAGGTCTCAAAAGCAGACCAACAAGAGAACAGAAAAGCAGCATGATATTGGGAGAGAGCTCAGTACAGAAACAGGGAAGAATATAAGGAGAGTGAGGCAAAGTAGTATGTTGTTTGTCAACATTCGAAACAGCGCAAGTCCGTAAATATTAATTGTATTTCAAATAGTTTATCCAATAGACATTTGCATTTTATGCCTTCTTCCCACCTCTTCACCTACAGCAGATATTCTGGCAGACGGTCAGGCAACTACCAGCATTAAGCTGAAGCTGCAAAAGCTAGCTAATTATTTTACCCCTAAAATTAACAAAAAAGAAATCAACTTTAAAATGTCTCTTCCAATTTTCACAAGTGACATCTCAAACTACTATAACTGAAAGATAAGTTTCTCACGGGTTCAATTGGTGCATACACACAAGTACTGTCAAATTCAGTTTCTTCAGGTTGTGTGGAACATGTGATTAGAACAAAAACAGATGAGGCAATTTGGGAGCAAACAGTATATGCAAATGCTTTCAACTCCTTTTATGACATCAACTGGATTATAAGCTAACAATCCCTTCAAAAAGAAAAAGGTGATTTTTCCCAAATAAGATAGTTTGTTCCAAAATTCACCTAGGCTGTTTTAAAATATATTTTCCATATCTACACAAGGTGAGTAGAAAAATATTTTCCCTTCAGAATATGCAGTTTGATTAATTCATCCTTTATAGCAAGTGTCATCAGATAGTGTTATTACCTTACGAATTCTTAAGACTGTAAGCAAGTTTTAGTCTTCGATGTGACTGTCTCTTGCAAATTTCTAGGAAGAGCTGTAGCAAGCAGTAAGAGTGTTTTCCATCTTAAACTCTCTAATTAGAGAGAATTCTTGAGGAAGAGAAGCTCGCTGTAAGCCAGGCAATGGTGTCTGAGTTGAAAGGGAGGAATTGCATGCGTGCTGCTTGTGACCACTGCTGTTCCAAGACTGTATGTTAGTGTAAAAAAACCAAACAAACTTCACTGACAATATACCCAGACTCCATGTTGTGTATTTCTCTTCCGACTGGAAGCCACCATACAAGGCCCTGACATCTACTACAGCTCAGCAGAGGATCAGTATCTTTCTTAAAAAATATTCCTGTACTCTGTAGCCTCTTTAAAGGCTTTATCCACTAAAATAAGGACCAAATGTTTCAAATATAGGCACAACTGACATATTGGTAGACCTTCAAATTCCTTCTGCAAACATTTAACTCTGGGAGAAGCTACTGTTAGAGAGTTCAGCCCACTTACTCTTGAACATTATTTTGCTTTTGATATTTAAAGTAGTCCTAATTTTCTTTTCTATAATTTTAAGAATGGATCATTTTTATACTTGCTGTAAACATGATGAATTCTCATTTTAGATCACTGAAGAGCTCTTTAAAGAGGTCTATTTATTCTGACCCCCTCCCCCATGTTTTGGACACCAGTGGTTCCCAAAGTTGAAAACACCTAATTCTTTATCTTTCCTCTTATTTTCCCCGTACCAGTTCTGGGTGCTTTTAACACTGTGGCTTATACGAACTAATCCTACCTGAGTTTAAGTAAGAAACTCTCTGTTTGAGGCAGGCTGCGTTTCCAACAACCCCTATTCTTCACTATGTACAACACATTTTAGATACTAAAGCTAAAGCCAAAAATCACAACCTTCTGAACATTTAGTTTTTACTTTTAAATATTGCTTTAAAAAACTGTTTCCATTAGAATATCTATTTGTCAGGATCTACCAGTAAAAAAATGCTTTGTTACATGTCAATTGGATTAGCAGCATTTTGAAAGTTTCTACATTTACTGGAAAGTAATCTAGACTTAATTCTGAGTTCGACTGGAAGCTATCCCCTGAACATCTGAAGACTTCCAGTTTTATCAAAATATTTGGTGGATGGTTATTAGAAGAAAGGAGAGATTGTGAATTAGTAATAATTTTAAGAGTGATGTCAATTAAAAACACCGAAGTTAAGCAATGAATTGGAAAAGTTTGACCAAATGCACTTGAACTATGGTCTGTGGACCACTAATGGTCTCGAGCACAGAGCTGGCTGGTCACATCATGTTGGTACTTCTTGTTTTCCATTGGAGAATTACAAGACAGCTAAATAAGAAATTTTAGTGAACGTAACATTTTCAACATAAACAACTGCTGTAGATGTCAAAGATGTTTGCCAGTATAAATGGGAGGGAAGTAGTCTACAAGATTCAACGGATGCATAATCCACACTAACAACCCAAACTAGACTAAACTAAATGATAAAATGTACTGTTAGACAATGATTGCAAATATAGTGATCATACAACTACATAATTTATGTACTGGAAGCTGCAAACCACTAAAATTTAGCCCATTTCTGATGCTGTTCACTCTGGGGCTAAAAATTGACTTTAGTTGCAATTGTTACTACTCCAGATGGTGAGAAAAAAAGAATTCATTCAACAGCGCACTGATTACTAGCAGCTCAATTGCTCCACATGGAAAAGCTGAATCGAGTGAGAGGACTAAAGCTGCAATACTACAAAAAGAACCATTCAGGTAGACCAAAGCATCAGCCTGCCAACTGAGGTTTTCTCTACAGGATCATCATTGCAGTCATTTTCAAAGCTTGCCCAAGACCAACTCATAGCTGTGAACCATTCGTTTGGTTAATAAAAATTTAAGAACTCTGTAATGACCAAGAACACTCAAACGTTAGAACAGTCTACTTTAAAGTTAAATAACCAAATAGTAGTGTGTACAGATCACTTATTGAGCATTTCAGATGTGTAAAGATTTGCTGCTTTTAGAATTCTAGCAGAACATCTCAAAAGAACTGTTCACGTGAATAATAAATAAAATCACCAGATACCTAACCCAGTACCTGAAGGTAAATACAAAGACAAGAAAAGGAGGCACTACACAAGCAAAGTCCTGGGGCAACTCCCTGATCAATAGCCCAACTCTTTTGCCACTAGCTACTAGGAACTGGGAGAATGCTGGGATTTCTGTTGCTCGCTCCCACTTGGGAGTCTCCAGTCAAACCACCCTAACAGATGGCAAGTTTGAAGATGACAGGTTTCAGAGGAACAGCCGTGTTAGTCTGTATTCGCAAAAAGAAAAGGAGTACTTGTGGCACCTTAGAGACTAACCAATTTATTTGAGCATGAGCTTTCGTGAGCTACAGCTCACTTCATCAGATGTTTGATGATGAAAAGAGTTTGAAGATGACTCTTGAGCTGTATGAAAGAAGACAGCTTCCTGTCTCTTCTGAGAAGAGACTGGAGAGATTTCTACTATACTCCCTCCTCCAGTGATAAAATGTATTGCTTGCCTCTGCTTTACATATCAGTAACAGCAGCTTGAAACTTACAAATTCTTGACACTTTTGCGGATGCCAGAAGATTTTGAATAGTAATAGTGAAACCCAGTACTTGGTACAACTAAAAACAAAAGCCATCACCAGAACTATCTGCTGGCAATTTAGGAAGACGTTCCTTCATTAATGTACAAATTGTTCTCGTAAGGTTTTCCTCAACCATAAATGCAGAGATACATATTTTTAAATGCAAGCTTATATCCGGCAGAGGTTAACTGTGTAATTTCTCTCATTTTCCAGGGAATAATTCTCACTTGCCTAGTGACAGTAGATTTTTCAAATCCTGATTTCACATTCCTTGGCAAAGCCTCCAAAAGGCAACAAATATAAATCTCAGTGTTTTTTTCCCTTTGCTTTATTAAAGAGTATCTGAATTTAGCTCCTAAATTAATAAGTATTATTTGCATTTTCAGAGACAGAAAAATCAAGATGGGTTTCCGAGCCCCTTTCCACTTTGGAAATTTCCAGTGTTCCAATTAAAAATTAGTTCTTTTTAAGCCTGCATTTGGAGCCCAAATGTTTGAGCCTTAACTCAGAATTCTACCATACCCTAATACTTTAAAAATCAAAAATTAAATATACATTTACAGAATCTTTCATTCCAGAGGCTCTCCAAATGATTTAAGCTTTATCCATCACTGAAAAGCACCAACTTCTGTAGCAGCTATTTAACAGTAGACAAAACTACACAAAAAATTTAGGACAGATCAACTACAACTACAAGGTGAATTTAGCTAGGCAAACTGCCCAGGATTAACACTCCACTTATGAAAAACGCAGGGAATCTTTAGTAGATGCCAGTTTATCAGGATCTCAGTTTTACATCTTATTCAAAAAACAGCATCTCCAGTAGCATACTGCCATGTCATGATAGGCCACAGGTTCAGTACTGCCAGACTGAAGAGTGTTACCTGCTTAACCACCAACAGTACTCACTGAAGCTTGTGAGAGTATATTTTGTCTTTCAAAAGTCTTAGGCTATGTATACACTACAGAGCTTACAGTGGTACACCTGTACTGCTGCAGCTGCGCCAGTGTAAGGTCTCCCATATAGCCACTCTACGCCAACAGGAGAAAGCTCTCCTATCAGCATAATTAAACTGCCCTCAAGAAGTGAGAGTAGCTATGTCAGTGGAAAAGCATCTCCCGCCCACAGCACTGTCCACGCTGACAGCTCTGTTCACATCGGTGAAGCTTATCTTGGTCAGGGGCAGTTGGGTATTTTTTTTTTTTTAAACATCTCAGCCAACAAAAGTTTTACCAACAAAAGTGCTGGTGTAGACATAGCCTTAATGTTTAACATTAGAGAGACAAGGTGGGCGAGCTAATATCTTTTATTGACCCAACTACTGTTGGTGAGAGACAAGCTTTTGTGCTTACACAGAGCTCTTCTTCAGGTCTGGGAAACATACTCAGTGTCACAGATAAATACAAGGTGGAAAAGAATATTTAGCATAAGTGGTTAACACATATTTCACTCAAGGTGAAGTTAACACCCCTCCAGTCATGGGAGGAAAGGAAGGCAGGGGAAAGCAGCTGGGAGGGTGGGGGGGAGACAGTGGCTTATAGATTGTTGTAATAAGCCATAAATCCAGTGCCTATTCAATCCATGACTCGGTGTCCAGCGAAGGTATGAATTTAAGCTCCCAATCTTATCTTTTGAAAATGCTGTGCAGGTTCCTTTGAGAATGAGGATCGATATGTCAAATATACAGTGATTGTTTTGTGAAAAGCATTCACCCACGTTTAACACGGTAGAATGAAAGTGAAGTTTTGTGACTACACCAACAGCAAAAACCTCTTTTGCCCAGAGCCTTCTGCCAAGGCAATTAATTATTCTGCCCCTGGGGGACTATGGGTCAAAGACACTCACTCCTGAAATCCCTAGACTGCTACCAATTTTCAGGCTAATTAATGTATAGGAAAGTGTATATATTCAGCAGTGTGGCAGCCCAAAATAGGACTTTATTTCACTGTTGCTTATTATATTGCACTCATTTGGCTTAAAGGGGGCCAACTGAACTTTAATTTTTGGTTTTATAATACCTCCCAAAAAAAGAAACAGATAAGACCCAAAAAGTCCAAGTACTAAGTACTTAAGTCATTTGTTGCACTCCAAGTAACCACCTCTCTTAGTAGCTGCAGTTTGTGAGATCACTTTGCAGATGGACCACAAACTCCAAAAGCTGTTTGTTGCAACCCCCAAGTTTCTCTGGATTCCACTGTGGAACCCATTTCTGTAATTATTCAGGATTAGAACTAATGTTAGGTACTTAGGGTGGAATCTCCTAGAGGTTAAGAGTGGAAAAAATGGAAAACAAATATAGCTGATTTGAAAGTTCAGGAAGAGAATACTAAAACTTTCTGAAAGTCCTTGTAGAAGGACAGAAAGATAGATGCTAGAAGATCACAACAAATCAAACACTGGTATATTAGGTTTTCTTCTGATGCCCTACAGGGACTTTAGTGTTGTTCTTGAATGCTCTTGATAATTGTGACCCTTGCTCATTACGTCAGATATTTTTAATTATTAAAAATGTTTACTTCTGTGTCTGTATCAATTACGTTTTAAAAAGTTATAAATAAGGAATGA